>NW_027271915.1:145000-745000 GCF_040938485.1 Diadema antillarum
CTTTTTGCTACAAAATTCTATATGATAATTGTAGAATGGCAGGAGAAGTGTGAAATCGCAAATGTGTGATGTTGGCCATGCTTGTCGCTAGTTCTGTTTCAGCCGCCCCACTATTAGGGTCATATAATTATAATCACGGAAACGAGGCTTTGACGAATGGCTGTAAAACGTGAGACAAGACAGACACAGAAATGTATAAATGATATCAGCGGATCTTTACCGCATTTGGTGCGGGATATATACCTTGGTAATCATGGAAACACGCTAATCCCATCTAAAATGTACCTTAACGATTTCCTTCATCACCTTGATATGAGAAGACGATCATGATACAGTGCACTCCCGTTATAACGAACACGATTATAACAAAATTCCGGTTACAACGAAGTAAAAATTCAGGCCGCAACACTATCCACTCTATGTATATTTATTGTTAATTTGTTCGGTTAAAACGAAATATCAATATAACGCAAGAAAACTGCCGGTCCCAAGGACTTCGTTATAACGGGAGTCCACTGGAGTAACGTATTCCACAGTAATTAGTGAGTTGGCCATCATTCATACAATGGTGGAATAATGAGTTGAAAGATTTCATCAAATGTGGAAGAGAACACATATGACACAGTTGTAAAAGAAATAGAAGTAAGAACATGAATCTAAAGTATGAATGAAAACATAGAGGAACAGGGGCCCGTTTCATAAAACTTGTCATCAATGACAAGTTGTCATAGATGTGACAAGCTACTGAAATCCTTGCATCTGATTGGCTGAGAGCAAATCTGTCATAGAAGTGTGGCAGTTGTCACTGATGACAAGTTTTATGAAACGGGGCCCCAGGAGTCAAATACAAGGCTCCAAACCGATTCTACTTGCTTATTCTTGTGCAACCTTCTGAGTTGGTGATTATGGGATATGACTATAGAGGGCAGCAAACAAGTTTCTCTAACGGAGGCTAATGCCCCTGTGACAAACCATGCCACAAGATTCAATATTGATCAGCAATGCCCATATGCTTCATGACTGCCATGCCACTGCACATGTGATGACAGTGAATCAACAATTCAAAATCAGAAGGTCATTAGTCACTTGGCACACTCTATTATGTCAGTAATGCCCTTCTGGCTTTCTGCTAGCAATAGTTGAAAAAGTTACTCTTAGAAGTAAACATCAATACCATTTTGCTTTATCACTGTTGCACAATCAAGGGAAATTCATAATAGATGTGCTTTTCCGGTGTGTAATTGCACTTTAACATACTTCAGAGTTGGTTTTCTGCTTGCTAACTGAGTTAAGTTTCCCTGTGCATATTTTATTCCTTCCTGCCCACAAGGCTTGTGTGAGCACTCCTGCATGATAAATCTTCCTTGTGCTCTAAACACATATGTTTAGGTGGCATATTGTATAATATATTCAGAAAACAGACATGTCCTGCAAACGCCACCTATATTAAAATCATGTGATGGGGATGAGGATGCTCTGTGTGAAAGGCAAAACAGACTGCAGAAACATTGTGACTTGTCCATTTTGAATGTTCTTCCCCTCTACAGTACTGAGGATAGAGAAGATAGCAGAGCAGAGACAACAGACAAAGTTAACAAACGATGTGCAGAAGGCTGGATGCAAGACTATCCTATGCCATTCTGAAAGATACATCAGTACTGAATATTGAACGAAAAATGTAAATAGGCAGGTTCTTCAGACAGTGGCTAACGTTAACAGAAACATCTGGAATTGGACGATACCCATGCATTAGGAGTTTTTTTCCCTTCTTTTTCCAAGTGGGAAATTAATGAAACATAAAAATATACAATAAATATATAGAAAACTTTAGTCAAGTGGAGACTTATGAAATATGTTACAATGTCAAAATATTTTTCATTTGCAATATATTTTTCCATTGTTTTTACTTCATTACTCATACATTCCCACTTTAAAAGTTCACAAAGAGTGCAAACAATGGCTTTGAATCTTTTCCCTTGCTCTACAAAAACCTCTCACATTTACCAGTGCTGAGAAGATGCTACATCATGGCACTGCAATGAAAAGGGGGATAAAACACATGTATACAAACATACATTTAGCTTGGCAGTGATATATATAACCGAATCGAATGACTGAATGTTTGAATGAGAAACATATAATAATTATTTAAATGGACAGTTCTTAAATATATATGAATACAATTTTACTTTGGTTTCAATAACAAAGAATACAAACATGTAAATAATATTACCTTCAACATGTTTAAAACATATAAGACAGAATAATATTTACCTTAAAAATTAACACTGAATACCATTATGTCTGCAAAATATATTTTACTTCTTATATAATTGGCTTTTACTATAAAACAGTTTGCATATCATATTTCATTAAAACTGCATCATAAAATGAATATTTCCATATGATGCAGATATCTAAAAAAATTAGAGTTATGTTTCTTTCATGAAAAAAGCAGCTGATGTTTTTTTAAACTTCTTGCTACTAAAATGTAGTACATGTACAATCATAATCAGATAAAATGCACTCAGTGTTTTTTTTCTCTCTGTTTTCTCCTTATGGAAAGTCTGAACTCAGCAACATTAAATTGGTCGAATACTACAAAGAAGGTTTTATTGGTTGAATACTTAAATACGACAATAATTTCATGCTCTGGGTATTGATAATAAAAACACGAAAGTCCTGTCTATTTCTTAAAACAAGCAAACTGTAGCTTTACCACTGCTTCCTGAATGCTAGTACAAGTAAATAAATTGGCTCATATCATCTCATTTGAAGTACTGTTATCATGAGTGAAAAAAAAAAGGTGCATTCAGCATTTTTCTCTATATTCTTTCTCCTTTACAGAAAGTCTGAACTTACAATGTAGCAAGGTTAAATTGGTTGAATACTTGCTTATATCGGTTGAATACTTAAATATGATACACTTAATGTCATCTACACTGGATATCAAATAAAAATGAATGACATGTTTCTTTCTTCAAATACGCAACCATTAGCTTTTTCAGTGCTTGCTGGACTATAGTACAACAAGATATTTTGGTTCATTCTATTCCACTTGAAGTACTGTTTTCAAGACTACATAAAACATTTTCACCTTTTTTTTTTCTCTCCTCAATTTTTCTCCAAATGGAAAGTTCAAACTCAGCTCAGTTTAAGTGGTTAAAATTGGTTAAAATTGGTTAAAAAGTTGTTTTGATTAAAAAAAATATATGCATACCTTACTTGTAATGCACACAAACAACTGCGACAAATGTGGATTGAACCGAAACATGTCCAGGGGCCTGTTTCATAAAGAGTCATTATTGATCTTACGCTCAATATATTGAGCGTCACTCAGTGAATTGAGTGCAATACTAATCGCAAGTCTGTTTCATAAAGATACCCTTAAATTAAAGCAGAGATTTAAAGGCATTATTTATCATTTGCAAATGAAACAAAAACCTAGCTTTAGTGCTTCAAAATAGTTCTAAAATGTAACATTTAAATGCACAAAATGCGAACAGTAGTTATGATAAAACCGTTTCTCTTAAACTGTCTACAGTTATGATTTATTGAAAAATTAATGACATCTCTTTATATTTTAGGCTTTATTGCGAAATTTTTATATGGTAGGACGTTTGGTGATACAACTGATGTACACATATGCATGAAATGTTATAACTCCACACATTTTTTAAAATCACTGTTCCCAATGGTAAACAGTACCCGTAATAGCAGATCGAGCGTAACTTTTTTGAATTCAATCAATCTTTATGAGAAGGGCCCCAGTTATTATTACATCTTTTTACAATGCTGTTTTGTGATATTGCGAGATGCTGTTACTGAAAAGTCACCAGAAGAACATGATTTCATCATGACACATAGCAGGGATAAAACAATCCTACACAAATTCTTCTGATTACTAATCAAAATTATCTTGTCACAAAACTGAATGGATTCGACATAAAGTCATCTTCTGATATTTTGAATTATTTGAATTTGAAATATTTTGAATTTGAAGGATCTTCTCTGGTTGAGGAATCTGTCCAACTACACTCTTGGACCCGATTCACATGGGCAAATTAAGCCCATTCAATCATACTTCCAGGATAGCCAAGGCACATATCTACATATTCCTTTACCAGGAGTCACCTCCAACAACTGATCGCTCATTTCCTTGTTTTGACGCGTTGAGGACGAGTCCCGAGTATACTCGGGCAGAGGTCTATAGGAAATGCGTGTTGTAGAAAAATCAGTCCGTCCTCAACGGGTTAAATGAAGATCTTCGTGTAGTTCATCTTATGGCTCTCACCTGCACATAATGGGAGTGTTACTCAAATCATAGGTTGTACATATAAATTCATACAACTTTATACAAACTTATGAATCATACGTATACATCTATTGATTCACATATTTTGCTGACCAACCTCTCTGAATTCCTCTAGAAACTGTTAAGTACCTTTGAGGTGATAGCCAACAATATTGTTAACCTGGCTATTAAAAAATAAAAAAAATAAACAAAAAATAAAATTCTGGAGGAAAGAGCTGTATTCACATAATTTCATTCAACATGAAAACATTTACAGAGTACTTCATCACAACTTTGAATACACAACCTATTTCAGTTAAAATTACAAAGTCTACGAGTGCAACCGAATTCTAGCATATTTATTTTTTTGGCAAAGTTTCAATGAGTGGACGCTATGCTTCTGAGTTCTTTAAAATATCACAGAAAAAGAAAAAAAAAAAGAGGGAGCTGTCGAACTGGAGTTGACAAACCTGTATGCTTGAGAGAATATTGGTAATATACAGTCATATTGAGAATTATTATATCTTCAGCACCAATAAATGTATCACATACATAATAAATCACATATATAATACCATTAGTACATATACTAGTATTCCGCATAATATCCAAATTTTTGTCCTTCCACATTGCTTAAAAGTTGAATTGGTAAATGTATCACCTTGTATTATGTATTTCCTTGTATTGATTGAAAAGTAAATAATTGAACTGAATTAATTGAATACATGTATTTAACAAAAGTGTGAATCAACACGGTTACAGCAGTAAGTTCAATAATTAGTTTACTTTGCAAGACTTTTCAAAATGCAACACCAAATCAAGAAATGTCTTTGAAAATACCTCTCAAAAAAAATTAGGTATTCAATCACTGGGATGCTACTTCATGGTATGAAAAAAAAAATGAGCCAGAGATTCAGCATAGGATTCTTCAAACTGTACCATCTTCAGCTTTGGTGGAATGTGTGAAATAAGACAGCTTTAACCATTGGTTTATTATACAAAAAAAAAGAAAGAAAAAAGAAATAGGTACTGTATAAGCTTCATATTTTTGCGAGGGTTTAATTTTTCACAAAGCTTGCGAACCATTGTTGGAAGGTGAATTTAATAACGCACAAAAAATTTTGAACTCAGATGCATTGGTGCACTTACGACAGCCTCGGTGTCAAAAATCGCGAAAACAACATCAGGCAAAAATGCCCGTGACCACCCCATTTGCGAAAATATCCTTACGCAAAAATAACAGCTTATGCAGTATTCTCGCTTTGGTACAAGATAGATATGTGCTACATGTATTCCATCTACCCCTATAATGCTTTCGATAGGTCCATATATGCAAGTGTGGTCTTGCAAATATACGCGCAATCTAAACCCATGTGTACACAGATCTGCTCTTTGAATTCTCCCATGTCTGAGAAAATGGCCTAAAGCTCCAGTATATGGTCAACCTCTCTTCTTCTCTCTCTCTGTCTCTCTCTCTCTCTCTCTCTGACACACAGACAGATAAACAAACAAATGTGAACATTTATCTAACGACATCAAAACCATACACCGGCGAGTGGCCACATCTGGAAGTTTGATGCGACCGAATCCCCGCCACAAACCAGGTGCATTCACACTTGTGCAGCATCTCGGGAACTGCACCCTAGATATAGCATTCAACATGCGTGTTGTACACAAGCCACATGAAAAGCTTCAATGGGAGGCAGCATCGTATCTCGTCCACTCTGACGATAAGTTCACACACGCATTCCATCTTCGGGAGACTCTGCTTATGAGATGTCTTGAGTTATGGCCAGGCCCAGGCCATATTATTATTCTTCAAAACCGCAGCATATCTTTAACCACAGCATCTATGGAACAGTGGTATCCATGGTTACACAAAGTGGACGCACCTACACTTTTGTACCACCACACACTGCTGTGTGTATTCCATCCGCTGCCATAATGTGCCTCGCCTTATGACACAACGGGTCCTAGTACATGCTTCGTAACAGCGTACAAACAGTCCATTGCCGCTGACTTTCTACACAGCACATGCAAGGTAACAACTCCAACCTCTTAATTCATCAGGAGGAGGTTAAACTTGATGTTTAACTCTCCAGTAATTGCCAAATCAAAATTGCCACTGATATTGTGCACAGACGAGTTGCCGAGGGGTTAAATGAGACCTGGAGATGGTGAGAGGCAGCTGCTGAGTTGTATTCCATCCACCCGTGCTCAGTCCTGGTAAGCGGGCCCCACCCGCCCCCTGCCACTGGTGGGAGGGGGGTCATATTCCATGTTTCAGGGCGTGGCACAGCCAGTCCATCTTGGTGGTCCAGCCACCACCGTGGGCGTCGTTGAGCTGCTTCAGGAAGTACTCGAGCGCCTCGTTCTCCGTCTTGCCGACGGCGAGCGTCTTGTGGAGGTAGCCGACGTCGTCGATCGTCTGCAGCTCGGGGATGTCGGTGCCCAGCATCAGGGTGAAGAGGCTGATGAAGAGGTGGGCGTGGTCCCGGAGGATGAGGTAGGCCTGGCAACAGAGCTCCTGGAATCTGGTGCACAGGAGAGTCCCAATGGTGACATGAATGAGTGAATGAATAAAACAAACACAGTCATAGCAAAATTCTCATTACAACAAAGTAAATATTCAGGTCCCAAAATTATCATCAATAGGTTTCCTCATTTATTTTGTACTCTCTAAAGAATGGGCTTGATGGCACATACTGTACAATCGGCTTCTCATAAGAGTGCCGAATATCAGCTGGAGAGACCACAAAACCCTTGGTATGAAGGTATGCATAAAGTTTGAATACATTAAATGGGACTGTGCATCACAAAACCAAGGAAAAGTCGCGTGCCCTGATTCTACATGAGGACTAAAAAACAGGTGAAATGGGTAAACCCAGTCAATCTTTAGATTGTCATATTTTCTTAAATAGCAATAATATTTTTCTTCTACACTCATTTCTCAACAACCTCTTACACACTCTTCACTTTCAAAACTGTCTTAATAGTGTATGCTCGATTTCAGCCTAATCTGATAATCCCTTCATTCTTGTTGCTATGGAGTTTTACATCCTGTTGTTTTGTCCCATTCACTGCACAGGGCACAGCTTGGTAAGATTAACCAATTGAGGACAAGTCCCCGAGTATACTCGGGCAAGTGTCTGTGGGAAACGCATGCTGTAGCAAAATCAGCCCATCCTCAATGGGTTCAGCATTTGAATAGGCCCTTTACTTCACAGCCTCTTTTCTGAGCACACACCGAGTATGTGCTTTCTTTCCAATATTTAGATAGGTTAGGGGAGTCCATTCAAATTGAGTCATACATTGTGCATCATTCCAAAGCTTAACCCAATGATGACAAGTCCAGAGTATACTCGGGCAGGTATCTATGGGAAATGCGTGTTGCAGCAAATTCAGTCCGTCCTCAACAGGTTAAAGTCTGCTCTTTGAGAATCTGCCCTGAACTGAAAATCCACGTCTGGCAACTTTTTGTTGATTTTGTGATGCAGGGTCACATATAGTAAAACTAATAATCTGTTTGGGCTGACTCACTTCTTGAACTCCTGACTCTTGGTGATGTCGTTGCCCTTGGTGATGACCTTGAGAAAGTCCTCGGTCAGGACAAAGGGAACCCTCTCCCGCTTGATGCCGTACTTCTTCTTGATGTGGCCCAGGAAGTGGCCAAAGTCTATGTGGAAGATCTGCAGGATGGATGGTTTGAGATTCAACAATGATCAAACTGAAGATCGGTAGGATGGATGGTTTGAAATCCAACACTGATATCCTGAAGGGAATTGTAGTTTTGCAGTTTAATTTTACCTCCGCCAATGGAGGAGGTTATGTTTTCATTACCATCTGTTTGTTTGTTTGTCTGTGTGCAAAATAACTCAAAAAGTTGTGAATGGATTTGGATAAAAGTTGCAGGACAGGCTGAGAATAACACAAGGAACAGATGATTAAACTAAGGTAGTGATCTGGGAATTTTGGGGGAATTTATGAAGAATTTTCAATATTTCGGCAGGTACAGTCAATGAACTTGGGAGTTCAAGCTGCGCATTTTTCAGGTTTTCATACGCACACTTAAGTGCGTGCTCTAGTTTCTGCTAGGGCGAGGCATGCCGCACACCTGAGGGTTTATGACGTAACAAAAGGCTCCCAAATTGGGAAATCACGCGATTTTTCAGCATGCATTCTTATTGGCGGGTGGAAATCACTGATCTCTACAGAAGAACAAGATCATGGGTGGAAAGGAACTGCTTGGTTGAGGTCTGCACTCTCAGAGTGCTTCTCTAGTTTCTTTTTTCTTTATACTGTTACTCTCTGTGAATGTGATCTGATGCTCATTCTGTATCATCATGAAGACCACGCGAAAGAGAAGGAACCATCCTGGGGTTTGTTCAATACACGTACTTGATAGAATGGGACTACTAATTTCCAAAAGCTTCAAGACAAGCAAGATTCACTGTGAGTACTCACATCCCCTAATACCATAGTTTAATGGTTTGAATTAGACAACATGATATGAGTGCATTTTGTTTGACCTGAATTGCCTAACCTTTAGCTCCCTTATATTCATATTTCTCATAGAGCTGAATCAGGGGCAGCACTGCAACAAAAATGAATCTGTAAATTTTAACGTACAATTTGCAATTATTCTCTCATCTAAATGAAGGGTATGTACAAAAGAAGTGGGAGCAACACATGCCACATGACTTGATTCTGTAAGCCAGCCAATCAGGTGGCTAAGATCGTGCTCACCTGACCCTGTTGGGAAACCATGATATTGCTGTTGTGCCGGTCGCCTATCCCGAGAATGAAAGTAGCCACACAGTATCCGGCGCAGGACTTTGTGAAGGTGTCCACTGCGTCGTCATATCTGAAGCAAAAGAAAGCACAGCAGAGAGCATGAAGTATACCTCTCGGGAGAGGAAACCCCTTGCTGATTAACTCTTTAAGCACAGAAGAACTTAGCTTAACCCGTTCTCCTGCAATTCTCTAAGAGCCCCCAAAGCCCCCAAACAAGATTCTTTTTGCTTGTCGAAAGAGAATAGAGAGGGTGGTAATCTACATATGAGAAAGCAGTGAAGTTGTACATGTCTCCCCTTCCCACGGTCAACTCCATGTGCCATTGAACGATGACAATAGCCATCAGGCGTGAGGTATGAATAGAGGGTGCGCTGATGGGCTCACAGACACTTTTGTCTTACACAAAACGAAGCACCTGAATGGAGTCAGCGAACACAGAAATCTACCTCAGCTCCGCCTTGATCGCTATACGTACATCTTCATACGGGTTTCATAACCAAACAAGCGTAAACTACATTGGAAAAAGGTAAATAATACTGTAATATACACAGTTTTTCTTCAGAAAGAGAACAAATGCTGATAGAGCAAACTCTAATCTTTCTATCAGAGTCATTTTTCTGGGCAGGATGACACAAATAAACATGCATTTAGGCCACACATGTAGACACTCTTGTTTCCGTTTTTGGAACCTGGTATACCAGGCTCCCGTATATCAGTTGCTGCCATAAGAACCTGTACCAGGTTTCTGTAAGAAATGGGTTAACATGCCAAGCTTTTCCATTGGCTTTCAGTCAAATACCCAGACTTGACCTGGTTGTAAACAGAAGTAATTAAGCCCACTCAGGTGTAGCAATGTGCCTCAGCCCAACAGGACTTCCATGGTGACACAATATAGTGATTAGGGGGATTAGGTAATCTCTATTCACTGATGATTAGTTTCCAGACATCTGCACTGATTGGGGAAGAAAGCACTCCACCTTGCATAGCAATCGGTGAACAAAGGTATTTGAATGACATAATGAAAATATAACAGGAAGACATTGAACAGTACTTGACCTAACCCTTCAGAAGTATGATGCCTATACAATTCTTGGAAATGTGTACTTGCCATTAAACAGGACATTTAAAAAAAATTCCTTCTAAAGTTCTTCACCACAAAGTTTGTTCAGATTGGCAACATATTTCAGATATTTGTTTGCAAAATGTGGGGCTAAGGAGCATGCTAGTGAGACCAGAAAACAAAAGCCTAGGACCAAGATGTGTCAAATGGCACAGCTCAATGGAAATCCATTACCTCTTACCCATAAAGTCAAAAAGCTCTTGAATCTTTTACCTTCCCCCCTCCCTCATCATTTCCACCACGAAAATGTTTGTCCCACAAGTTTTTTCTTATCAAGCATGGATATTGGCAAGTGAGAACAGCAACAATCAGGGATGCCAGTTAGAATGAAAGAGAAGGCCTGAAATACATCTACATGAAGCTCCTTTGTACACGAAAAAGCCTGAACTTTGAAAGTGCCAGGGCCTGAATTCAGGCTTTTGCCTGAAAACTGGCATCCTTGAACAATATTTCTAGCTCCTTCTTTCAAAGATAGATTAGGACTAAAGAGTACAAGTGGGGAAAGGGGCAAAGAAACGTCTGGAGCTAGAGCTAGCCCTGAGTTTGGAAGGACCATTTGAGTATGAGGTAATATGTGACTGTGCATCACAAAACCAACAAAAAGTCACAAGCCCTGACTTTACGTGAGGACTCAAAATAGATGAAATGGGACAACGTGGTCAATCTGAAGTTTTTCAAATTTTCTTCTATATTTTTTCAAAGTTAGGGATCATAAAATGAATGGAAAGATGTGTTTTGAGCAGTTTTTCTAGAACTCTTTTTATTTTGTAGACTAGTGTAATTAGTTATGTCTTAGAGACCCCATTTCATTTCTTAAAAATCCTTTACACGCTATTCACATTCAACTCTAATAAGTTGAAAGGAAGGTGCTACTGCTTTGAAAGTTGGTTGTAGCTGTGGACGCAATGTGTTAATAGAGCCTACTGATTTTCAGCTTAATCTGATAATCCTTTCATTGTTGTTGCTTTGGCGTTTTACATCCTGTTTTTTGTCCCATTCATTGCATGCTAGCATGACTTTACAGCATTAAGCCTATGAATAGACCCTACACTTTGGAGCCTCTTTTCTCAGTACACACTTTTCCAGAGTGTGTGCTTTCTTTCCAATATCTAGATAGGTTTAGAGGGTCCATTGGAATTGAGTTATACACCATTGTAAAGCTTAAAATCTGCTCTGTCAGAATCTGCCTTTAGCTAAAAATCCATAACTAGCAACTTTTTCTTGGTTTTGTGATGCAGGGTCACATATGATGTGATCTTACTGTGTCCCTCTGCTTTTCTCCTTGATCCACTGGTGGAGGACTCCGCTCTTCAGCTGTAGGGTGCTCATGATACCCGCCTTGTGCTGGATGTCGTAGATCGTGGACGAGTTCCGCACGACCTCGATCAGCCCCGTCATGTTGCCGGTGGCGAGGCATCGGTAGGGCGTCATCCTGAAGACGGGGTGGGGGGGGGGGAGAGGAAGGATGGTTGGAGGTTGGAGGGGAGGAGGAGGGGAGAAGGGGGATGGTATCTATTATAACTTGAACTCTTGAATTCCTTGAGTTGAGGGTGCACTGTGCACTCTTTATCAGTTCAGTGCATTCCTATTACAAGGAACACAGTTATAATGAAAATCTTGTGACAGTGAAGAAAAATTCTGGCTCCAAAATTATCATCTATATATCTTTCAATACTCTTTTCTTCAGCTATAACATTTCCATATAACAAATGAGAACTGCTAGTCCTGAGGACTTCGTTATAATGGGAGTCACCTGTACTGCATTAAAACACACACACACACACACAAACAAAACCACCCCTTTAATTTCTCTTCGCTATTAGAAATGGGGATGTACAAGTTTTTTGACGAAGTTGCGTCAAACATAGCAAATCTTGATCATAATAGCCACTATTGTATTGTAGAGCAGCAAAAGTGTCTACTGGCATCTGTAGGCAAGGAAAATATATCATGTTCCTAAAATGGCATAACCAGATGGGTGTGTTAGCGCACATATTGTGTGAATTTGACATGGATAACATCTCCAGGTTATGCACCCTGCTCTTTGCGATGAATGAATTAAGCGGGATGTTTTACGTACATGAGTTGTGACTTTCTCATGCACAGGACCTCCATTTTATGGTCCTATCCGAGGGACAGAACATTTTGTCTCTTACTAGAGAGGGCAGCATGATCACACACAACATTGCTCAGTAAAGACTCAGTGGGCTTCAAACCCAAGCCATTTTATTGCTAGGCAGATTACGCTTATGACTGAGCCACCTCGCTGCCCCAATTCTACCTATCATCAGAATAGTCATCACGAAGTTTCAATACAGATAAACTTCTTTGACATATCTTACAGTACTAGTAGTGGGGAAACACATAATCAGGATTGTAAGAGCTTGCCGAGGAGGTCAAACTCACTTGAGGTCCAGTCCACGTTGCTGCCATATAGAGTCCATGATCTGGATCATTTGAAGGGTCAGCATGTCTTGTCTCAGGTCTGTATACATGTGATGGAAAGAAAATCGAGGAGCAATCATAAAATGAAAGAAGAATATACCACTCCCTTAAATGCTTGTTACCAGCGAGAGCTAATTTTACTCATGCTACTTTATTTTGATTTTCGAAAACTCATACCCCAAATGACTAAGAGATCTGTACTGACTCACGATAATACATTTGCTTCATATTGTGGTACACATGAAAAAAGTAATTAATGTCCACAGAGACTCTAATTCTCCCACATTTGGCAGGAGATCTCCGGCTACGAGGCCATTTTTCCCAAAATCTCCCGCTCCAATTTGCATTTCTCCCACTCTAGCTGTGCATCTCCAGCTTAAGATACATTTTTGTCTGCATAAAGTTTAGCTTCCTCCTGCCCAACTTTAGTTTGGTCATATATGTTAAAAAAAAAGAAGGCCAAGATAGCACCGGAAAATTATCTACAGCTTCCAGGTCCTTCAAGCGGGCCCTGGACCCCTGACTGTAAAGGACGTTGCGCTTTGAGTTTGTGATGTGCGCTACTCATAATCAGCATATCAAGTTTGCCAGGGGGTCCAGGCGGGGGAATCTCTTGTTTAAAGAGATGCTTGGAATTTGAGTTTCTGCATCTATCTGGAATTGTAAGATATTCACATGAAAGAAAAAGTGTACTACTTAAACTCACCATCTCCTCTCTTGAACATGACCTTGATGTCCTCGAACATGGATTCGGCCATCCTGTCAGGGTTCTCCCAGACCAGCCAGAGAGGGCGCTTGGCTGAAGAGAGGATGCGGCAGGCCTCCACCTTGAGCTTGCCGAGAGAGAAGGACGGGTTGACAGGCAGAGGGAGCTCCTGCAGCGCCTCGATGAAGTCAGGCTGGGCCATCTGGTCCGACAGGTACTTCAGCCGGTCCTGGAGGGGTGTAAAGAAGGGGGGGGGGGGGTTGGTGGTGAAGTGAAAGTTTGAACTCTGTGAGTGCCACAATCGCATCACTGACACAGTTGATGGCTTGCTGATTTGGCACATTTTGCTTCAGTGCACGATTGCACATAAACCGATTGATAAATCACAACATGCCACAGTACATGGAATGCCTCATCGATATGCATAGTTTTGTAGTAAAAATTTATGTTGCGCCAAAGCTTCCGACTTCCTCTGTAACTTTGCTATACTTATTTTCTAGCATAAACACCTCTATCAAACCTTACATGGCTTGGAAAAACAGAATGATTTCAAAGGCATTCACACTTTGTGGTCTCAATATAATGTGGCACACAGGAGGTTTACACCATGGCACACACAGAGTTAAGCACGAAGCACTGTGAAGAGGTTGCATTGTTGAAGAGTCACAGTCAGTTGGGGAGTGCATGACACTTTCTCATAGACAGTATAGGGTAGAAAATCTGGGTGTGAGACCTTCCATGGCACTTGTGTCACAGAACAAAACACATCATCTACAACATTCCTCTATACTCAGGTACATATGTATGCGAAATTGGAATGTGGTTGGAAGCTGAATGCTATCACAGGCAATAACTGCACATGCGCACAAAGTACATGTCACAAGATAGATTAAAAAATGCATACAGCCCAATACCCCAGATTCTACTAACAGTCACCAAGTTAGGTATCATGAGATCTAGATACACCCACCCGATTCGTGTCCTCCTTGCGCTCGTTGAGTGACTCGGAGAGCTTGGAGAGTTTGTCCAGGGATTCCACCTGCCTCACGAGGAGCTTGAGGTATGGACCCAGGGACCGGCAGTACGCCTCCAGCATCAGGCCGAATCGGCGACTCACCCGCGGCTTGTGCATCTCAGACCTGCCAGGAAGATCATAAGCAATCATGTCATGCACTTGTGCAATTTCAGGGACGAAATTCATTTAATAACGTCTTCTGGAAATCTATACCCTACAAGTAATGTTTCTATGCAGATTTCTTGTATTTCACACATATTCATTATCTTCTTCATCTATTTGGTAATTTGCATATTTTATTCTTGATCTGTTTATCATCTATTTGTAAATGAGGAATATGGAACAATAAAGCCAAACCAAACAGATGGATTTGATACACATGAATCAAGGACTTTTTTTTTCTTTTTTTTTAATAGCACTGTCTGTTTCAGTCCAGCAGTGAGCTAGAGGTAGCACAGATCTATATGATTTGAATTCACGTAACCATAGAGATGCAAATTACGTTATTTCAATTATCATTTTTATCATCCTTTCCATCTTTATAACCATCATCAGCATCACCAACCTCCTCCTCATCATCATCACCATCTTAATCATCATCATCACAATCATCATCATCACTGCCATCACCATATCTATCATCGCCATTACTTTGACCATAATAATCACCATTTCTGAATGCCATGACAATGAACATCATCCCCATTATAGTTACAAAATGTAAAATAAGCAGACCAAAAAATAAAAACACACCAACTATATCTGTCAACATCATTCAATATCGTCATGGCAACTACCTGAGGTGCCAGAAGAAGAAATGTCCTATCCTCTGGTTGTACAATGAGCGTCTGAGGAGGAACCTGGCCAGCGGGTTGTCCAAATACGACTCGTACTTCAGCACCTGTCGGACATACAAGGCACAGGACCAGATTTTTACTTCAGAATTTTCATCACTTCAAATCACTTTCAAAATTCAAAAAGGAACTTACACTACCTAAGTTCTTTCGATGTGAATACACATAAATGAGCTACACAAGTGAATACACATAAATGAGCTACACAAGTGAATACACATAAATGAGCTACACAAGTGAATACACATAAATGAGCTACACATGTATCATTAAGATAAAATGATGCAGTGGAATCTAGATTTGATGACACATAAATGTAGGCTGAGATCTCTGAAACTTTTGTCATTAATGACAATATCACTCCTTCAGAAGTCCATGGATTCATTGGAAAGTGTGTGTTTTAGCAATTTTTCTACAACGCTTTTTTCTTAGAATAGGGTGATTAAGTGTGTCTTTAATAGAGTCCCCTTTCCATTTCTTAAAAACCCTGTACACGCTCTTCACTTTCAACTCTAATAACTTTAGAAAGGATGATGCTACTGCTTTGAAAGTAGGCATTAATCATGGACAGAATGTGTTAATAAGGCATGCTCAATTTCACCTTAATCTGATAATCCCTTCATTGTTGTTGCTCCAGTTGCTTACATCCTGTTTTTTGTCCCATTCATTGCACAGCTAGCACGGCTTGGCAAAGATTAAGCGCTTGAATAGATCCTGTACTTCAGAGCCTCTTTTCTCAGTTCACACTTCTCCGGAATGTGTGCTTTCTTTCCAATATTCAGATAGGTTTGGAGGGTCCATTTGAATTAAGTTATACATCATTTTAAAACTTAAAGTCTGCTCCCTCAGAATATGCTCTTTAAACTGAAATTCCATGTCTGGTGACTTTTTGTTGGTTTTGTGAAGCAGTGTCACATATAAAGTGAAAGTGATTGCAACAGAGCACTCCGTCCCTTACCTGGACAAGCTGAAGGAGGTAGAGGGACAGCTGCTCGTCCGACAAGATGCGGTCAAGGCAGTTGACTGCCTCCGTCCTGACCCCGAGGTCAGCGTAGCTGCAGTCCAGGAGGCCGAGGGCGGTCTCCACGTCCATGTCTGGCCAGTCCTTGAGGAGGATGTACAGCTGCAGCATTTATCAAAAGAATGAGACACATGCATTGTATTGAATTGCACCATCCTCATCTTGTGTTTAACAGTCCAACCTCTGGTACAGTGTATACGGCTATGTCAGGACTGGCGCCCATCTGGATACGCGATTTGGCAGAACACATTGTAGGAGCTGGGTGCCTTTGAATGTTCCTACAGATAAATAGTGCTATATAAATGCTGTTTCGTCATCATCATTATCTTCATCATCATCATCATCATCATCATCGTCATCATCACCATCATCATCATCATCATCATCAATTGTACCTACCAACCCAGTGGTAGTTAGGTAGGCAGCGTACACAGCAACAGTGGGGTAATCTATGCTAGCCTATCAAAATTACGGTCCCTTTTTAAAGGATTTCTCATGGAAAACTTACAGGCAATTCGTGTGAGTTTTGTAGGAGTCTTAGTGGACTTTAAAATCACTTCCTTTTTTTGTTTCCTTCTTCACTGTGTGAACACCTCTGGATGACAGAGAAGTCCGGATAAGAAATGGCAAGACAATTGAAGTTGGACTGCATCACCAAATGCCTTCGAAATATGTGATGTATTCATGATAAGAGTTGCACGCATTTTGTTAAAATTAATTAATTAATTTTAATTAAAATTGCATTTTGTTAGAAAGTAGAATGTTGTGTGCACATCTCATATCCACTCTCACCTTCCCTAGTGTCATCTTCCATTTCATAAGAGCCTCAATGAAATTTGACATCAATCACGGCTCCCCTCTCCCATCCACCCACCCTCTCCAGCTTCCTCCCGTGCGGGGAGCTGTTTCTTGGTTAAAATTCAGTCATTCTGTAAAGCAAGCTGTACACTTGTCTAATCCCTACTCAATGCAATAGTTATCCCCCTTTGCCTTTTACAAAGGATTTTTATTCTATGCATAATCTTATGACATTCCAATGTGCACTCTGGGCAGAACAGACAGGGAGCACGACATGCCAAGAATGTATGTAAAGAACATATCTGCTGCCAAGACGGTATTCGACACCCTCCTTCAGTTTCTGGAATTTTGGCATAAAGTCCTCGATTCTAATCACGGGAGAGAAAATATGCCCCTTGTTCCTTCTTGGAGCCCCAGTTTCCCCCAGGCTCCCTCTTTCCGAGATGGAGGAAATTGAATCTCAGAGTGGTACTCGTGGAAGTACGGCCAGAGGCAGAGACATCTCCTGAATATTCGAGCCATCACAGGGTAATATCCATGGAAGGAATTTGTTCTGCTTTCAATTCAATTTCCTCATTTCACAAGGCCAATCAATGGTGAATTTCCATTGCAATTATAACCGAAATGAAAAAAAAAAATCTTGCTATAGTGAAACTCTGCTTGCTTCTATACTGCAAGTATGGGAATGACAAATCTCAAATGAGTTTTACATTACGCTCTCAGAGTGCTTCTCTAGTCGTTGGTTATGCAATATTTCAACTGTTGATACCGATGACAGCTTGTGGAACTTCTTGTGGGGGCGGTGGGGGAAGGGGGGGTGTTCGGGCCCCCTCTTTTTTGCACCATACTAAGGAATACATAAGGTGTCACCACTTTGGGCCCCCCCCCCCCCACTTTTTTTACCCAAGAAGTGCATAAGTGGCACTAGAAAGAAATAGATAGAAACCTTGAAGTGGCAGCGTGGTAAGGCCTTTATTTTTGCGCTGAAGACCTTTTTTTTTTTTTTTTTGCTTGTCAGCTGATGAAACCGAGAGTGGCACCAGAAGTCTGAAGTGCCCCCCCCACACTTTTGAAAACGTGGCGCTGGCCATGCACATGGATGTAAAACTCTGCCTCAGTCCAACACAATTGATATGGTGACGCAGAAAGTGATTACGGGGATTAGGTAATCTCTATTCATTGGCAATTACATCGTAATTCCCAGACACCTGCGCCACTTGGCATAGAAAGCACTCCTGCAGACATGCCGATCAGTGAAGAGAGCACTGTAAGGGTTGACATCATCTCACTTTAAAGGGAGGTAACACTACTGGTTGAGGTGAGAATTCAGCTTTTAACTTTTTGTGAGATACTTAGAAACCACTTAATGAAATGTGAAAAAGCATACACTTCTAAGAGGAATTCAAAGTTTATTTCATGAAAATCAGTTTTGAAATGGATGAGATATCAAAAAAACTAAGTGAGACAAAGCGATCCTAATAAAAGGTGGGTCGCACCTTTTATTAGAATCGCTTTGTTTTGGATATCTCAGCCATTTCAAAACCAATTTTTATCAAATAAACTTAAAACTCCTCTTGAAATCACATGCTCTTTTATAAGAGGTTTGTCATTATCTACAAATATTATCATAAAAAAAAAATTAGAAACTTCAAACCCCATCTCAACTGAAACTGTACCACCCTTTTAAAACTGATCTCACCTGTGCTACATCCTCTCTGCTGTTCCACTTGACCGAACTGAGGAGCTTGGGTAGCGAGTAGGGGTAGTCCCTGCCAACCATTCTGTGAGAGGCAGGAAGAAATGAAGAAGAGTCAATAGAGGAAGTTTATTAACTCCTTTGTATGTGCCACGTTCGCACACTCTACTCAGTCAACGGCATGCCAAGTTTGCACATTCTGCTCAAACACACAAGCCCGCCCAAACCGATCAATAAATTGCCAAATGCTACGGTACAATGAAAGCGTTTCTCGCGATTCCATTCCTGTCAAATTTAGCTTGTATTCTATGTGGTGGTTGACTATCAAGTAGTGTTCCCTAAGTGATTTCTAAGTTTCTGTCACTGTTTTGTGTGCAAAAGTCATGCCTTTAGAATACTAAGGCTATATACATGTACTAGTCTTTTGAAAGAATAGACTGGTCATACACTTTCATCAAAGCAAAGTTTGGCATTTTACCAATAACTCTGCTCATATACATGTCCAGGGTAACAAAAATCTATAAAATTGACACTGATTTGAAAAACAGAATGTTTTCCTAAAGCATGACTACATTGCTGTCTCAGAATAATGTGGCACACAAGGGGTTTACACCATGGCACATAAAGAGTTAAAAGCTAGCCTATGTGAGTCACTGGCAGGCACCCAAAGGACTGTGCCTTGGGTTGGAAATGTGCACCATATGTTATGACCTGCCCTTCAAAAAATTTACATGAGGAAGAAGAATGGGAGCAATGTGATCTTGTAGTGTCCATGGCAGACTTTCAAATTGCATTTCATGTCTGGTTTACCCCCACTCCCCATGCCATGCAAAGGTTAGATACTCTATGAAAGAAAACACACGAAACAGAGAGAGAGAGAGCAAAGAAGGTACTATAAACAACGAAGAAGAATTATGTTGAACTAGAAAAGCACTCTGAGAGCACAGACCTCGGTCAAGCAGTTATACTTTCCACCAATGATCTTGCTTTTCCCAAAGAGATTTTCTCCTCTCCACCACTGGGGAAAAGCTCTTTGGGCTCTTCCACTGAGATCAGTGATTTCCACCCATAAGTATACCAGTGCATGCTGAAAATAGAAGCCTTTGTTACGTCATAAAACCTCAGCTGCACTGCGCGCCTCGCCCCAGCAGAAACTAGAGCACGCACTTTAGTGTGCGCAGGCAAACCTCAAATACGTGCAGCCTGAACTCCCAAGTTCATTGACCCTACCTGCCAAAATATAAAAAATCCATCATAAATTCCCCCAAATTCTCGGATCACTACCAAAAGTTAATTGTTTGTTACTTGTGTCATTCTCAACCTTTCCTGCAAGTTTCATCCCAATTCGTTAACTACTTTTTGTGTTATTTTGCACACGGACAAACGAACGAACGAACTAACAAACAAACCAATGATAACGAAAACATAATCTCCCCCCTTGGCGGAGGTAATAATGTGAGCACATCTTATCTCTTCATTCCTACTACATCAATTCCCTTTGTTTTCCCGTCTCTTTCTTACCTTCTTTCCAGGAATTAATTGGCATGGTAAGTTTTAGCCACAATGAATTGATATTAAACAGATATTACAGCCCACTATTCAATGCCTACCACTGCTCAAAAAGTATTCTCTACATACACTCAGCAAAAAAAGAAAGTAAACACTTTTTCAAGTTTATATTTCTCATAGAATATTTGGCTAAAAGTTAATGTATTATATACCATATTGAAGGTTATTTAATTGGCTATCAGCCTAGTAGGTCAATAAAATGGGAAACTTTATGCATGAGTGAACACCTTCTTTTTTCTCTTCCAAGGCACAAAAGCAAAAATTGCAAAATTGAACGAGTTGTCATTAATGCGCACGTGCTCCTCCATATAACAATAAGAACAAAAGACAAATTTAACACAATTAGACACATGAATTGAGTTGCAAAAATGAACCTTTGATCTCTATAATATCTTTGAAGCCCAAATATCAATAAAGGTAAAAAATAAGGAAGAAGAATGAAGAATCTTGGGTCAAGCCAAAATTCACATGAAATAAGAGATAAAGAAATATCGATTAAAATGGCAGAAATTTCAATTTGTTTTCAAATTAGGGGAATTGTAAATGATATTTGGTTCTTAAATTTATCTCATAAATCTTTGATTTACTTTCTAAAAAGAGTAAAATAAAGAAATTCTGTTTATTTAATCATCTTTATGCCATTAATCCTCATGTCGTTTGAAATTTAAGCTGACAAGAAATTCTCATTTTCCTCCCTTAGTTTCCCATTTTGTTTCTGTTTGAGATTATAAAGAGATAAAGAGAACAAAAACTTGTTTATGCTATTTCATTTATGTCTGTCATTGTTTTAAAATGGCTTTTGGCTGTCATTGTTATCTTGAAGGACATTACCAAATGAAAGACAACTTGTCAAATTTTGCAATTTTTACTTTTGTGTCTTGGGGGGCAAAAATGAATGTGTTCACTCATGCATAAAATTTCCTTTTGTATCAACCTACTAACTTGATAGCCAATTAAATTACCTTTAATATGGTATCTAATACATTGGTTTTTATTAAAATCTTCTATAAAAAATATGATCTCGAAAAAGTGTTTACTTTCTTTTTTTGCTGAATGTATAATGAAGAAAACTTTGCCAAAATGTTTGTGTGTGTGTGTGTGTGTGTGTGTGTGTGTGTAGCTGAAATTACAAAGCAATGCCTACACACCTTATTTCAACTGACAATAAAAAGTACAATGTACTTTCTCCATTGAATGCATGAATTTGACCTAAACTGCATCTTGACTGTCAAATAAAATCATTGCACTGTTATCATCATCATCATCATCACTATCATCATCGTTGTTGTTGTCGTCATCATCATCGTCATCTTCTTCTTTGTCATCGTCATCGTCATCATCGTAATCATCGTCATCATCATCATCACTATCATCATCATCATTTTTGTTGTCGTCATCATCGTCATCTTCTTCGTCATCGTCATCGTCATCATCGTCACCATCGTCATCACTATCATCATCATCATCACTATCATCATCATCATCACTATCATCATCATCATCGTCATCATCGTTGTTGTCGTCATCATCGTCATCATCGTCATCATCATCACCACTGTAATTGTAAGGCACCAAAATCACACCTGAGTTTCCAGACCAGCTCCTTCTCCTGGACAGACATCTCATGGAGACGGTCCTTATTGAGGATCTCCTCCAACTGTTCCAGCTCCTCCTCAGACGGCATAACCTGTGTGGAAACGAGATGGAGGACATTCAGGAAGATGTTTGCAGTTTTGTAGAAGATAATATACAAAAACATTAATACCAGAGCATTACAGGATGGCAACTGAAAGCAAAACATCAGTATCAAAATGATTAAAAATGAGAGAAGTATTAAAAAGAAATGTAACAGTACTGTAAAAGTGGTCTCTTTCACGTATAGAAACTTTCGCGGTTTGCATCGGTGCCGACTTTTTCGCGTGTGTTTAAATTCGCGGTCGGCAAAGTCTGTGAATTCAGTCGGCAAAAACTGTTATATTTTGCACACGAAACCCCAAAATAGTATTCACTTATTCTTTTATTTATTAAATAGAAATTAAAATCAAATGCAGGCTTACCTGAAATCCCGTCTCTCGAGTACTTTGTAACATGCTTGTACTTACTGCGCGGTATCGCTGCGTGTGTGTTGGCCATCAATACACTCAATGCGTGGAATCTTCGTGTGTGCATATGCGCAATAGCGTTGTAACAAGCGGCGAGTTCAAAACATTTTCACGTGATGTTAAATTCGCGGTTCAACCTCGAAGCGTGAAAAGCGCGAAAATAAAACCACCGCGAAAGAAAACACTTTTACAGTAGACAGATGGTAGTTTGTTACATGATTAGAAGAGAACACAGTAGCATTGGCATCGACTGCTTAAATGTGCCTATTCACTTTTATAGCTTTAACTTGTGAAGCTTTTTCAACAACATTCAGTAATCCATGCGAACTTGACCTATCACGTCTGAACTCTCCCTATTCACCGCATACACACATACTGGGTACACACGCATCACTGACAGCATGTCTGAACTCACCCTCACAGCATAATACACACATCACTGACTGCAAGTCTGAACTCTCCCTAAACACATACACCTATCGCTGACTGCACGTCTGAAATCTCCGTAACCGCGGACACTCACATATCACTGACAGCATGTCTAAACTCTGCAAAGTCATATACAAACATACACATACATCACTGACTGCAGAGAATAATTTTCCTGGTATCGCATTGCAATTTGCTAGATGCATTTTTTTTTATACCACTACTACACAGACTATTTTTTACATAGCAGTTTTCTTTCGCAGAAGTGTACATGACACCATTTGAAATACTGTTCATCAGCTGAAATTGCTAACCGAATTCCGTTTGGGAAATTATTCCCTGGACTGTGCTTGAACTCTCCCTAGCCGCATATAAACATGCACGTCTAAACTCTCTCTCCTTAACCCACATACACACATACCGGATACACACATATTACTAACTGCATTTCTCAACTCTCCCTCACCGCATCGCCGTTGGGCAGACTCCGCGTCTGCGCCTGCGTCACGAAGTACGCGAACTGCTCGATCTGCGAGTAGCCGGGGAAGATGAGGCTGTGCGGGTAGCGGGTGAACTCCAGCTCCAGGCAGGGGGCGTCCTTGTTCGGGTTGGACCCCGTCTGGCCGAAGGGCTTCAGCAGCTCGTCGTTACCCTGGGGCGGCGGCCACAGGTACAGCCGCATGTTGCCCATCTGCAGCCGGTTGGTGAAATCGAAGAGGTTCACGTTGCCCCACGCTATCGCCCATCCTCCCTGCAACACAAGCAAAGAGGATACTCTCACCATGGACCAATCTTCAGCTTTTTTCTCTCTCGATCATTTTCTCTCAATACACACGAAATATGAATAGAGACAGAGTGTGATTCTAACTTCCTCTATTCTATCGAACAGAGTGCTGCAAAAAAAAAAAAGAAAAAAGAGAAAGATATTACAGTTTATTGCAATATCTTCTTGGAGTATTCAACACGGTGAAACCATATTCAACACCACTCTGTGAATGAAGCAAAATATTTTTAATAGGGCACAAATATAACACAGAAACGGTTAGAAAAGTGAGATTACAAATACATGTATGTATCTGATGGCCACAGCGGCATACACACACATGGATATGGTTAGAGTGTTCCTCCTTCCCACCCATTTCCAGACTAGGAAATCGTTTGCATTAATAAACAACATTATAGATAATGAGTTTCACCAAAGGAGGTTATATACAGTCAGACCTGTCTATAGTGACCACCCAAGGGAGACGAAAAAAAGTGGCAGTTACAGACAGGTGGCTGATACTGATACAGACAAGTTCTCAACATGCTTTTTCTCTCTGAGGGAATTGTTTTCAGTGGATGTATATGGCAGGTGGTCGCTAAGACAGGTTTGACTGTACTGGTATATAGATATGGACTGCTTATCGGGGCATGGTTGATATTATTGCCCAGAGGGATCTCAGCTCCACGCTATGACCTGAAGACCTGAATATTCCAACATCAATAAGTTGTATTAAACAAATATTCAATGTTTATGAGTGTGATGGTCCCAAATATTACACGAGCATGCAAGTTTAACCGTTCTATTCAACGGCGTCAAGCGGAGCTGAATAGACCGGTTAAACTTGCACTGAATGTAATATTAAAACGGTCGCACAAATGATAAAACATGGAATATTTGTTTTATACAACACACGATACAGGCCTAGTCTAGACCAAAATAGATCTTACGCTAAGCCTACCTAGGAGCAGGACGATCAGTCAGGCCTAGATCTACAGTAGATCTGGCTCATGCGCGTAAGCATCAATGCTGTATGCGACACAAGTTCAATGTGTCCTAGGATCTATTGCACAGCTGTCTTGTGCAATTTGCCATTCGATAGATGTTTATTGCACTGCCATGCAGAGTGATCACGGGATAGCTTATTCTTCTGAATGTCATGTGACCTGCATTCATCCGATCAGATAGCAAGGATCTATACATGTGGTGTATAAACCCATGTGTCAAAGACTCACCTCCTTCTTCCCTTTCCTCTTCTCCGAAGAACAGATGGATATGCACCACCTGGCGCTGCGAGGAATGTCGTTGACCCTGATGCCGTAGGTCAGCCACTCGTTCCAGCGGGGGTTGGAACAGGGGACCTGCTCGGTGGTGACGATGGGGCACAGCGGCTCGTCCCCATGGAAGATGCCTGTCCGGACGTAGATCTGGGGTACCGGAGGAAACGAAGTACATTAGGTGTGAAGGGACCATTTTGCCTATCTTGAGTATAGTCGGACACGGGTGGATAATATTGGAAGAGTGGATCAATATAGATTTATCCTTAGTCTTATCTGTTTTTAAAAGCTCCTCTCAACAAACAAACCTTGTCAAGTTCTTTCACGTTCACGTAGGTGGCGCAGTTGATCTTGACCCGGAAGTTCTCGTCGACCTCCCAGACGCAGTTGGCCTGCTGGCTGCTCGGCATGGTCGAGGCTCGCCGCATGTAGGACGGCACCAGGAGGTGCACGTCGGGCAAGCCGTTCAGGACGGTGTCCTTGGACATCAGCATCAGCTCGGGGATCTTACTCTTGAGGAGGCATTCCCTGATGTACTGTAGAGGAGAAGCACCAGGAGAAAGAAAGACCGACAACCAATGAGATGAATATTTGTAGAAATGTATTTTACAGAGACTCCAACTCTCTCGCTTTTGACGGGAGATCTCCTGCCGAAAGCCCATTTTTGCAGAATCTCCCGTTCTCCCGCTTGAAATGTTTTTTTTTTACTTAATTTCATTGTATGTTGAAAAATTAGCCTTAGATAGTGCGAGAGAGCATCTAGAACCCTAGACCGCAAGGGATTTGCGCTCATGATGTGCGCTTCGCACACTTCAAGTTGGAGTCTCCCGTTTGCTAGGGGTTTCAGGCGGGAGAATCTCCAGATCAGAAGGTGCCAGGGGGTAGGGGTCTCTGATTTTATTTCCCATTAAAAAATACAAACTAGACAGGGACTTGGAGAACGCAGACCTCCGCAAAGCCAGAAACTTATTTCCACCCATACATGCATGCAATTTCCCAATATAGAAGCCTTTTATTTATATCATCAGCTTCCACTTGTGTCACGCCTTGCCAGAGCAGAGCACGCGCTTTAGTGCGCGTACTTTTACCCTCCAGTACACGCAGCTAGAACTCCCAAGTTCAAGCTGCGCCTCCTTGGATGGATCATTTCATCTTTCACCTCATGAAATATTCTGTCTATTGCACTCATGAACACTCATTTAAAAAAGGTCTTTTATTAGTTTTAAGACTAAAGTAAATAAAATAAAGAAATCTTAAGATTCATGTGGAAGAGGCATAATGACCGATCATTAAAAAGCAGATCTCAAGTTTCCCATAACAAGGTTAAATGACTCATATAATTAAGGTCTAAGGATTCATATTTAGATAAGGTCAAAATGGTCAAAGCAGGCTCAAGGTCTCAAGATTTTTGCAAGAAGGTATGACTGAAGTATGTACGAAGTGGCATGAGGATTCATAGCAACGGTCTCTGACCTCTCATAAAAAAAAGAGAAAAGAACACCAGGTCTATAAGATTCATGGAGAAATACTGTATAGATCCTCAGACTTGTGTGTGTAAAAGGTCTAAAGACCCAAGTAGAATGCAGTCTTATGACTTGATAGGATCAAGAGGTCCATACAGTAAATAGGCTAAAAACTTGTGTACCAGTGGTACACAAGGTCTTGAGACACATGCAGAAAGGTCCGACTATGCACTAAAAAGGTCTCCAGAGTCATGTAGATAGAGGTCTCGTGACTTACACACACATTAAAAAAAAAAGCTGAAAGATTCACACAGAAAAAGGTATAAAACCTTGTGTACAAGAAAAAGGTCTCAAGACTTAATACACTGTACATTATACATGACTTGTGTACAAAAAAGGTCTTAAGACTCAAATAGAAAGGCTTACGACCTCACTGAGGTAAAAAAAAAAAGGTCTACAGATTCACACAGAAATAGGTCTTGAGACATGCATGATACAAAAAGGTCTACACACTCATGTAGAAAGGTCTGCTTGTCTCGTGTGAACCACAAAGGTTTCTAGATACATGTAGAAAGGTTTGATGACTTGCAAGACAAAAAGGTCTCATGATTCACCTGGAAAGAGGTCTTATAACTTGAATATGTACACTGTAAAAGGACTCACGTAGAAAGAGGTGTGATGACTTGCATTCAAAAGGTCTACTGAGGTTCATATAGCAAAAAGGTCTATAAACTTGAGTACAGGAAAGGTCTCGAGAATTGCTTGGAAGGTCTGCCTTAGTACACAGGGATTCTCAGAACTCACCATATAGAAAGGCTTGACTCACATAATAAAAGGTTTACAGATTCATTAAAAAAAAAAGGCTTAAATGGTCAAAACAGGCTCAAGGTCTCAAGATTTTTGCAGGAAGAATAATATAAGTATGTACAGTGAGGCATTTACAAGGACTCACAGAAAAGGTCTATTAACTTGAATAAAAAACAACAGGTCTAAAGATTCGTGTCAAAAGATTTCTCATTGGGCTTTTTCCAAACAAGGTTTCAAGACTCATGCAGGAGGTTGTAAAATGACCTGTGGATAATAAAAAAACAGAGAAGAGAAGGAAAAAATATATCAGCAGTCATGTCATTAAAAAAAAAAAAAGGTCCTAAGACTGTCACAAAAAGGTCTCAAGACTTCGCCTGAAACAGCCTGGCAAGTTACAACTGATCTTGCGATGGTTTGAAAAAACTGCTCTCAAAAAAAGGTCTGAAAAACTCATCTCACAAGAAGCTTGAGACTCGTGCCAAATAAATTTCTCCTTTCTGCTGCATTCACACCATGTTCCCAGCAACCACAGCAGCCCTATTTGCCCGAAACATAGTGTGCCGTGGGTGTGAGGGATATTCTCCTTTTCTTTTCCCTCTCGTAGTTATTAATTCTAGTCTTCCATATTCCTGACCTAGCTCTAGTGATCATGTAGTTATCAGATGCTGTTCATACAGCGTCTGCAGGGGCAGATCCAGGAGTTCTGTAAAGAGGAGGCGCTTTCACGACATTAAGAGGGGGCGCACAAGTCACCCATTTTTTCTTTTCATTTCTTATGTTTTAACAAAAAATAAAGAGGGGGCGTGTGCCCGGTGCGCCCCCCTCTGGATTTGCCACAGGTCTGGTCACACTACACTAATCATATTTTCAGTCTCATCCCAATACAGACCGCCTCTACGTTTTGTTACGTGCTGTCACATTCTGTTGCATTCACTCTGTTTTACTACAGCCTACTAGGTTTCTGATCAGCACCATAACTGCCATGGCAAAATTTTTAAACAGTTCAAAAATCTGACACGGCGTCCACAACAATTACGGCCTGTCACATTTGCCCATCCCGTCCCCCCACACACTTTCTCATGTCCATCCCACTCTGACCTGAATCATGATTGCCGTGGCCTCTGGGTACATGGTGTAAACGTAGCATTAACCAGTTCCTTACGGGAACCTAGTATACCAGGTTCCCGTGGGAGCAACTGATACTGTAAAACGAGAAATGTTCACCTGCATTTTAATTTCGCGAGCGCCAAGATTTGCGAAATTAAAATGCACACGAAAGTTCTTGTCAACACTATATATATATGCATTGAATGCCAGGGGCAGTTCGCGAAAATTTCATGCCGCCTAAATTCACGTTTCTTTGTGTTATAATGCCCCCCCCCCAAAAAAAAAAAAAAAATGGGTTTGATAAAAAGATTAGAGTTCATTCTATCAGCACTTGTTCTCTTTCTGTTGGAAAACTGCATATATCACAATATTTTTTACCTTTTTCTGATTTAGTTTGCCCTTGCTCTGCTACAAAACCTGTATGAACATGTACATTAGCGATCAAAGCTGAGATTTCTGTGTTCGATGACCCCAGTCATTGCATTCAGGTGCCTGGTTTTGTGACAAATTTAGGACAAATGAGTCTGTGAGCCCATCAGTGCACACTCTATTCATACATCGCACTCGATCGATATTTCCATTGTTCAAGGGCACACATGTAGTTGACCCTGGGGAGGGGATAATATGCATCGCTTGACTACTTTCGCACAAGAGGATTACCAACCTGTCCGTTTGTCGACGGACAAAAAGAATCTCGTTTGGGGACATTAGAGGTACTTACAGAATTGCAGAAGGAACGGCTTAATATTCAGAGTGGAGCGGTAAATACCTTGTACTGAGAGATGGGGTAGTTGTTGTCCAGGAGGTACTCCTCGCATCCGCACACCTTGAGTACGTAGGTGGACTTGTACTCCTCGATGCACTTCTTCCGCTGCTGGTGGGTGATGTCCATGTCCTCCGTGCGCTTGGCGATCACCTCGGCAACGATGTGCTCGGGGGTGTGGTCCTTGACGGCCATGATGCAGTACTTCTCCCGGTGGCCGGTCACCGACACCACCCACACCCAGATGGTTAGCCCAGCTGTGACAGGAGGAGAGGAAAACATGCCAAGTTTACCGTCATTGTTTTTATACCTACAAACGATTCTGGCTCTCTGATTGGTTGATTGCTCATCACATGACATACAATTTACAACGCTGTACACTGACACTAGTCCGATGGTAAAATCACTGTATGATCAGTAACTTTTCCATCAAATAAACTCAGAATTTCTCTTGGAATTGTATGTTCTTCAATATTTCAGTTGAGGTTTCGAATTATCTCACAAAAGGTCAAAATCTGATTCTTGCATCTCTACTAATATTATACCGACCCTTTGATGTGTCTTCCATAATTTGCATTTCTATGTTTAGCTGTATCACCAGTGCTTATAATAATCAGCATCCCACTGAAAGTACAATTGTGCAGACAGCATGTAACTAAATGCACAAATCATTATTTTTTTTTCATCTCTATGGAGATGGCTCATGTACTAGATAGAAAAGAAATACGACAATGTATGCATGTATGATCATTTACAAACTTGAGAGAGAGAGAGATGGAGAGAGAGAGTGTGATTGTGTATGTGTGTGTATATTGGTGTTTTCAAAGAGGATCAAGCAATTCACATGATCCAGCAAGCTAGTGCAGCTCACATAAATATAAGATTTCAATACGATACAACCTACCTCCACAAAAATGACAGCGATCCTTTGCACGTGAGTCTATAATCTATTGGAAAAACAATGTGGTCACACATTCTATCGATCCTGTGGCATGCCTCTTGGTAGTCGATCAATGAAAGAAAATTGCATTATTTTCTACGACGTTGCAGTCGCAGCATCCAGTGTACTCTACGATCTAGCAATACGCCTGCTCCAGCTATTATATCACAGGTGGATTCTGCATTTGCCCTGGTTTATGGTAAACCTTTGGCCCTGCAATTTCGCTCTACATCCACCTTGGAATTCTGCCTCATTTGAGAGTGGGGGGGGGGGGGGGGGACAGAGAGGAAGATGGAAAGGGAAAGAATGAGCAGGGGGTGGGAGGAGGGAGAAATAAACAGGGGGGGGGGACATGGGGGATAGAGAGGGGTGAGGGAGATGGAGACGGAATGCATCACCTCGGGAAAAAGTCACTTTAGAGCTGCCAAAGAGCAAACCTTTTATCTATATAGGACTCTTCTCTCAGACCGTTTTTACACGGGGTCGAGGAACGTAACTGCAATAGTGAATTACAATTACGATTACAATCCCAAAATTAGAATTATCGTTCGTACACACGACCAGGGATGGCTTCGCGTATTCTGCCGTTTTGAATTTCAGAGCGAGGAGAGGTATGGCTTCTTTCCAAGTTCCCATCAATCGCTCTCGAGCAGTAAGGAGTGCGGAAGTAGTTGAAAGGTCACCGTAAACTCCCCCGCCCCTCAAAACACAATTTGGAGGTCAATCCCTACACACGACTGTTTTGTTCCGTAATTCAAGAGAATCGTCACTGGAAAACACCTCTGGATCGCCACTGGAATTACGATTCGATTCAAGTCATCCTCATTGATTCCAGTGTACTTACACTCGGCCAAAATGGCTTATTTGAATTGTGACTCTAGTGATGCATTACTAGAATCATGATTCAAATTGCGCACTATCAGTACATGTGAAAACAACTTCCGAGTATCATAACTATGTCACAGGATAATCTTGCCTATGGGTGCTGTGGGTTGAACTTCTTGTCTCTGACACATTTTCTGAGGGACACGAGGTAACTCATCCCAGAGCCAAAACATTATCAATATTGTCAACTTTTTTTTCTTTTGACAGGTTAAGGGAGCGAAAATGCCTTCAAGTGACTATTCCTGTCTATTTTTAGTTGCGCAGGGTGCGACACTTTCTCTTTCTCAGCCACTGCTAACTTCGTTATGCACAAAACAGCTGTCGCGGCTGAGTGGAAAGGGCCACATACTCAATCATAAGGTCCCTGGTTCAAGTCCCTTGGCAGCAATGGATGTGCCCCTGAGCAATTATCCCCCTTTGCCTGGTCCCTAGTGGCTGGCCACATAATCTATTACAAAATCATTATTTAAGTCAATATGGTATCAGTGGCTGCTTGTGGATGCTTTAACACATTGAGGATGAGCTGATTTTGGTTTAACACATATTTCCCATAGACCCCTGCCCGAGTATGGGGGGGGGGGGGGGGAACTACATGTATATCCTTCAATGGGTTAAGAGGATTGGATGGTCCCGAATAGCTTTTATACAGTGAGAGTGACAGATATATATTGTGTAAACAGATAAAATGTGGAGCAGTTTGACTGTGTTATCTACCCTTCTAGTAGTATTGATTTCGAAACAGAGAGATTCTTCGCATGTTGTTTCCCCAATAATGATACAGTGTAGTTGAACTTCTCCTTTAGATGAAGTATCGACCATGCTAAACCAAAAGACAAGACAACTCTTGAATCGAGCAGCTACTTCAACTGTGATAAAAGCAACCTGCAAAAATACAACCAGTGTCATGTTCCACAACAGAGTCTGCAAAAGGATCCCAGCTGTACCTCAATTGCACTTCATTAATGCTCCTGTGTCCATAGCTGAACCTTAAAAAAGTGCAATATGTCTCAGCTGCACAGGCTTCACATTCATGTGGACTATTAAGAATAGCCCAGGGGGGCATACAAACATTGCTCCACTCCATGGCACAAGTGCGATCCACCTGAACGATTATCCTGTGCCTTGGATGCGGGGTCCCTGGACAGCATCGTCACACCATCCCAGACGGATTCTCACTGAAAGGCATCAGTCAAATGCAAAACATTTTTTGGCAAAAAACAAAGGTGTAATACTAAACAGAGACAGGAGAGAAAACAGAAAGAAGAGAGTAAGAAAGAAAGAGAGAGAGAAAGAGAGAGAGAAAGAGAGAGAGAAAGAGATAGAGAAAAGAGAAGAGAGAGAGAGAGAGATGGGATGATAAGAAAGAGTGAGGGAGACAAGAAAACAAGAAGATACGGAGGAAGAAAAAGAAAACAAACTGAGAAAGACCAAGAGAAAAAAAAATGAGATGAGGAAGAGAATCATGAGAAGAATAGAAAAGAGACAGAAGAAAATGAAGAATAGAGGAACAGAAAGAGACAGAAATATGTGTTGTTTGAAAATTTGAAAGAAAACAAAAAGCTAAATGAGAGAGAAAGACACAATTAACAGAGAGATGGAAAAGCAGGCACTAAGGCAGACAATTAGAGAGGCACATTCACGGAGATAAATGTGACTAGATAAAGAGATATGTAACTATATGCACTAAACATGCATACATGATACAGGTACATTCATACAAACATACATTTATACACACAAATAACATACGGATTAGCTGAAGAACAGCCATTGGCTGAAGAAGGTTCCATGCTATTGTAGAATAAACTGAAATAAGCTCAACTGAACGCACAGACATAATGTACAGACAAACTTACAGACAGACAGAAAGACAGAGGCAAACCAGGAGACTGACACAGAAATGTAAATGTGTTCATTTTCCTTCTCCATGCCTTAGGCTACACTATGTCTGGAATGTTTCATGTTTTCTCCAAAGGTGCTTGAAAAAGATAAGCATGGTAGAGAGAGAGTCTAGAGAGAGAGAGTAGAAGGAGTGAGTGAGCTATTAGTGTGTTCACTGCACCCCTTCATCTGTAATGACAAGACTCTTCTCTCCCCTCACGCCCCTCCCCCATCTCCTCCTCCTCCTCCTCCCCTTCCTCTTCAGAGATCACGATGGAGGACAAATAACTGCAAATGCTCGAGGGCAAACATTAACAAATATTCTGCCCTGGTTATAGCTGCAGCTGCATGGCGGTGCTTGGGAAAGAAGATGAAATATAATAATATAAGGTATGATGAAATAAAAATGGACAGTTCCATATGGAAAAAGGATGATTGATTACTGTACATACATGTAGGATGAGTCAACCGCAGTTGGAAAGACATTAGTTAAAAAGAGGAAATGAATGGGATTTTTGACTGGCATCATTCAATTACAGGAAGAAAATGTGTGAAGAAATAGAAGAGTGGAGGAAAATATGACTCATGGAAAGGGAGGTGAAGAATCAGCATTGAAAGAAAACTATTATCAACACTGGTCTTAATGTTGTCTATTTCTCTCTCATCTTCAATTTTTTTCCAAACTGAACATGGATCTGTACAGGTTTTGGGCATCACTATTAAAATATTCAGGACTTTGAAAGCTTTAATAGCAATATTATACAAATCTCTCAAATTACTTGATGTTACATCTTCTCTTTCTGTCAATAGTATCTTGGTTGATTTCATTTTTTTATGATATTACCAAACTTCCATTATTCTACTGCATGGCATTCAAATATTAGACTCCTTAGTCTTATTAATCCAATCCAATCCAATCCAATCCGATCAAATCAAATCAAATCAAATCAAACAAAATCAAACCAAATGAAAGGAAATGACCACATTGCCTATCTCTTTGGAGGCTGTGGGCAAGATAATAAACAGGTCTCCACCTAAAAGATATCAGGAAACTTTCGTATACGACGGGAAGACCAAGAGTACGCGGAAGCAATCAGCCGTGACAGTCCCCGCACTCGGAACCCCGTCCCCATTTTTAAGCAGTTTCACTTTTCTGTGTGGATGAAGCAGTAGCAACAAGATCGCTGATTGGCTGGCTGCTCAACCGTGCCCAACATCGGGACCGGACGCTATTTTGGCAGAGAACCGATCTTGTTGTCCCAACGATGGGAAGTTTTTCGGATTTGAGCACGCGCAGAGGTAAATTCTGCCCACGGCACGTTCAACTAGCTGCCACGTCATGCTCACGAAAGTTCCCTACCATGGACGGTGGAAGACCTTCCACAGTACAGCACCAGACAATAACAAAATAGACAAGAATAAACATTGGAGTCCCTGTAACATAAATAACTGGCTCAATGTCAAATTTGTTTGCTATGTTGTTTACCAATGAGTCACTGCTGTCACAAAACACTATTGCTGTACCTACAGCTACCTCCACTTTCAGACTTACAAGAAGTTTTGGTTCTCAATCCTGTTTAGGGTTGCAGCATGTTTGGACAATGGGACGAGTCTCCCCCAAAGCGTACCACAAAAAAACCAAAAACACCCCATTACTGTAAAGGCAGGAATGTTCGCGTGCATTTTAATTTCGCGAATTTCGTGAGAGCCAGGATTTGCGAAATCAAAGTGCATGTGAAAGTTTTTGTCTACACTATACCCATTACATGTTAGAGGCAACTCGCAAAAATTTCATGCCGCGAAAACGGCAACTGGCTCCAATTCGCAAAAATTTCATGCTGCGAAAATATCCTGTTTTACACAGTGTGTAAAACGCTGTGGTGTTTTCTACATTGTATATCAACCAGCACTCAAAGCACACATAATGTAGGGTTAAACAGCAGCATGGCAAACTTCATGGCCTGTCAATCAACGATGGTCAAGCTCCGCCTCCTCTAATGTACATGTATACCATGACAAGTCACATATCCAGAAACACATTTACAAATGTAGCTTTGGATTTGGTGTGACACAAATTGTAGCTACAGTACTATCATTATTATCATTATTATTACATTAGACGGACATGATGTGAGATGCTTTTGTTGTGAGAAACATGACTTTGGTTTGCGTTCAGACTATCAAAATCAAATTGACTGTCATGAAGCATGTTCCTGAAGCTGTTTACATGCAAGTGCCTCTGCAAGTGTGAAAGAGGCGTTCTTTTTCTCACGGGGATCTCTGAGGAGGATATCTTGTTTTGTGTGTCTTTGCTCGTGTCATCCTCTTCTTCTCTATCTCGGCTCATGCGCACATATCCTCTCAAACCCACTTCGCATGATTGATCGGCGAATCTGTGCGCTCATTGTGAAGGATGACCCCAAGAGGTCGTCTTGGGGTCAGTCTGGGGTCACAGGGGACAGGGGGTCAGATAAATGTGGGGGTCCCCCATGACACCGCTCACTGCTCCAGAAGGATGTCAAAACTTGTAAACACGTTGGGAAAGTCTCTTCCAGGCGCTCCCGAGTTCGGATGAGTCCAAAAAGTCAGGTGGTTCCTGACAGGGATTTATGAATCCCTCTCCCGCTATTTACAGAGAGGTATTACTGGCAGGAGATGCTATTTTTTGGTGAAAATAAGAACAGAAACATACAAATTGTAGTTTGATAGAAGCTGCCCGTGAGATGGTTCTCCCATGGGCTAATCACACAAGATGTGACGCTCATTGGACCCATGTTTCGTTTTAATTGTTCTGTGTCCCGAGACTCTTCCCAGATAGTGCATGGTATATTGTTACTACAATTATGTCTGTAGTCCATATTTATACATTTCCACAGCTGATTTACAAATTGCACCTCATCTACGTACAGCTGTTGGTCGATCAGTTGCAATAAAGATACCTCAACAGAAGAATTGATCAATTTGGATATATGTATAAAGCTTATGTTAAATACTTTTATGTTTGTCATTTTGCCCTGACAAAGACTTTGCAAGGACTGAAAGCATGCAAGTCCCTTGTGACTCAATTTGTGTTGCTTTTTGTCATTAGGGGACAAGCAATATGCCTATAGATGTATCTGCACAACTACATCCACTACAATAGAAAAGACATTGAAAGATGTCTTCACCTCCAACTACCAGTGACTGCACATTAGCAGCTTTCACTTGATTTTGTTTATTATCGTATTTTTTCCAGTTTTATTTCCAGGTTCATATATTTCAATGTGTCTCTTTCCTTCTATCGATGCTAGGGACTCTACTATCATCACAAATAAAAGGATAGTCTTCAATTAATTGTACGTCTTCTGTAAGGATGCAAAATGGGGTCCTACCTTTTAATACATGTAAGCACTATAGAAGTCTGCATCAGCAATGACAGAAACTGCGCAAAATCTTTTGGTCCACTCTCAGAACTGGAGTACATGCTCAAATCAATCAAAAGTAATCAATATGAAAGAAGAAAAAAAAAAAGAGAACATAAATTCCAAATAGAACACAAAGACCAAAATTGCTCAAGAATAACTCTATTCCAGAAAGTGAAGACAAGTCACCGCAAACTGCTTGTGCAGAACAATTAGGAAAGGGAATTCCACATTGTACATTCCTGTGGTTCCAAGTTCTCTGTAACCTTTGCCCTTCCCTTCCCCTTCCTCCCTCATTACCCCACGATAACTCTTGTTTCATAGCAAGAAGGACATTAATCCTAATGCTGTTAAAAGGCAGTATGTACAGTGTCCATAACATTTTGAGGGTTTTTCTCTATATCAAATTTGGCATTTTTATATAATTTCTAAATATTTTCCTGAGCACCCTTCATGTGCTTTGTGAGTGCTGATTGGCACAGAGAACCCTGTTTCGTAGTAGGTCCTATACACTGTACAAAGTCCTCAGCACATAAAAGACTATACACTTCATTAACCCGTTGAGGACAGTTTGATTTTGCTACAACACGCATTTCCCATTGACCCTTGCCCGAGTATACTCGGGACTTGTCCTCAACGGGTTAAAAGAAAGAAAGCATGTTGTTGTTGATGTTGTTGGAATGCTTTCATTGTTAGAGACAAAGGTGAGAGTTTGGGCAGAAAGAGATACTAGACTGACGTGAGTACACAAATTCATACCGTGTGAATGATGCTGGCAAAATGCCATAGCCTGTATACTCATAGCATAATCAAGCTTTTCCTTGAATGTAATTGATATCAATCTTATGACGGTGAGATTTCTGGAAAAAAAACCAACAAACACTCTACTGCATCTAGTGGCCTCCTGGTTCCTTAGCAAGCATCGTATCCCCTGGCAAAATGAGGCAGCGATGTTTTGACGATCTTTACACTGCTTGGCTACGGCTCAATAGAAGACTTGAGGTCCATAGTAACAGAAGTACTCGGAGTCAAACAAACACTAGCGGAGTTAAATGGGGCATGCAGCGGTCTGCTTGCATATTACGCAGGGCAGCATGGAGGCCCTCAGTGGGAACGCATCCTCTCGCAGCAGCGGAGGTTGCGGAATAATTTTTACCCATCTGCTATGCTCCTTTTTCCATCACGCTTCAGCCACTGATGTTTATGGCATTTACAGCAGATGAAAAAAAAAACCCCACACAAACGGTGAATATTATGGTGAATGACCCCATCATTTTTCTGACTGGAATAAACCTGAAATGATACTGATGACAACAATGATAACGATGATTGTGTAAATTTTCATTATCTGATAAAGTGCTTGTTGCAGTAAAAGCAAAGGTTTACCTTGTGTGCATGCATTTATGCATGCGTGGGTGTACTTACATTTACATGCATGCATAATTTTACACACATACAAATGCCAACATTTACACACTCCAACTGAACACAGATCATAAAGCAAGAGTTTTTACATCCTGCAAATATGTTTAATTACTAATTCTGCTCAATTTTCAGCTCTCATTGCCCACAGTTTACCAGGTACCAGTTTGCATTATCCTGCAGTTCTGGCCCCATTTTTCTTCCCTTATTGAAAAACAAAGACATGCCTGTACATTTTTTCAGCATCCGGTCATCACAGCTCGCAGCAGCGCTTTGAGAGTCTCACAAACTACTGTTCCCTGGTTACAAGTATCTGCTTGGCAGGAAACACTGTGCCCTCAAGCAGCCCTGGGCTGAGCTGCCGCTTGCTAGTCTTTACCTACAGGCCCTTTCTCAACCCCAAAGTGAATTCTACAGCACTACCATGCAGACGATCGGATAACCGATGTGCAGTTTCCAGTTCACAGGGATGATTTTTCCACAGCCAGTGTCACAGACTGATTCTTTTATTATTAAATACAGGACATGAAGAGAATGATGCCCTACGTGATGTCCAATAATATTTTTAATAGATCAGTTGAGACCTTATTGCATAAATATCATCAATATATGTTATTGTGGTGAGTACAATTATGTGCATTTATCAACCTTAATCTTTCCATATCAATAACCATCAATTTGTGTGGCAAGGAAAAGAAAAAGAAAATAATACAATTTCACACTTATCCCGTTTCAATATACATGTTACAATTTTTGTGGAAATACAAAAAAAATCATAGCCTTTTATAGAATAATATTACCCCGATCACACCAACAAAAATAACTGTGGTACAGAGGCTGGCCTCAGTTTTTTTGGTGTAAATGCATGCGGGCCCAATTGCAGTACCAAAAGTGCGGCTGGCCCTAGGCCAGCCTCTTGTTGATGCAAGTGCAAGTGGACCCAAATGCACAGCCAAACCCTCCCAGCTGTACTGTAGCGATCACAGCCCGCCACTGTAAATGGGGTCTATGATTATACCGACTGTGCCTCAGTTATTACCTCAGAAAAATTTGAATAACTATGTCTGCATATGCTTGAATTTAAAAAAAGAAGATGTTTCATTATGATAATTTGGCTGATTAAACAGTTAGTATAATATATATGTTGTTGTTCTTATTGTACATGAAAAATTAGGTCAGAAACAAAATTGTAACTTAGAAAAAAGGTCTGCAAGTGAAGCCTAGAGCACACCATGGTGCCTTGGTATTTTGTTTATGGAGTAACAAGCATCTAGACTATTTTGATAGAGGGTTGTTTTGGTAAGCAGCTGATGACCTTAGCGTGACCTTGTTTATTACCAGAGGTCAGCTCAGGTCAGGATGAGAGATAACAAGGTCTGGATTGATTGTCTCCAGTCTGAGGAGGAGATTTCTTCTTCAAAATGAGAAACACATCCTGAATGAATGCAGAAGGGAAATGTAAACTGAGGCAACTGTGCAGGGGGGGAAAATTGGAGGCCAAATCAACCCAAACATTAAGGAGTAATTAACTTCTGCATGAAAGCAAGTGCATCACATGTCTGGGCAACAGTCCAGCTAGTGTTCCAAAAGAGCAGCCAATAGTGGATCCAGGGGGGGGGGGGGGGGGGGGGGGGGGGTGGGGGGGAGAGGGAGCGCGCCCCCTCTTTATTTTTTGTTAACCCGTTGAGGACGGTTTGATATTGCTACAACACGCATTTCCCATAGACCCTTGCCCGAGTATTCTCGGGACTCGTCCTCAACGGGTTAAAACAAAGGAAGTAAAAAGAAAAAAAATGAGGGGGGGGGGGGCATGTGCGCCCCCCTTTAATTTTGTATTGGCGCCTCCCCTTTACAGAATTCCTGGATCCGCCCCGGCAGCCTGTGGTAACATGATGAAAAATATGACTGAATGAAATGGTCAATACTACAGGACAATGATACAAAGAAAACATAAACAGAATCTATTTGAACAAAACATATTTACCCGTTTCTATCAAAATGAAAGAGCACTTGACTTGCATCTTTTAGAAAGCAGAGGGAACAATATTACCCTCAACATGTGTCAGTATTGGAAAATGTCGAGGGATGGTGTACTTTTCATTGAAAAAAAAAAGTGAAATTCTGTGAAATCCTCTTTATGCTTTCTTTATATCATTGTCCTGTAGTGATGTCACAAACTGTTGCAGTCTTCTCATCCAGCGATGACAGCACCAAAACTTTATAACTTTATAACTTAAACTTAACTTAAATTTATAACTTTTGAACCGATTGTCTGATTTTCCTCAAACTTCGCTAATGTGTTCTATCTACTGTGTATATTACTGTATCCACACATCCTTTACATTTGGGTGAATTTGTCCTTTTAAAAGACCACAATAATTTGATGCAAATGTTAAATCACATTCTTATTGATTAGTAAATAGGTGTGTATTTTCATTCAGTTGAAGTGATATGATCATCATCATCTCTGCCCAGTGGATTATGTGGTTTTGAATAATATCACTCATTTGTGAAAATATATGAAAATTTGAAATTCTGAAACTTTCTCATTCAATGTTATATTTTCATGGCATATCTACTATTGCATTTGTTTGGCTATCCTCTCTGTTCATAAAAGCCAACTTTCAAACATGGTGCTGAACTGTACTTTAAAAGGTGCATAGCACTAGCGGCTCTGTGATAGCAAGCACAGGGTGCTTCATCCGATCACTGCAACATCCCCAGCCTACATTGTACGTGACTCGGTCTGCATCCGTACCAACCAGAGAAGAGGAGGCAGCAGAGAGGTACAGGGCAGCCTCCACCGCAGCCCAAGATACCGGCAGGCAGGTACTGGACAACCTCCATGAGGGAAAAACCAACAACTAAAAGGCCAAGCTACATAGGGTAGGAACATCGCTGCAGAAAGGCGAATCAAACTCTGGCTTGTACATCGGCTGCCATGAACTCATCTTTTTTTTTCTTTGTTTTTAAACTGATGCGCTCAGACCCGGCTTTCATTTTTATGAATCAAGTCTTGCTAGAATGGCAAATTTCCTACATGTATAGCAACAGCCAATCAAGAACAGGATTCTTGTCATTACCATGACACTTGCCAGTGCCACAAGAGTTGTTACCAAGGAAACATTTTATGAAAGCTGAGTCCTGATCCTTTTTGTACACATGAGAGTACAGAATGCAGAGTTTCAAAGAGAAAACCACTCTTGTTGGCATACCTTGTCAGTGGACAGTTTTTTTTTTTATAGCTTTTGCTTCTATTTTCGATAATCAAATCTATCATCAATTAATTTCTATAATCGGGTAAAAACAATCTTTAATTATATTACAGACAATGTACATTGTAGAGTCATATAGCACAAAATGATTACATGGAAAATTAGAAAACAAAAGAGGACAGAAGGCATTACACAAGAGAATACTGCAGAACCAGAAATATTCACGGAATGATATATTCGCGAAGGAGCCAACAGTATTTTTCGTAGCATGAAATTTTTTGCAAATTGCCACTGGCATTCATTGCATAGAGTAGACAAGAACTTCCACATGGATTCTAATTTCACGTATCTAGACTCCTTGCAAAATTTGTGACAATTTCATGCACACTACAATTTTTTGATTTAGTAGCACAAAAATGAGGTTGTTTTTTTTTTCCAGATTATTATATATGTTATTGGCCTATAAAAAAAAAAAAAATCACCGCACGGTTTTCTCTTTGAGCTAACTTTCATTTGGTGTACGGGGAGGGGAAGGGATGGGACTGTCAAATTCACAATTATTTTCCTAACAAGGAAATCATATTATAACAGTGTGCTACTAGACCAAACCTACACATTGTATGTAGTGCACCAGCATGTTGCAAATTGTAATGAGGTGCTGCAAAACACGATATTTTCACACCATGAAATTTTCGCGAGTTGCCTCTAATATTCAATGCACATAGTGTAGACGAGATCTTTAGCATACATTTCAATTTTGCGAAACTTGGCTCTGGCGAAATTCGCGAAATTAAAATGCTCGCGAACATTCCTCATTTTTACATTACCCTTTTTTAGACAAGATAACATGAGAGGACGGCTTGGGGAGTTGGGGGAGAGGCAAGTGAGATATACTGTGGAATACGTTGATGATACAACGGGAGATGCATCAGTACGTGATATCAATAAACCCAATGTTCTCAGCGATGGCTTTTAAGAGCATAATGGGAAATAGATTGCTTGATAAATAAAGTGCAGTTGCCTTCTCAAATATCAACCAGGGGGGAAAGTGGTCTATGTACATTGTGTATGTGTGTGTGTGGGTGTGGGGGGGGGGGGGGGGGCGCAATGATGAACTATTATCATTACACAATGAACTTCTGTCCCTGAGACTGATAATGCAGAAAGTACAGGAGTGAGCAAGCGGCAATATCTAAAAGAAAACAATCTCTATTAAAATTGGAGGCAAAGGGGGCAACATGCATATTTACAAGTATAGTAGGTCATAACATCAAATACAACATAGGCAGTCTGGAATAGGGCTTTTTTTTGGGGGGGGGGGACAAAAAGAACGAATGAGGAAGACACTGAAATGATGACGGTATGTCTCTTATAAGAAATCACTATGAGTACATCCCTTTTCTAAACATATTCTCTCTCTCACTCTCAAGATCTCAATACTTCTTGCTTTTAGTCTACCTGTTACATACAGTAGGACCTCGATTATCTGGCTACATTGGGACCGGGGTGGGGGGGCCTCCGGATAGTCAATTTGGCCAGATAAGAGAGATATACATGTATGCTCTAATACAGCACTTTCTAGCATATCATGCTAGGGGTTTTTACATCTGTTATTACCAACTTACTAATATTATGATTATGTGCATGGCATTATCATGTTTCATACTTCATATGATACATAAATAAAACGAAATATTTATAAGTAAAATATCTCTTCATATCCCTTCATGTATAGTTTGTTTGATAGATATTGACCAACAATGAGATCGATAATTCAATGCGTCTCATTGAATACTGCCTCTGCATTGTAACCACTGCTGTGCACTCAGTGCCAGTGACACGCACAGCACCGGTCATTGACATATCTCATGAACTGACTTAAAAGTTACAGTCTGCTGCGATGATTGAAATAGTCGTGTATTTGCCCGATAATGGTTGAATGTGTGTTTGTTTTGTGTGAGATCTGGCACTGAAAATACATGAAAACTTCCAACAAAAAAAAACTGTCAGCCAGTCAACGTCCGGATAATCGATGGCCGGAAAATCGAGATCCTACTGTTCTTACAGCATCACTGAATGTGTTTTTCTCCTACCAAAGCATATCTCTCTTTTTTTGTTTTTCTGTTGCTCATCCGACCCATGCGAGAGAACATTTGAGGAGTGAACGGGAGAGGATAAGTAGCACGCTTGCTTTAAAAAGCACTGGCTAGCTAGGCAACCCTGGGAAAACAGCCGAGTAGCTAGCAGACATACAAAGAAGAGGGGTGGGGGGAGACTAAGAGAGTGATGAGCAAGAGAGGCAGGCAGACAGAGGTAAGAGACATCAAACATATTTACATTTTCTGTTTTTGCCTCAGAGCCAAAAATACATCCGCACTTGTCTCTTTTTTTCTCCCCCCTCATCTTCTCCGATGTTGTTTTGCTTTTGTTTTTTTCCGCGCAGGCGAGGGCGGCGATGAAAACCACCGAGTTGGGCCCTGGATGACACCAACCCGAGCATGAGGGAGAGCGAGAGACAAGTGGGTATTACATACGATGTGAGCATCTCACTGTAAAGCCCCGCCCTCAATCCAATCCAATGCTGTCAGTCGGTTTTTCTTGTTTTTCACAAGAGATGTTTGCAAAGAAAAAAAAAAGGAGGGGAAAGGAGGGGGGGGGGGAGAGAGAAGAACCAAAATCGGTGGAATTGCAGTGGCATGGCAACCTTCATATCTGGCTGGTTCGTGAAAACAAGAGATGAGGATATTGATCTGTACGCCTCCTTGCATTTGTTTACAGTGAGAGCAATATACCAGAGTTCATTCACTGTCCGTCTCTGCCGAGTATTCTTCCCCTCTCTCATCTACAAATTGTAATTAGATAATGCACAGTATCAGCATCCCCCTATATTCCCTTTGCCTTTGAGAAGACAAACATGGCAGAGAGAGATTGCTCACTGTAGCATTGTAATGAGAGAGACAACAGGAAAATATAGCAAAAGCGACAGGGATGGGGGGGGGGGGGGAGGAGGATGAGGAGGGGAGGAGGAGGATGAGGAGGGGATGAGGATGAGGGCAGAGAGAATCACGAATGGAACGTAAACAGCTTAATAGGTGTAGGACCTTGTCCAGACATTATTCTATCAACCTAATTCTGTTGATTCATAGGGGAAGCATGCCATGAGTGTTTTGATGATAAAAGCAAAGTTGAGTAATGGGGTCATTAAAAAGAAAAGAAAAAGTGTACTGGTACACTCTTGACATATGTGCACTCGTGCACTTTGTGACCCATTGCCAGCGTTCCCACCGAATCGATACATGGTACATATAGCTATGCATTTTCTGTCTGTCCTTCCCCAGAAAAAGAAAAAAAAATTGTTCTGCTATTCCTGAACTAAAATTGTTCTAAAAAGGAAATTCTGTTTCTGCAAATATAATGTATGGTAGAAACTGAAATACTGATTTATAACTGCATATCAATAGTGAAAACATATCAATATCCCTGGCCTCAAGGCTTATGTATGATTCTAATTATTTAATTGCATCCTATATCAATCAATCCCGAATTTGGCTATGCCTACTCATTCCTGGCTCCTCAATTTAGCCACACCCAAACTTAGCTCTCCAACTCTTAACATAAGCAAAATGAATATGAATGGTACTAGGTTGGTAACCCCTTCTGTGCCAGGGACTTTAGACAGTGTGTACAATGGTATGGGAATATCATGTGCCACTCAGCTCTCATAGCACTCAAAGGGCTACAGTACAGGGGCCCTTGCAGGAATGCAAATTCGCACAGGTGGAAGAAATATCTCAAATTACAATGACCTGCTGCAGACAATCCCTTGAGATTGCAAAACATGATTTGAAATCTACTAATAAGCATTGGTGACAGATTGGTAAACAACAGCTGCATTCACACTAATAGATCAATAAATCAATAAAATATATTGTGGCGGGCATTCTGTAGTGATGTGTGCTTTAAATAATGGGATATAACATCTATCTATCTTGAGATCTATCTTGGGATATTTATCTATCTATCTATCTATCTTGAGATTTGTATCCCACTAAGTTGTGTATATGTGTGAATCCCCTTTATGGGTTACACCATTAGATTGTATTACTTTATATTGACTGATCAAAGCTTATTTGCTAAAGAAGCAACAGCTCTCATATCCATGGTGCTAAGAATATTAAGATATTCCTTGCAATAGTCCATGCCCACAATGAAACAGCATAGCAACTGTCCTTATAATCAAATCTTCAGGATTGCCTTTGTTGAATCAATTCAACATCCCCACCCCTACTTTGTTTTGTTTTTTAATAGGAAATTTAAATAAACATTGTACATATAATTGTGAGTTTTGACTGCATTTCCACACCTCTTCAATTCATCTATTATGCATCTGTTTCGTTGCCTTGAAAGTAAGTTTAAAACTAGCAAATCAAAAGTACAAAATCAGCCAATCATATTTGAGCTCTGTAATGATGTCATTGAGTGAACATGTGTTACTTTCTCTCTCCATGAATCTAGTGTGAACCACTGTCATGAGTGGCCCTTTTCTATCCCTCCCCAACAATTAACAGCGAGCTTTAGATAGTAATTTACAACGCAAACGCTATAAAGATGACACAGATGATGATGATTTTGACACAGATGATTTTCGTGGCATTAGTGGAGATGCAGCTCACTCTCGGGTATTTACAATGTAGTGCAACATGTTTCACAATTGTAAATACCCTCGAGTGCGCTATACGCCTCCACTAACGCACTCTATCCTGTGCATCATTTGTATAGACACAGCCTGCTGCGTTGGACAATGGAAACAGCTGTCTCGCGCAAGTGCAGAACACCATTTCTGGCCTGATTAGCATCATCCTAATGCTCACATCCTAGATCTAAAGATCTAATATACACCATAACTCATTAAAGACCACAAATCTATAGAGGACAATCTTTATTTTCTTTCTCTCATTCTTTTGAATCTCTATCCCTTTCCTCAATCTCTCTGTCAGTGTGTCTGTCTCTTCCCTAGTTTGTCCGTCTGTTTGTTTGTCTGCCAGAATGAAGCAGCCACTGCTTCTAACTCTGCAGATCCTCATGTTACTCTGCAAGACCCCCCCCCCCCTTTTTTTTTTTTCTCTTAGTTGGGCCACGGGGAAATCAGAGACTGCCACGGCGGAGGTAAACAAGTCTTAATAATTCAGCGGTGCCCAAAGTGCGGCTGCCGTGTCAGCGCAAACAGGAAGCCGTCCGCCGCACAGACGAGTAGCATCATGCTACACGCGTGAGAGGAAAAGGCAGAGCAATCGTGTGATTGGTGGAATCACTGACAGTACAATTTCCTATCATTTCTTCTTCTTTTTGTGTGTGTGTGTGCATTTGAAGTAACTTTGAGACAAGTTAAAAGCCTCTTAGTTCCATTTAGAGTCAGGGAGACTAAAGAAAAAAAAACAAACAACTTCTTAACCCGTTGAGGATGAATCCCAAGTATACTCAGGCAGGTGTCTATGGGAAATGTGTATTGTAGCAACATCCAACCGTCCTCAACAGGTTAAATGAAGCATATGCATGTTTTGAAGATAACTTTCATTCTCCCCCTCCCCCCCCCCCATTCAAAAATACTCCCAATAGCTAGAAAAGGAAAGATTACATAATAGCTCAATGATCAGCAATGTCTGTTTAAATGGCTGTTATAATACTTATAACATCATCAACATCAGATCTACCAATCTACCATTGATGTGAACATACCTCTCCTAAACTCTGGATGGACCTACCATGTGTTGGTGCTCCCTGTCGATCAAGCAACGTAATTCTGTATGCCCAGTGTGGCCAGGACACCAACATGCTGCGCAATATCATGCACAGTATACTCTATTACAATGTTCTTAATGCATTTTTTTTCTCTCTTCCATATAAACTCATACTTATTTTCTCATCAACCTTGTCTCATCTCTAAAGATCCCGTCTCGCTTTTCTATTCAATGCCAGACACACAAACACTATTTTCAACAAATTGAACAAATAATTAGAAAGTAACAGCTCTCTTTAAACAGTTTCCCATGTAACAAGCTTTTCATGCAAATTACTTTTTATCACACACAACACAAAAGAGATAAGAGACACTTGACATTTGAAGACAAATACTGAAAAGTCTCCTCTTTTTCGCAATAACTGACAAAGCAATAATTAAGTTTCCTGTTGTTTGCCACATTAGAATCGGACAGAAATGCGCCTGTCCTTCGATTTCGAAAGATCGCCGCCGGGCACGAAAGGTTTAGTCGAGCTTGTGATGCTATCATGGCATGTGGAGCACCAAGGAGATCACTGTCGCTTTTTAATCTTTCCGCCTTCGGACATGATTTAGCAGAAGAGGACATCCAGTTGTTGTTTTTTCCCCTTGCCCTATGGAAATTCGATACAGCACTTAAACACACACAATCAAGTATGGTATTTTCTTCTTCTTTTTTTGTTTTCTTTTTCTTTTCTTTTTTCTTCTTTTTCTTCTTCTTTTCCTTCTTCTTGAGGCTGCAAGTGTTGGCAACAGCAATCACTTGAGGTGTGAAGAATGAGCTTGTATTGGATATTTTCAACGAGCAGCCATATTCTGGAGACACAATGCATAAATGTAGATTGCATCGATCTGAAAAGAACTCAGAATCTGATTAATCCAATGCACTTGTTTGATGTCACGAATGGTGGACCAAATTGTTTTCACAAGTAATACAATATATGTATATAGTGATATATTTTTTTTTTAAAGCTACATTTTGCTACTCACTTCATCAACTATACTACATGTATTTATGTACGGCACTATCTGGAATATCAAATTCACAGATGCATGACAGATTTGATACATGAAATTCATTTTCTCTTTAAATATCCATCTTCATATCTTGCAGTGTTCTCTGGAGTATGTAGGCCTATTCCTTCTTGGTCATCTATCATACTGGACAAGGCGAGACACTGGGTGTTCATCACTGGATTCTGAACATTGTAGGTGGCTGATTCCTTCAATCTCGTTCTCGCATTACGAACAAATCACCTTCCATGGAGATCATCATGGCTTATTAACAGCTAATCGTTCGTAATGATTTCATATCAAATATCCAGCATCCAGTACTGTAAGAGTGGGGATTTTTACGGGAATGAATTTTTCGCACTCTGGTCTGGTAAGATGAATTTTGTGTGTTTTGAATTCCACAGAATCAAAGAGATAAATAATATTTGATACTTATTAACAGGCATAGAATTTGCATGCTCTTATTTTTTGTGCTTATTTCAAGCTGCAAAAATTGCCCTGTGCACCAAAAAAAAATCCTCTTTATGGTACTATTACTACTAGCCTACTTGATGGGACAATGACAATGACAGAAATTATACTTCAATGGCTTGTATGAGAAGATGATTTTTGTTGTGATAAGGCATCTGCATACAGGAAGAATGGAGACTTTAAATACACCATTGTAGTTGGCACTATCCCATTTAATAAATCGAGCCATCTCCAAATCGGGAAGGATGGAGACCGGTAAATTTTCAGAGATGGAGAGAGGGGGTAGAGTTCCGGAGCACTGCCTCCTGGGGAGATCTTAACTTCCAATGTCACCCCATCCATGCACTTTGTTTTGATAAATTTCCCCCAAATGAAGCTGTGATATGAAAAGCACTCCAATATATAAACAGGATTTGATCTTCCTTCCATGGTCCATGAACGATGATGCATTTCCGTTTCCATGGCGGCAGCGTGGCACAAATAAGGCTTTGGCATCCTCTCTGGGCAGGATAAAATCTACTTGCAGTATTGGCTGTAAACTACATTGTTGGCCGAGTGCAAGGGTGCAATTTACAAAGAATGAAGGTACAAGATTAAGCTGGAGCTGGGAGCTTCTGGCAGAATTTGATTTCCAGAAAATAATGCTGACTTAGAAGGAGAAAACCGCAAGAAAATAAAACGTTATTGGCCATACCGCCAAGAGTTACATGTACATCTGGATACATTTTGCCAAAGTACCCACAAAGTTCCCCCTAAGTTCTTTTCAATTACGACATGAATCTTGCCAGAAATTGATCAACTGCATAAAAATATGGAAACAGAAAACTCACCTGATGAGATGGAAATTATATGATAAGGGTACTTTGTACTCAGTCGATAGCATGTCTGCCTTTTAATCAAATGGATTAAGGTCTGAGTGCCACTGAGTCTATGTTGTGTATAATCATGCCTTCCCCTCTGGTTATTACGAGACAAAAGGCTGGGAAATGATGCAAAGTATGCATGTGTCAACTTCTGGGTATTGAAAAGCGGGCTGTTTTCGAGCTGATGAAGACGCACTTTCATAATATCAGGCTATTTTCTAAAAACCACAAAATAGCCCAATAGTTTTGAATTTTGGTCTGATGAAGACATACCTATTAACATTCTGTCTCTAGGATAAGATATTAAAATGAAGGTCTCGTGTATGAGGCAGTTACAACTAATGTACAAACAATGTAACATACGTTGTAGATTCCACTTCATTTCCTTGCAAAGAGCAGGGTGCTTACCCAGTGAAGTGGTCAGCCCCACCCCCCCCCCCCTTCCCACACACACACATACACCAGAAAGCGGGCGAATGACGATCACCTTTGTGGCTCTCCCCAAGTGAATAGCAATAGTCAGCAAACGGTATTAACTCAGTATTATTATTGTGCCACACGAAGAAGTACAGGAAGAAAAAGACGAACCATGTTCATGGCAACTGTGATCTGCCAATAGGCATCTATTATGGCAAGTTGGTCATGTTGGGTTGGGTTTGGAGTTGTATACAACATAATAAAGATGGGCTGATTCATGTGATATTCAAGCATACAGCTATCACGTCCTTTGTTTCCTGAAATTTGCAGGGATCTGTCACTTTGAATTTACTTTGAGCAAAGCAGTCACTTTCTCATCTAGAAAAGATGTTAAAAAAAGAAATCATCCCTTTACTTGCAAATGTTGCATAGTACATTTGTAAATTCAACCTGACTTCAAGGTAATGCAACAATTTGAAGTGGTTCCACATCCAATACTGAATAGGCAAATGTCATTTTCCTGCAGGTGAAGTTACAGACAAAACTTACAGCAGCAGAGCACAGTGGACGACAAATCAGTCTATTACAGATGAGAGAAAATCTATCACCCTTCCCCCTGAAGCAGATTATACTGCATCTAATATCTCCCTTGAACCCTACCCCCCCCCCCTTTGACAACGAGTAGACTGCATTTAAATGAATTCTGACAGTCTAATGCGACTGAATATCATCCTATGTGGTGTGCTCTCCAAATAGTAAGCTCCAATCTCCACTCGTGATGTCACAAATCATAAGCCTTTCCCTCTCTCTCCATTGGAAAGAGGGGTAGGGGTGGGATGGGGGGGGGGGGTAGGGGTGTGGGATCAGAAGGAATTCCATGTATAGGGGCAAAGAAATTGAAATTGGCAGTGCGGTCTATACGGACAGCTGTAATTCAGTTTGTAGGGGAGTTCATGCGTCTCATAATTCAATTACGGATATTGGCCGATCTATACCGTGATTGGAAAAGCAGCTCAGTGTAGTTTTTTGCCAACACAAGCTATCACACTCGACCTTTAAGACCTCCCCTCTACTCCCACTCTTCTTTCTCTTAGAGTTCATGTGTTAAAAATGGAAAAAAAAGTAAACAAAATTGAATGGCTCAAAGGAGACTTTCCTCTCATACTATTCAGTTCTGCATGTAACCATGTACAATGTAGTCATATGTCAAATGCAACTCATCAGTTAAAGGCATAATTTACCATTTGCAGATGACACAAAAACCTAGCATTAGTGCTTCAAAATAGTTCTAAAATGTGAGTTGGGGATAGAAACAACCAATGTACAAATATGAGCAAGTATAATTGATGTTAAGTATTGTGAAATATAAAAAATGTGAACAATAGTTATAATAAAAATGTTTCCAGACTAAACCGTGTACAGTTATGGTCTAATGAGAAAAATAGTGATATCTCCTTATATTTTAAGCTTTATTGCAAAAATTCTATACGGCAGGATGTTTTGTGATACAACTGACCTACACATAGGCCTATGCATCACAAGTCATATCTTGAACATTTTTTAAACCACTTCTCCCAAAGGTAAACAGGACATTCAAAATGTGAGTGAAAGCAGTGAGAACTACAAAGTTACCAAGTTTGAATATATACATTGTAACTTGTTTCAGCTGGATATAAACAGCTCTGCATGATGCTACAAACCCACTTGTCCATTTGCTAGGGGCAACTGAAACTTATTTTGTGGGGCAAGTAGTACATATGGGCACTTGCCTGAGGGGAAAACAAAAGTGTGGAGTGCCACCACACTTTGCCTGCATGACCAAATGGACAATCGGGAGAACATTAATGATATATTACTTTTTTGTCACATCCAAGCAGACATTACCTCAACTGGAAAGAGAGGAGCAGCATCACGCGCCTTGCCACTGAGTAGCACAGGCCCATTCCCCTGCATTTTGAACAGGGGAACTCCCTACACACCACAGTCTTCCTTTGACGCACTGGGCGCTGCATGTACATTGGAATCATTGTGGTATCAACTGCTACAGTAATTCGGTGTCACCATTTTCATTGCCAAAATATCACAGTTAATAGATACCGCGGTTATTCAGTTTGTATCATTCTCATTCACTATTGAATACTGTGGTAATTCTGGCCTGAAAGAACACAGTCTCTACGTTTAGCACTGGACACGTATAATGCATTCGACCTCCTAGGAGGAGAACAGAACACATGAAGTATGTCAGGTCATGTGAGAAAGATACCACAGTGCGATGGGTGCCATATCGCGACATGATTCACATCCAAAGCTCGCATGCACATTTCATGCAAAGTTCAAATTATCATCCTAGATTGAACAGTATTTCACGATGCACTACGCAAGGTATTTTGCCGTCTGTTTGCACCCACATCAAAATAACATGCTTGCATGCAGATTTTACAACTGTATGCAGAGTTCAAATTATCGCCCTAGATAGTACAGTATTTAACCATGCATTCTGCGAGGTATTTTGCTGTCTGTTTCCACTCACATATTAATTCCAAAATAACATGCACAATACTGCAGTATTGCAGTATTTCTCCATAAATATGAGTGGGCCAATTGCTGAACAATCGGGGGTAGGGCGAGGAGAAGAGTTAACTTGGGCTCATGATATTTGAATTACTGTAAAACCAGAAATATTTGCGAATTGGAGCCAATGGTCTTTTTCACAGCATGAAAATTATTTTTTTAATTGCCACTGGCATTCAATGCATACAATGTATAGTGTAGACAAGAATTTTTGCCTGCACCTTAATTTGGCAAACCTTGGCCATCGCGAAATTTGTGAAACCAAAATGCTCACAAAAATGTCTGGTTTTACAATAGTGTTTCAACACTGTATCTCAACCAGGATTATTGGAGGGTGGTTTGAGACAGATACAATTCATCTGGTCTATTGTATCATCAAATTCACATTCATCTGAAAATTCACATTCATCTGGCACTTGTAGAACCTGCCTGGTTTTGTGGGGGAGATTTGAAAGACCTGTGGTATTTGGTTCATAAATCTCAAAGATAGGAAAGCTGGGAAAAGGGCTGGACTCAAGTTTGACCTTTTTTCTAACTCATGGAGAATGTTCATGTATATTGACAAAAAGTCATGAGATGAAACTTTAAGAAATGACCTCAGCATTTCTGCATTTTGAAAAACAAACATTTAGGTGATGGTAATAACAACTTGTGTATTTAAAATCATAAGGATGACGTCATAGTGAAGTTAGGATAATATAGTAATATTACAATATGGTTATGACGTTACTTGTGATAGTGGTAATAATGAAAAGCAAGCGCTGCCACAAGTGGAAAATATTTTGTTTTGAAATCTCCATTTTGACCTTTGTGTTTCATTCAAATGAAAACAACTTGGCTAAAACATCTAAACAAGGATGACATCACAGTGAAGTTAGGATAATACAGTTACAAGGGGTACTGCTGGTATGTATTGTATAATTGATATCACTAGTGAAAATCAAACATTGCCAAATGTGGAAAATATTTGTCTGTTTTTTTTTTCTCTTCTGATATGAAGCAAACTCAGCAGCCACTACCATGCTTCACTGCGAACATTTTTTTTTTAAGGTACTAGTAATCCCCATCAAACTCCCATAATACCAAATGGCAAATAATATTTTTCAGATGAGTGCTTTCTAGCATCCGCGCTATTGAAATAGCGCACCGCCATCAGTATTCCTGTGCACCGCTCGAGTCGGCACGAAAGTGAAAAACAATTGCCGCATCGCCATGACGACCGTGCTCTCTCCATCAATATCATCCAGGGATGTTGGCCTTCACTGCAAACAACTGGTTAATTTCATAACACCTGCTACAGGGGGGAACCTGTCGATGCATACTATGTGCAAATTGGAAATTTGGCAGGCACAGTGGGTCTGTGACAGGGAGGTTTCTTGACATGAATAGGAGTAAAGCCCCGAGTGCTTTCTATTTAGGGAGTGGTCTCTGGAATACATTGTAAACAAGATCTTTACCTTGCTGTAAAAAATTATGAACTAAATGCATCATACCAAAAAAAAAACAACCCTAAAAAAAAAAAAAACAAAACAAAACAAAACAAAAAAACCCCCCAAAAAACATAATTTTTAAACAAAAACCACAGCCAACACCCAAAAAGAAACAAACAAATAAAATACATTTAAAAGAAGAATTCTCTGTTTCGAACACACACACGCGCACTCATACACGTGTAGTTTATACGTAAAAAGCACATGTCCACAAAACTCTACCCCTTTCTAACCCCTAAGTCACAACTTGACTTGCAATACAAAGAGCCACTAACAAGGTGGAAAAAAAAAAAAAAAACCTTTATCCTCCACGAAACGGAATTCCAGGATCTGTCTTACCTATGTCCAGTTTCTGCATGATGTGGGTGGGCAGGATCTCGGAGGCTTCCAGGTTTGGGGGGTAAGCGTAGAGGGCGTGGCCCAACTTCCCCTGCTCTTCTCGCTCCTCCACCACCGACATGCACATGGCCAGGATGTTGCGCCGGAAGTGGACCACCTGCGGATCCTTGATGGAGTCGAACTCGTTGACGGGCACGCCGATGGCAGCGCCTAAAGTGAGATGACAAGTTAGAATAAATCAGTTTCCCCATTATTCATCTTTATCATCATTACTGTCCATCATTATCGTCTGTATCTTGATCATTGCCATCACTCATCACTATTGTCATTACTATTATCATTATTATCCTCACATCATTATCATCTCTATTATCATTGTTGTTATCATCAATATCATTAACGTTAAACATGTATTACCATCATTCTCAACATTACCAAGGGTTCTTACCATAATTGGTATTACATAATTCTACTTTCATCATCACTGTCATCACCATTATCAATTGTCATTTAAAAAAAGACATTTCATACATTCTTTACTTCTCATTCCCTACATTGTACTTCTACTTATATTATACGCCCAATCAATCCTCTCTTCCCAACCAAAACAATTGGACAATAAACCCTACATTGCATTTCTGTCTGTCCATGTTCCATACTTTCACCACTAAGTCTAGAAATGCAAAAAACACAATGTTTAACAGAATTTTTGGACTGATATCATCTTTCCTAATCAATATTTGGAGCATTCAGCTGACAAGCAACAAGTTTTCAAAGAGCCCTGACCTTCAAATGTTAATAGTACATAGATTTCTGTCCAGTGTAACATAGCATGTTACCCCAAAATTTCATTTTCGCAAAAATTCTTTCTTCCTTGAAGCATTTTTTGGGGCAAAGTTATTTCTCATTAAATTGCTCTAAAAGATCATATTGTATAATATGGGGGTGGGTAATGTACATTGGAAGCAGTCGAAATAAAGTGGCATCCCTGAGATGTACCCTTTTAGTATGGAAATGCCCATATTGCAGATAATTGGACATATGGTATTTTCAACACTAGGTAAAATCTTACTCTTTTTTTTTTGCACAAAAATGCACAGATAACTACCTAAAAATGTGAGGGTACACATTGCTTTTTTTTTGTTCAACAGAGTGGCATCATCAGATCATATTGCATCATACCTTCTTGTGAAGCAAAATGCAACTGAATTTCTATGTGTATGCCATGCATCATAAACAAAGAATCTAATCAGGAATCTAAATCTAGCCATTTCTCTTTTTCTCTCTCTCTCTCAGCAAGGTGAATCATTGCACTCTGATAATTTCAGGAACTCCGGATATGACATCAAACTCGGGGGTAATCATGACCAATGGAATCATCACATCACAGTCATCACATTTACAGAAAGGAAAGAAATAAAAAGAAAAGACAATATAAAAAAAAGCAAGAAACACTTATAAAACTAATGATACAATAATTACAATAATTACATGGGTATGTGCAAGATCATATCAATTTTCATCATGTGTGTGTAGGTCACACACATAACGACGAGACTGTCCTTCCAATTGAGTCTGGAGAAGATATCCTCTGACAAACACATGTTTGAATGCCATCTTTATGGATTGTGGAAACAAAAAAGATCACTTTGCCGTGAAATAAGAGAGCCATTGCCATGACAACCATGACATCAACCAAGAGTAATCACGTTATTTACGAAACTGAGTTACGTCAACTGAAGTACACTTGACACAACAGTCAAGTAAGATATTCTGCAAATGGGGAGATTTTTGGATTTTTTTTGTGTGCTTTTGTTTTCACTTCTTCAACACTTCACAAAAGTGAGAGAGAAAATGAGAGTGGGGACTTGGTACGGGAGCGAAGTGACCAAGGGGGGGGGGGGGTTGTCGTTGGGAGGAAGGTGTCCCCTCTCCCATGGTGGGGACTCTTCTTGGAATTTGAGGTACGAAAAATCCCCCTTTTTAATACACTGACTCTACAATTAGAATTTACTGTTTCTGAAAAAAAATTGTAATTCTTAAAAATGAGCATCTAGGGATATCGAAGATATTGAAATTATGAGTTCATTGATTATTAAGAAATTGTACTAAAACTAAAAATATGTTCTACCTGTCCCCCCCGTTCATACAATTACAAACATGAATTATCTTCAGCCTATAAATTCAGGGATACAAAATACATGTAACTGTTTTCTATTGATTTTCCTTTTTACATCCATGGACATGATGAACAAGTACGTTATTAAAACAAATATTTGCCCTATAAAGTACAATCATCACCAATACATCATCCATCATACGGCCTCTATGGATGAAATGTAATCACACATCCATTACAATTCACCGCAGTCTGCGAGACCATTTGCTCATAAAAATGAGCAATAGAAAGCACTTATACTAGAGAGAGAGAAAGAGAGAGAGAGCGGAAAACAACCTCAGAGCGGGCAGAAATTCTGTAAACATCCAGTTCGATTGATGTTATTGATTTCTACATATTGCAGCATTCCATTTCGCCAATGTTGATATTCAGCGGTGCTCAAACTCTGCAGTGTTCCACCGCAACCTTAGCCACTATTTCACGCTTAGCAAATTATTTTAATAGCTGGGTGTACAATCATGAAGGGAGAACATGTGGATTATTGCCATACATTGCACAATTTGTGAATTTGGGGAGAGGTCTAGTAAAATGTTAACCCATAAACCGCCACCTATTCTGTTTGACGATAATAGTAACACGGCATGTACACTACATTTTGTATCTCCTCCGAATCAACCTTCCACCAGTTAATTCTTAAAATCCAAAATTGCCGCTGCCTTGCGTATTGTGCAGGTGATTTACAAATGTATATATGCCCAAATGTGGTCATCGCAGGTTTCAGACAACCAGAAGAGCTTTTAATTTTTTTATCACCTTTTTTAAAAGCACAGGAATAATGATAAATATCAAAGTTATTAATAACATTTATACAACACTCCTAGAGAATGATAACTACATGTCTGAGCATTAACAAAAAGCCCTGTATGCATACACCGTACCATCATAAACTAGTTGCACATACATAATTGTACACTGCATGCATTCATAAAATGAGAGCATACTTACAACACACACACACACACACACACACACACACACAAAAGCAGAGGAACAAAGTTATTTACTTACAATTAATCAAAAGATACAATCTTTTAAACAAATTATGAGATTAAAGAGTTGAGATGAAAGACCAACAATTATAAATCTCTCGCATTGCTAACCTCAGTATCTCTCCATCAACAAGCAAATAAACCTACTACAACAGCAACACACTGTCTTGCCTGGATCCTCAATTTGGTTTTTAATATTATATAACTTGTTATTGGGAAGGTTGCATGGATGCAGAAGAGAGAAAATGCTGTACACACAAGACCTGAAAGAAGTGGCCACTGCTACAGTCACTACTTTTGTTGAAAAGGAAGGCTTCCCAGAAAAACAAAATACCGATCACCTGGAAAAAGCAAGAGGAGGATGACAATAACAAGCTATTTTTGTCCAGGGAAGGAGAATGAGACTGAGACGAAAACAAATGGATCGGATCGCGGAAGGCAGAGAAGGGGGTACTGAGTAGTTTGTCTCGAAATAGCAATTTAAACAAAAACAAAAGCACAATCTTCCAGGCTTTTCCCCGCGACAACCAGCCTCAAAACAGACCCTGGGGTGTGTTTAAACGCGATTGATGCACATCAATTTCTCAAGTCATGGCAGAAATGAACCAAACACAGCAATTGTTTGCGATGACGACTGGGAATGTATGCAACCTGTCACTATATGTGACCCGCTACAACAAAAAGGTCCTAAAGTCGCGCACGGTCGAAGCCGTGAAAATCGAGTTTGAAGTCAGAGCATTAAAATTGGTCAAAACTTACGATTTTCTGATTTTGATATATTATTGGAGTCTAACATGTCTTCTATCATCTGTCAAAATTTTGAAGCAAAATGATGAAAGGAAAGATAAAAACATAGCGCTCTTCTGAGCCATGTTTTTTGGCGTTTCAACGAAGCAGAAACTGGTTCGAAAATTTGGATTGAGCACCACAGATAGGTTCCGCCCCTAACAACGACCAGAGTGATCTCATTGGTCAGTTTGCTGCTTGCTGCTAACCGAAGCGTGAAGCTCGCACACTGCCCAGTCGACTGGTGCGTGCGGGCGGGGTGCGCTATGCTCAGCCGCTTCTCACATCCTGGTCACTGATTGGTTGGTGAGGAGACCGCCGACGCTGATGTGCTTGAATGAACTCTTTGGGGGTTGCTAGGGCTTACCTTCTATTGTCCAGAGGTGAAAACTGACTTGCGTGTCCCTTGATCACGATTGCGTCGAAAGGAAGACTTTAGGGCGCTTTTCTCGAAACAGTGATTTTCCAGACGTCTCGACATGCTCTCTTTTAAACATCGATATCTCCGCAGCCGATTATTTTTATAAAATGTGTTATATATCAATTTAAAGCAGAAAGATTAGGGGATTATATCATGCAATTTTCAAACAATCGACCTCGCCCGACTTTAGGATCATTTTGTTGTAGCGGGTCACATATTGTATGTTATACCTCCATGGTATAGATGCAAACCTTGATGTAGAAAGTAATGTTAACCACGGTGAGTTGGCAGGAAAAGAAAGAACTTTGATATCTGTCTAAATTTTGATTAAAAGTCTAATCACTTAGCTCTGTCACGCTCACATTTCAAAATAGAATGTTTTGACACATGAAACTAGGTTTCCTCTCACCTCCCTGGTTTTAAGGAAGCATGACACTATCCCCCTGTTCAGACACAAACCAGTTTTATATACCAAAACTCGTTCAGACACATTTAATCTCAACTCTTCTGGAAAACGCGGTACCGATGTGTGTTGCACATGTTGTCATGGTCATGATGTTGCCTCTAGCCCCTGCCTACCCTTCACCCTTCAGGCACCCAGCTACTGTAAAAGTGGATATTTTCGCGCGACTAATTTTTCGCGCTTGGCCAGGTGAGAAGAGTTTCGTGTGTTTTTAATTCCGCGGAATCAAGACATCACGCACACGAACACATGGCAAGAAAAAATATTCGCGTGCTTTTATTTTCGCGCTAGTTGCTGGTTGCGCGAAATGCGTGAAAATTTCAACACCGCGAAAATTTCCACTTTTACAGTATACCATTCTACATATATGGTGTTCTATAATATGGTGACCATAGAATGGTATACAGACGCACAAGGAATGGTGATACATTCTTGCGATCTAGTTCGAAACGATGCCCTGACTGTCGTTCCATTATATCGAAGATGTCATTTTGTCATAACACATTGTTTCGTTATTACTGTATGTGTACATCATTTTGTCAGTCAGCTTTCAGATGTATAAATTCACTCTATGGCTGTACCATTTTGTATAGTTCTTCACCGTTTTGGCATTTTTTTTTTGTTGCATCTGACCACCCTGTATGATGTTGTTATAAAGTGCCTATAGATACAGTGGACTTCCGTTATAATGAAGTCCTCGGGACCGGCAGTTTTTTTCTCCCCTATCGAAATTCTGTAATAACCGAACAAATAAACAATAAAAAACCAAGAGAAGATAATGTTATGGCCTGAAATTTTATTTCGTTGTCACCGGAATTCCGTTATAACTGTGCTCTCTATAACGGGAGTGAACTGTATACATGATAAAATACCTCCAGCATGCTTCACTGCATTTACACTTCAAAGCCTACTTTTTTGGCGGCAGGCTATCTACATATGTAGATGAGTTCTCTATTTGGTTTGGTTGACTTTGGAACACAAGAAAACTTAAAACAGGCAACTGACTGCTCATTTCATTTTCTGAAAGTATGACCTACAAAGTGTATCTGCCACTGGCAAGTCGGAAAGTGGCTTTGGAACATCCCAATCTCATTGCAAACCTGAGACTGTGCAATATCTCACAGTAGTACCAAAATCTGAGCATTTGAAATTCGGTGACATCAGGGACTTTTACATGTAGATTGTGTGGACACGACAGCGGTCAGGCCACCCGAAAGTGTGAGCGAACCATTCCCGACGACTCCCGTCAACACCAGAGTAAAACCATTTTAGATTTCAGTCGACGGTGAGTACAAATCAACAGATGTGGTGACGTCATAATCGTTGTGCTAAATAGAAGCTGCGCATGCTGCCTGTCCTCACTCTGGGAGGATGTGAAATTCTTCGAGGACGCATTCTCGATTCTGGAAGGAAGTGCCAGAAAATCTGGAGCATGCGCAGTATCATGAAATGATGTCATCACGTCGCAGTCCACGTCCTGGGTGCGAAATCTACAAGTCCCTATTATCAGTCCTCCGTGGCGATACCATGACAGATAGTGTGCGTGTCAGGAGCGCCCTCAGAATAATTTTTGGAGTTAGAAAGATGGAACTGTGGCGCAGGGGTTTCTGATAAACCTCCACCCCCCCCCCCAATTTCTGTTCTTTCCCCCCAGCTTTCACCTCAGCTCACTTTTCTAGAACCTTTTACTGTTGAATGGAAAATGCATATTTGATGACATTCCCATTCATTACCAGAGCTTGACGCATGAACCTGCCCTGTCACACTAGGGATTAGTCTGGCGCTCAGACCTGTTTTTCTCCGCTCCAAAGAGGACAGGCAAATCTGTGCTGTAAAATCCCATGCTGCCAAGCAAATCAACAACACACACCTTGGCCAGATTCAGTTAACATTCTCCGACTTTTGCAGCAACTTGTGTACTGCAGAGATGCTATAAAGTTAACTGTTGACTGTAGTAACTTTACTTTGATACATTACTTTATGAAAAAGGTCTAAATGATTAGACTATTACATTGTAGATGAGCTATGATGTGACTGCCAGGGTCAAAGAGAATGTTTAATGCATACTGCAGCCCAGGGACCAGAGTAATTACACAGATCATTCGTGATTGCTAAGGGCACCAAAACATTTGTCTCCTTCTTCTTCTTGTCTTTATGCAATGGCACAAGATTAAGATCATGAGATACTGCCTCTCTGGTTAAAATGTATAAGATTGAAGAAGAGATGATTGTATACATTTCAGAATACAATTACTGTACATTCCAAAGAGATGATTTGGCATAATTTTTTTATTTATTTTTTATTCTTATTATTTTTGTTATTATTATTATTTTTTTATTTTATTTATTTTTTTTTTGGGGGGGGCGATATAATTCACAGCTCTTTTGCCTTATTTGGCTTCTGTATTTCATAACATGTTGTAATTAAATACAACATGATACATACAAAGATATGGAGACATGATGATATAACATCATCTGTTAGATTCTATTGGATAGACACTCCCTTGGTACCATGAAACGAAGCACATCACAGATTTCTTGCTTGCCCTATCTCTCTCCCTTATCTCTGGCTAGCTTTCTTACTACAGTATTCATACAGACTCTTCTTCCTTCTTTCTACAGTACTACATTTTGTGGAAAAGCAGTTTTTGATGAGCAATTTTCGAGATGGAGCTACAGTTATAGGAATTTGAAGAATATAGGCCTAATCAAGAGAGAAATATTTAAAGTTAAGTTTATAGGATAACTGCAATCGATTATCCCTTGGTGACAGCCCCTTGTTCAGAAAACAAAACAGACAATTGAGAAAGAGAGGTTTACAGTAACACCATGTGTACATTGTATAATCAAAGTTTGAATGGACTTTTGCTTGGCAAAAGAAGAGCCTGAAAAGAGGAGATTGGAGGAGGGAAGCAACATGGGCAGAGTGTAAAGGGAGAAAAATCGTGGCAATCGAGTAGCAGCAGTGAGGAGCTGGAAGTTGAAGCTGCGCTAGCAGTGGAGACCTCTCTTCCTGATTTGCATCACCAATGCCAACCTTCAAACAAAACAAAACTGACAATTCTCGCTAAAGGGATGGTGTAGTTTTGGTTGAGATGGGGTTTCAGGTTTCCAACTTTTTTGTAAGAAAATGAGAAACCTCTTCTGAAATATGAAATAGCACATAATTCTGAGAGGAATTCAAAGCTAATTTGATGAAAATTGATTTTGAAATGGCTGAGATATCCAAAACAAAGCCTGTTAATAAAAGGTGGAAACCACCTTTCATTAGGATCGCTTTGTTTTACTTTGTTTTTGGATATCTCAGCCAGTTAAAAACCGATTTTTATCAAATAAACTTTGAATTCTTCTTTAGAATTGTATGAGCCTCACTCTTTAACATTTCATAGAGTGGTTTCTAAGTATCTTCCAAAAAGTTAAAGGCTGAATCCACACCTCAACCGATACTATGCCATCCCTTTAAACCACAAATTACTGATACCAACATTGCTTACCAATTTCATAGTTGAGCATCTTCTCCTCACGGTTGCCAGCCGGCTCCACCACCTTCAGCCAGGGCTGGAAGAGGCGCAGGTCGCAGAGCCGGCGCCCCTCGTCGTAGAACTCCTCCTTCTCGGCATCCTGCGTGATGCTGACGAAGATGTAGGAGTTGGCCTCGCCAAGGAGGTGGGCCAGGGGGTACTTGAGGGCCTCCCGCCACAGCATGGCCTTGACCGTCTCCAGGGTGGCCTCCCGGACGCACTCCAGGGGCACCATGATACCGGTGGGCAGAAGGCATTCCACCAGGATCTTGGAGGGCATCAGGTGGGAGCCCCACAGCTCCCCTGATGAAGGCGGCATCCTGAAATGATATCAAGAGCGGTTGACAAAGCTGCTCATATCCATAGTTTGCTAAGTGAACTTGCCTGCTTGGTTCTGCAGCAGTTCTCACATGTTTACTGCATTGAATATGGATTATGTACGCAATTACTCTGTGAAGTTCCCATTCTTTTTTCCAGTATTACCAGTTTTGCCATCACTTACTTTGGTGATGAAGATACCCTGATACCAAAGCAAAATCTTCAGGGGAATCATCAGTTTGATGTTGCTGTTACAGTTAGAGGCAGCAGCAGTGAAGATGAGCAACATTTACTCAATATGCCATTGAGGCAACATATTCTATGCCTTCATTTCACTGCATCTTTCACTCAATGCCCGAGTTTTTTAGAAACATCTGTCGAGTATAAGCTATTTTACTGCTAAGGTTTGACGTTGAGAGGCTAGGGTCTGCGGGAGAAACTTTCAAACAGCATGATGTAACTATTAGAATGGACAGACTGGCATCAGATTTGCAGCTAACTCAAAAGGGTACTTTACAGTAGAAACAACAACAAACAAATAGTCAAGAGATGTTTCATAGACATACATGAAAAGATGCTTTTCTAATATACTCATTACAACATAAGTCAAAGCTAAAGTTAGATACTGCTGGAATGGTAGATCCCTTAACCCATTGAGGACGAGTCCCCGAGTACATACTCAGGCAAATGTCTATGGGAAATGTGTGTTGTAGTAAAATCAGTCCGTCCTCAACGGGTTAACAGATGCAAGGCTGCATTTCCACTTGCCTGATAATAAGTTTAGGGTTGCAAGTGGTGAGCTTTGATCAGATGTGCTTTCCTTATCACATTTATTTTCATATTAGAGTACTGCAACCCTGTATTTAAGCTCTCTCATTCAAATCATGCAATGGTACTTGGTCATCAAATAGCATGCAACCTGTCAATTAAACTGCAGAACTTTTTTTTTTTTTTCATACCTGCAAGTCTGGCTTACTGTCTTTATACAGTCTATCAAAGTGGATGATTTTTACACATGTTTTCCATTTAAAAATATTATCACACAAATTCTGTAGGGCCTAAATTTATGAAAACAGAGGCTATATCTTTATTCGAACATTACTTCTTAAAACATAGGCCTACTTTAACAGACACATTGGTGCAAAATAAAAACACTGCAAAACTTTGCTTCTTTTTTTTCATAGACTCTATTGTATTCCATATTTTTAATTTTTATATCCAACTTCTCTCTTCTCTCCATCCAAATCACTAAAACAATGGAATACATGATATGTATTATGTCATGATGCTATGATTTTGAGTGTTGCAGATCTGTATATTTCAGCATGTCCTTTCTCAAGTTGGTGGTTGTACCAGAGTACTGTATGCATCTGCTTATAGTGGAAGTCATCAGTGTGGACAACTTTGTAGTCAATAAATCAATCATGATTCAAGTCCATTTAAGATGAGGGCTTCGTTTTATAAAGTGCATACTGATTCTGAATTGAACAATGTTCTATTGTTGTAAATGATGACCACGTGCAAACAGTCAAGGCAACAATAGCCTAAACACACAAATACGTCATTACACACCAAGAATTTGCCTTAATACGTGTGTATTGCTTTCTATTCTTGCACATAACCACAAATGTTCCTTGGGGGAAGGGAGGTCAAATCCTACCAGTTCTACCATTTTTATGACCATCTCAAGTTCTAAATCTAATATTCCTTGTGATAAAGTACTAGCTTTGATTAGGCAGCCTATGGTCCCTGGAAATCAACAAGCATAGCAGGAGAGTGGATCGTATCACCAGATGCTTTTTTTTTCCTGTCACTCTTAATTCCGTACTCAGGATGAAATTTTGGCTAAAATAACACTCAAAACAATTATTGGAAATAGACTTTGAATTAACCCCTCTTCAAAAAGTTAGTGCCGCAAAGTCGCATTATAATTTCGGACATGATTTTTGTAATCGAATAATCAACTTTTTTTATCTTATTCATGCACCAGAATTGCAATTCATACCAATTCAACGTACACATTCGTACCGAGCAGACTAAAAAGAGAAAATCAACAAATGAGGCTCTAATTTCGTATTGTATGGCGAACATTTCGAACAATTTACGGGATAAAATCTTGTGATAAATTTACATCTTCTTCTAAACCTGACGTGAAATGTGAATTTCTTGGCATTTCTATATTTTTGTGTCGCATTTTTGGGCAATTTCAGCTCATACAACGCTCTGTCATGCTAGTCTATGAAGTCCTGCGCGTATTGAATGTCATTATTACGCAGGGATGTGCGCGTCCGGAATTACCATGCTGTCCAAGTAGTCCATAAATAGACCTGTACAATACATTTAGGTGCCTACCATGAATGTAGACCCTAGTGAATTCTAACCTTTCTAGACCCATAGACCCCTATCAGATATTCCAGATAATACTACAATAGGGTTCTATTACTTAGTAAGAAGAAACTGACATAAACCATGCAGTGCAAACTAGTAATTCACCACCACACACTGCACAAACAACATCCCAGTGCTCACAAAGTGATGTGTACCTGAATTGGGAGTGGATGCTTTTTGTGTTAGTTTTAATCTAAACACTGCTGCATCCATCGTGAGAAGTGTGGAAACTGTGGTTGATTAGCAATACTAGCAATGCCACAACACTCCACAATACTCATGTGAACTGTGCTGTGTAATGGCAACAGCCACAGCCGATAAACAAGTCGACTATCTGACATATAAACTTCGCATCTCTCGAGCTCTCGCAAACTTCGACTCCTCTCACATCACTACAGCCTGCTGCGCTGGCAGCGAAGCGGCCTGCCAGACACCCACGGCTCAAGCAAGGTAAAGCACGGATGCTCCTGACACAAATCCGCATCGCGCTGGCTCTGACTGAGTCTAGAGTAGAAATATTTTTCGCGGTGATTCAACATCAGAATACATACGACACTTCAAAAGATACTATAAATTGAAATGCTAATTGAAATGCTACGGAAATATTACTTACGTCACGCACTCAATATCCCAGAGAGTTGTTAAATCCCTCTAAATCACAGCATTTGAATGGCCTCCACAGGCAGGCGCAGCAGTATGAACGGGTGGGATAAAGGTTATGTACGTGGGAGATTGTATTTTCGTATGAGCTAGCTTGCTAGAGGTACGACGGCCGCCCGATATCAGAGCCGCCGCCGCCGTACACCGTGGCTTGGCTGTCTCTTGTGTGTGTACGGACGACGTACCGACTGCTAGCATAGCGCGTGTGTAGATTGTGCCCAAGCTGAGAGAGGGACAGTCGGGAGAGAGAAAAAAGTTGTTTACCACTTTTGTAGTTTACCCAGCATTCCAATGGAGAAGTTCATTCAACCTGATAAATCCTCGTAGTCTTTGTTCATTGAAATGTCCAGTCGTGAAGACATAGTTGGCTACTTCAGCCGATGAAAAATGACATTGCCATTATTACCAGTAACCACTGAGTCGTCCCAAAACGGATTTTCATCAATTAATTCATTTCATTCATTTATTTTCCATCTCCAGCAAAACAGTACTCTGTATATACGATTTTTTTGACTGAAGATATGTTATGTGTTTATACATTTATTTATTTTTTGTTTTGTTTCAGTGTACAGGGCATAGCCCTGTCGGTGGCTAAAAAAACACTGTTTTTATCAGAGACCGTACTGATACATCACAAAATACAATTATAGATACATGAAACAAGAAAGAAAAAAAATAAAAAGACATAATACGTAATACAGTGCATATTGACATTACACTGATATGATAAAAATTCATAGTAAGCCCAACAGTGAAATTTATAACATGCCATTAACACGTAATTCCTTTTTCTTTTAAGACCACCTAACACCCGAACCTAACATGACATTGTAATTTTCCCATTCATGTTCAAAACTGTCTTGAAATGATGCAAACTCTTGTACTAAGTAATCGTCACTTTTTCAAAGACTGTTTTCAGAGGAATTCCTCTGAAGGAATGGCAGAAGTACCACAGAATGTCATTAATTTGGCCGCATACGGGGACTGCGAAATATGCGTGGGAGTTGCCTGCGAGGTGCTGCCGCTAAGGGCCTCCTACTTGCGTTCTGCGTGTACCTCTGCGGGCATTTCCCACGACTCACCCGGACAGAGTTTTGGTCATGCTGTAAACTTAGCTGCGGGTAAATCGGACTTGCGTGCGCACCTCCTGGCAAATACAGGATACGGTATGACAAGGCCTTGAGCATGTTCAAAATATGTTCCGAGTGAGTTGCGGGGGTACACGCAGAACACCAGTAGGAGACCCTTACCGGCAGCCTCTTGCAGACAACTCCAACGCAGATACTTCGCAGTATCCGTAAGTCGCTCACAACAGAAAACGGATCGGTTTCAAAGTTATCACGCAGGTCAAACGAAATACACGCAAGTAGAAGGTAAGTAGCACGCGTCTAGCAAATAAGAGACAAGCGCGAAACTCTCAAACATTCTTGTCCGCCCGCAGAAAATTTTCCTGCGTGCTGAAAAATCCCTACTCGCAACAAACCCGCGTGGCTTGCCCGGAAAGGTGTGACACGGACTGTAAGGCCGTGTCACATCTGTGATACGGGCAAGCCTTGCGTGCGCCCGGAGGTGCACACGCAAATCCTTTTTACCCGTAACCATGTTAAGGCCTTGTCACACCTTTCCGGCCAAGCTACGCGGACTTGTTGAGTGTGAGGATTTTCCAGCATACCGGACAATTTCTTCTTGCGGGTATTCTGTGAGACCTGCGTGCCAGGCGCGTGGGGGCTGACAACTCAGAAATTCATCTGAAGGAATGCAGAAGTCCAACAGAAAGGACAGCAGAATGTCATTATCTTGGCCGCGCTGATCGCATATACGGGGACTGCGAAGTACCTGCGTGGGAGTTGCCTGCGAGGTGCTGCTCAAAACTTGGCTGCGGGTAAATCGGACTTGCGTGCGCAGCTCCGGGCAACTGCGGGCGAGATAATTTTCCTGCGTGCTGGAAAAAACCTTACTCGCAATAAGCCCGCGTATATAGCTTGCCCGGAAAGGTGTGACATGGCCTTTAGGCTACCGAACTCATTCAGTGGGGACAAAAACCAACTGCACTTACAATTTGTTTTTGTGATGATTGTGGAGGAGCAGAAAGTTACCAAAATGTGCCGTCAATGTCCTGCATATCAATTGGTAAATTTACCAAATAAATGTGCAGTTACCAAAATGTGCCGTAACATGTTACGGCACATTCTGGTAACTCTTTTACATTTTGGTAATTTACCAAAATGTGCCGTAACATAGGGCCTAGGCCTACAGAATGTCGTTGAAGTCATGGGAACCCATGCGCAAACGTCTCGCCTCGGAAGTTTCGATACTCCTGGGGACATTATTTTCATATAGCGTTTTGTCAGATATTTTATTTTCTGAAAATCTGATAATGTCAGAAAATACCTTTGCATCTGACTGGCTGAGAGCAACTTGTCCGACAAATTTGTCGGACAAAACGCTTCATGAAATGCCCCCCCCCCCCGATTCACGTCAGATCTATACTTCAACCAACGTATTAATCTCTATATCTGACCTATTATAGTAAGCATTTATAAATTAAAATAAAATTTAGATTCCTCAAAATCAGCCACTGATTCATCAGCATTTTGCCTCAAATGGATGCTATGGGATGTTTTCATAATAATTATGCAGAAAATAAACATATAGTTTGATGCCGAAATCTATAGGTCTAAGACTGTCGTTTTTACCTTCTCATAACAGATTGTCAAAGGGACGTTGTGTAAGATGACTTTATAGCATAAATGATTTGGCATTTCAATAAAGTCACATTATGAAAATAATTGATAATGTACAAGACTAAATAAACAAATATACAACAACCTTCAAACTATACATTCAAAGGAGGGGTCATAAAAAAAAAGAAGCAAGATAGACGTGCACTATAAAAATGGCAATAACGTCAACGCCAAATTTATAGTCAACCCTTTTTACTCTGGAGAGTTGTGAGAAATAACAATAACTATGTTTGTCTTCATCATTATGCAGCAATCAGACAACTGCAACCAGGTACCGGGCTATAGGGCCGTAGGCTTGAATACTCATACTCAGTGGCATGACTGCACCTTGCATTTATATCATTCAGAGACTCCAACCCCAAGCACCTTCTGATCTGGAGATTCTCCCGCCTGAAACCCTTAGCAAACGGGAGACTCCAACTTGATGTGTGCGAAGCGCGAAATTCCCAGGGTTCTAGATGCTCTCTGGTGCTATCTAAGGCTTACTTTTTCAACATACGATAGAAATAAGTAAGAAATCCTTTCCAACAGGAGACAAAGAGCCAGGGCGGGAGAAATTAAATCTCAAACGGGAGAACGGGAGATTTTGCAAATATGGGTTTTTGGCGGGAGATCTCCCGTCGAAAACGGGAGAGTTGGAGTCTCTGTATCATTATTCTAAGAGAGCACCACATTAATTTCATGCAAATGATTTGTGACTTAATTTCGAAATCGGAGATTTTGGGAAGATTTTGTATGCATGATAAGATTATCAACATCAGATTGGGGGGGGGGGGTGATGTAGTATATTTCACGCACTGCACAGTAACTGCCTGAGTATACCCAAGGAGCTTCAAAGCTTTCTCCTTGGTATTATACCTGACTGTTTCCTTGCAGGGGCGGATCCAGGAATTTCGTAAATCTGTAAGGGGCACCTTTACGAAATCAAAGGGGGCGCTCGCGCTCCCCCTTTTTCTCTTTATTTCTTTTGTTTTAACAAAAATAAAGGGTGCGCGCACCTGATGCGCTCCCACCTGGATCCGCCACTGCCTTGAGTTGAAACATAATTATTCTCAGTGCAATTGGCAGTTAGTCTGAACTGAAGAAGGAGCATTTTTTCTTTTTTTTTTCTTTTTGTTTTTGCACACGCAATGAAAACTTGATCAAAATCGGACGAAAAGTAAGGACTTTAAGACACTGTTAAGTTTCGCTAATTTCTCAGGAAACATTAACTTGAACAGTCAATATAACGTGCAAGATTGAAAATAAGAAGTGATCATCCAATCACGACTTGCCATGTTGGTACATAAAATTTTAAAATTTCGAGTGTTTTATTCAAACCCAATTACACCTCAGTCTCTCTTAACTTACTGTTGTTCCCAGTTCATTAAAACGAAATAACATAATGATCTTTTCCTTGTCTTTGATAACAAAAACATAATATTTTGATTTTCGTCACTTTTTGCACACTATCAAAATCTAAAAAAATCTAAAGATCTAAAATGGTGCCGGCTCAGTCATTTGCATATTATTTTGGTCCTATTCAAATAACTGTATAGGCCTAAAACTTCAATAGTTCATAACTTTTAGGACTATGAATATGATATGAGATACCAGTCCGTATTTTGTTTTGTTTGTTAGTTTGTTTTTGTTTGTGTTTGTTTGCTTGGTTGTTGGTGTTTTTTTTTTTTTTTTTGGGGGGGGGGGTGACTGTATTACTTTATTACCGGTGATCGAGGGAACAAAGTTGCTCTTCGATGGAACGAAGATCCAATCCAGGAAAGAAAAGAACTGAACAGAAAAGAGACCGTCAAGCAGGGCGGTTCGCGGAAACGGGGTGGAGGGGCAGGGGAGGCTGCAGCCCCCCCCCCCCCACCTCGCCTCACCTTAACGAAGTGATACCACTGATATGGGGTTGCTTGGCCCGCCCCTGGCCCACATGCAACCGCCCCTCCCCCTTTGAAAAACCTTCCTCGGCCCCAAACAAAACAGTATCTAATAGACGCTCATATATTACAGACAGCAGAGAAAAGAACAAAGGAGCGCTATACTTGAGTATGCGTCATAATCCAAGCTATATTCACTTTAATTTAATTTGTCAGAAGACCAGACTCCAATGCTCGGATTTGGCATTGCAGCAACTGTGCGAATTAGTGAATGAAAAAAAGAAGAAGAAACAACAGATATGAAAGATACTGCGACGAAAATGATATTTTTTTTTAATTTTGTTTTGAACAGCACAGGTCCATGGTAAAACTATTTTTATACGAAAAAAAAACCCAACAACAACTCGAATTTCTCTAACAACTAACTACAGTGTACTAGCATTCAACAAACAAGATAGTACGGGTTGGCCCACAAACTTTACTGAAGCTAATTTCATCAAGTACAAACTTGTGCACATTGAGTACCGGTACAAAACAAAACGATACAATACTATAAAACACTAAAGTTTTAATGTCAAATTCATCAGTACTATAGTATCCCCATGATTGTACTAGGGTACTGCGTAACTGAGTAAGCATATTGAATGTCAAAAATTAATTTGACTAGCCCCATCTACGTTTCAGTTTGCCCAATCCATGATCCGCCCAACTTCCGCCGCCAGCTCAATCCCGAGCTCTTTTCCCATTCATTTGTACATGATCTTGGTGACACGCCATGCTATCGTAAGATCTTGGTGGAGGAAAAAGGTGGGTGTGTTCGGACGAAATTCAGTGAGTATCACGAATTGTTTTCTGTAATGTAATCGCAACAGTGGACTGAAACATCCGTTAGTATCCCTCTAAATGTTTATGTGCGATTTTCTGCATGTGCAGCTACATGTATCTTGATACGAACCTCCCTTTGAGCATGATCGAGACGATTGTACAGTGAAAAGAGTGTGCATGCATACTGCTACTGGCAGTGCAAGTGAGTGCTTTACACTGATCTTACCTTTGATTGAATACAGTGCACAGTAGTGGCAGTGCAGTGCAGCGCGATCAAACTGCAGGAATGGAATCTAATGTAGAAGACAGTAGAGTATCTAGTCAAGTAACTGTTAGAGACCCTAACATGAGTTAGGCTAATAGTAGAAAACTGTACATTTGCAGGAATTCCAAGTGTAACACAGAGCTACCAAGTCTCACGCATTCTGCGTGAGACTCAAGCATTTAGGGTCTGTCTCACGATCTCATGCATGGCACCCATTTTTCTCACGCATCTGGTGAAGTCTGCAATTTGGGCCAAAAATAAGGAGCATAGCTCAAAGGATTAAAGTGATAGTTGCAATTGAAGGTATATTTCCCTTTTGCCTTTCAAAATTAGTAAAAAATATTCACTTAAGTATGCACCAGATCGCATCATTAAGAGCTAATAATTCAAAAAAGCTCCCTACCATGGCATGGGAGGGGGACACCCTCCTCGTTCGCGTGCGCATGCGCGCGAGCGCCGAGAAGCCGAGTCATAAAAATCTCACTCATAAAAGTTTCATCTCGGGTAACATGAAGGAATTGTTACTGTTTTTGGAATTGTTATTGTTTTTACACGAATTGATCTGGAAATTTCTATTGAATTGAATTGAATTGAATTGAAGGAAAGATGAAGAACCAGAACATCATAGAAGTTGAGAGCTAAATTTACATGATCTATTCTAATGTTAGGATTGCACAGGTCGAGACAGAAAAATCTGTCTGGAGGAGTTCTTATCATTTTTTTTTTCTTTTATACAGCCCTAACAGTAACTTTGTTTAAGGGGATTCCGTGAAGCCAAACGCAGTCTCCGCGGAGCATATCCCCGACAAGATACAGACCGATCTTTCGATCGAGCACAGGTCGAGCAACAAGAAACATTCGTTATCATGGTTATAGGAAGATGCACTTCTGGGGTGTCGGTGTCAGTGTCATTTCAAGATATATAAAGCAAGCTGCCCATAATTTGATCGTAAGGCTGTCCAAAATTCCACCACCTGCTACATGTAAAACCTATTCTTTTTCATGAAAAATTTTGGCATGGGAGGTCGAACCTATTAAAGTTGGTGCATATTAGATAGGCTCTACATGTAGACTCTATCAGTATATTTTGTTCAGTTATGATAATGCCCAATGGTGAAGACCCCTTGACTTGTCCCGTGGATCATGTCTCTTGGCACCCCCTGTTTAATTTCCCTATAACATTTCATCATTTACATGTAAACATACAGCAGATGTTTAGACAGCTTCTTTTTCTTCTTCTTTTCCTCTCTCCGTTTATGTCGGAGATTGACGAGCGTAGATCGCAGATACAAATGTAGTGTAGAAGTTCAGGATTGGGCACCTTCCTATTAAATAGTTGAAATATCAGGGAGCAGAGTTGGATGAATGAATGTTCAGCCTGTTAATATGGAGTCTGAATATGAAGTGGAGGGAACACGCCAGGATATTGTCATTAACAGACTGAGGGCGGTTACATGGTAAAAGTGTGGCCTGTGTGAACAGAAAAGCAGTCTGGGTGCAGTACATAATTGTAGTTGTTGGAAGGAGAGGGATGGTCAAGTAGGCACTTTCTGTTCTGATTGATGAGTTCTTGGCGGATTCCGGTGGTGTAATTGCAGGTAGCGACAAAGTGTACGGTGGTCATCCTCCTCTTTGCATAGGGGGCAAGTGGGGTCCACATCCTTCCTTATCTTGAGGAGTCTTGTTTGTAGCAGGTATGTGGAAATAAAGAGTTGAGCTCTTGCTGTCAGGGCCTGGTGGATGATATGGGATGGAGGGTTTGAGGGATAGAGTATCCTTGGGTTGTTGTGAGTCCAGTCTGTCCAGAATGTAAGTGAGGGCTTGAGATTAATCTTTTCCGTGCAGTCCTTTTGTGTTGCTGTGGAGATGGTGTTTCTTATGAGGCGTTCCCATTGGGGGTATGGCATGAAATGGTTGAGGAGATCACTGAGCTTGGGCAGGTTGTATTTCGATAGCGTGGCCTTCAGAGTAGAGATGAATGGGGTGTTACAACTTACTGCATGGAGAAAGGTACGTCACTCAAACCTTGTGTGGTCTAGGTTGAGGGTTTGGCCAAGCAGTAGGAGTTTTTCATGATCGATTTGTCGAGAAATTGGGTTTAAGCTGGTGATATTATGCTTTCGTCAGCAGCTGAAAGAGGTAGACCGATTATCCGCTTGAAAAGGTGTGTTTGCGCCTGGTCAAGTTTGGTAATCATGCTTTTTGTAAGGTGGTACATGGTCACCCCATAAAGCATGCAAGGGAGACAGAAAGTATTCCATAAGTACAAATGTATGCAGATAGTGTGGGGATAAGGCCTAGAGTATGGGCTCCAATCCCAGAGAGGGCATAGAAGGATTTGAGCCCTTTTGCGATTATGCTGTCTGTTGGGTCGAGCCGGGTCCCAGATTTTGTAATCCCAAGGTGTTCGTAAGAGGTCTTCTGTTCGATGATAGAGCCACTCATTGACCATTGCATTTGGCTGTCGGATCTTTTCCCATTCATTACAACTATTGCACTCTTTGAGGAATTAATCCTGTAGTGCCACCTGTCAGCATACATCTGTGTCACATTTAGCATCTCCTGAAGTTCTTCGGGAGTAGAGCTCAGAAGTGCTACGTCGTCCGCCAAAATGATGACCCCTGAATATCTGTTCAGGAGGGTGCACCCAAGATTTCTGCTGCGAAGTTCTTTGATGAGGTCGTTGATGAATAGAGTGTATAGGGTGGGCGAGAGTACTCCACCTTGTCGAACTCCCTGGGTGATGTCAAAGGATGGAGAGATACTTTCTTGCCAGTAGACTCTACAAATGTACTTGTCATACCATCATACACCGTGTACATGTCTTGGAGGACATCGTACGTGCAGATATCTAAAGTGGGCAGCTCTGAGTTTTCCTAAGAGGCCCTTATGCCACACTTTGTCAAAGGCTTTTTCTGCGTCGAGGAAGGCGATGTAGGTGGGTTTCTTTGAGGCATTGTTTATTTCAATAGTGAGTTGCAGAGAGAGAGAGGTGAGTTGACAGGAGAATCCTTTGCGAAATCCAAATTGAAGTTCGTCTGGTATATTCTGTGTTGTGAGTTGTTTTTCGAGGTTCGGTTTCATGCACTGTTCCAGGAGCTTGCCCAGGACGGAGGTAAGTGTGATTCCACGGTAGTTTTTAGGATCCATGATGATGATGATGATGATGAGACCTAAACTGAGAAAGTCTGCTTGGAGTTTTGCTGTATCTTGATGTGAATATCTAACGTCGGATAAATATTGCGGAGAGGTTTGTCTTCTTCTTCTTTCATAATCTTCAAAAGGCTATGCAGCCTATCACGAAGATGAACTTGACTTGCATGTTTGTTTAGGGGAGAGGCTCACATTTTTGGCACAAGTTTACTACACTTTTGTAAATATGGTTTACACATGTGCTGTAGATTGTTTTGTATACATGTAGACTGTACACATGATTAGATTCTGGTAGATGTGAACAATTTGCACAAAGTAGATACTATCATTACTAAAGTGCCCACATTTGTATAAGTGAATTACCAGGAAATCATATGAAAGCATATGAAATATTTTTTACCAGCCCAGCAGTGCTTTAGTACAGTTTTTTTTTTTTGTAGCTGAACTAGAGATCTTAATACTACATGTACATACATGTACTAGTATACGAATAATTTATGAGTTGTGAGTGCATAGGGCACGAATATCGCACGAGGCGCGAGATAAGCCACTGGTCTATTCAACAAGGCGCGTAGCGCCGCGTTGAATAGACCAGTGGCGAATCTCGCGCCGAGTGCGGTATTACGTGCCCCAATGCACGAACAAAATCATAAATTATTCGTTTTATACAACACCTTGTCCACAATCACAGTACTAAATTAGTGACCGCTAACTCAGGAAGGCCCAAAAATAAATGTAACAATTAGGCTGAGAATTGTAAACCACCCTGTGTACTGCTTTCAAACACTCGTCATGATTCGACCACACAGTCACAGGAATCACAAACTCCGCAGGGTCTATACCCATTCTACGCTAACGTTAGATCGAGTTAGGCCTGACTGTTAAGCCTACCTGAGATGTCGGTAGATCTAGTAGTAGATCTAGACTTTCTCTATTTCCGAAAATGATTTTGTATAAAAACACAGAAAAATAATCAAATTACGGTTTCTCAACTTGAAATGAAGTCTTGAATTTGGGATCACTGTGGTCCACGTAGCAGATCAGAGTCAAAACTAAAAACACAGCAGTAGGTAGGCGCAGGCCGCAATACATGCAACTAGCTAGGTAAAGTAGCTGCGCGTACACGTTAACGTTGCAGTACTCCGCCGCGACTGGTCTGTTTACCGGCAGCGCATCGCAGCGCAGCCGGCCAGCACGTACAATGTAGTTTGCTGGCGCTTTGCTGCTGTGAGCCACAGAACTCTGTGAGCGGCCTTGCATTAGTAGCCCCCCATGAAGCCGTGCTATAGTACCTTCGAGCCGTGCAATAGGCCCATGCCAGGGGCCTATTGTATGGCTGTCACTCTCAATGAGTTTGGTAGGTATTTTCTATTGAATGTCATGTGACATGTTCTTGGCCAATCACAATTGGACATCATTCTGAGGTGTTGTATAATACTGTTTACCTGCTACAGTATGCAACATCTCAAGCGATCATATTACTTGGGGTGTAAATGTACTTATTAATCCAATGATGATGTCGGACAATGCCTGTTCATCAATCCACTTCAATCTCAATGTTTCTACATTTTCTTGGGACTTGTGAAGTTGAATGTGATTCTTTGAATCAACAATCCATGAGAAAATAATAAAGCCTCCTTAAAACACAAATATATTGTAATATTTTGTGTGTGGCCTCCATCTCCAAGTTGGAAAATGGCCAACTTTTCTCCTGACAAGTGATAATACTCCTTCATGTTGTCAATGTACAGCTTGATTGGGAATTCAAGTTCAACTACGGGTACTTGTGAAATTGTCTTATAATTCCCAATTTGCAAAGTACACTGTGTTATACACTCATTAAATATATGGTGCATACAGTAAACCCAGATATGTTTATCTTTGCAGTGATTTATTATCACACACTTTCATTAAGTAAAGAAAAATGGAACACATAGTTCCGAAAAATGTTGGTGATTTCAATGGACTTAATAAATGGAACAGATCAGTAATGATGACCAGAGAGATTGATTCTTTTCAGAATTTGTGGGAAGGAAGCAATGTCTTTTTTGTTTTCTTGGAAGATGTACTGATGAAATTATGTTGTATCCTTGATGAATATACAGCCTGTGCAGAGTAACAGAATAGATATTATTCAAAGGTATATTCTGTTTGTGATATTCCATGCATGAGACAAGCATACAGAACAATACCAGAGACTGATATTGACTGCTTTGTGAGATGATGAATATCATATGCTGACATAAGCTGAAATATTTTGGAAAGTAGCAAACTGAACTGAACAAAAGAGTTTGGGTATTATAAAGTGAATGGCTTTTATTCACTTCTTAAGTTTCCTGTTAAGTACAGATATTAGCCAAGTGTACTTTAGAACTGAAATGCTTTGTGCTGTCTCTGTGGCTATAAAGAGTTGTAAAAGTCTGAAGGTATTTACTGGTAAACGCTGTAGATGTGACTGACCTACAGTACACACACACACACACTGTACTAACTTCTCTTTTGTGAATGTGTCCACAGGATGATGAGCTAGCCGAAGATGTTAGGAGGACTCTTTATATACAATCACAAGGGGGAGGTCCTCATATCACGAGTATTTCGAGATGACATAGGGTGAGTGCTGAGTAAAATGTGATGTTTTCCTAAGTGGAGAGTCTTGTGAGGTCGTATTTGAGGCTACCTTCTTGTAGAATTGAAATTACGACAAGGTACAATGTATTCAGGCAGAGGTGTTTATGTCGACTTTTGGGAGGTACAGTACCTTGGTACTAGCTTTATACTTTGAAATTGCATTGTGTACTTTTTACAGGCATATGTACAATTTTATTTCTTGGACTGAAATAATGCAGCAAGAATTCAAATCATTTTCAGATATCTACCCTAAATGCAGAGATGCCAATGGCTACATTTTTTGATAGTATTTTTTTTTATTTTTATTTTTTTTGGGGTGGGGGGGGGGGGACCAAATTTTTTTTTTTTGGGGGGGGGGGGTGGGGGGGGGGACCAAAAGTACAATGTACTGCAGATTTCATGGATAATACTGTTTTTCCCTAATTGTATTACGACTCATACAATGTCTATTGCAGGAAAGGTACAAATACTGTTGTGCCACCAGTAGTATGCCTTTTTAGCCTTCAGAATATTGCAGTGCTGTTTATACAAGGTTAATATCTGTGTTTATGTAGTACACCTGTATCATGCACCATGTAGCAAGCGTTATATTGATGTTCATGTGTGTGTGGTTTGTCTTCGCTTGCAGACGTAATGCCGTGGATGCGTTCCGAGTGAACGTCATCCACGCACGCCAGCAGGTGCGCTCCCCGGTCACCAACATGGCCCGCACCAGCTTTTTCCACATCAAGCGGGGCAACGTCTGGGTCGCTGCGGTGACCAAGCAGAACGTCAACGCCCCCATGGTCTTTGAGTTCCTGGCCAAGCTGATGGAGGTCATGACCTCGTACTTCGGCAAGGTCACGGAGGACAACATCAAGAACAACTTTGTGCTCATCTATGAGCTACTGGATGGTAAGATGAGGCAACAAGCCCTTCCCCTTAATTCTTTAGAACAATCATTTCTCTGTGTACAAGTGTGTAGCTGTAATAAGATGACATGCAATTGTATTATAAACTGCACATGCTACGGTCCAAACTCTGACAGCGGAAGACACTCACTGTACCAGTGGCTGACTATCAGAATTTCATAGTTGTTCAATGACATCTCTATGCAATTTTACATTGCATCTTGCACCTAAATGAAACTTAACATGACAAGCTTCTCACACTTGTGCAAAGTTGACTGTAGTTCCAAAGAAAGCGAACAAAGCGAGCAAAATCACTACTTGCTCATCTCTAAAGATGCACTTCTACGTTCCTCAACATTCCATCTCTGTTTAATCAAAACTTGGGCTTACCTCTGGTATAACAAACTTGTGATATTATTAACGCCATGAGTTACCTGCAAAATTAGTGTCGAGGGCTTTGCGTGTCAGAATTGCATGTAACACAGTGAAATATAGCAGAGCTCAGAACCTGTACTCAGAAATGTGCTTACCTGTTCATGAGAAACTATCGCAATGTCACTTTGTACTGTGAAATGTCATCCTGCTGAAAACATTTACTGATAAGTACTCGCATGTGACTTGTAGAGCATTGCTTGTAATTTTGTCTGACTTGTTTAAAGAAAGAATGAGAATGAAGTTAACATTCCCTAATATTTTTCCTGTCAGAAATCCTGGATTATGGATACCCACAGAACACAGATACAGGCATTCTGAAGACCTTCATCACACAACAAGGGGTCAAATCCTCAGTGAGTTTAGATACCAAGAGGGGTCAAGGGACTCTTTGTCCCCACTGGCCAAAGGAGACTAGCCCTGGGACTATTATCCAGAGAATGTAGTTTGTGACACACAGTTGCCACCCCTAAATCGAGACTTTCTCGTTGTCCTTATTAGGCAAGTGTCCAGAAGTAAAAGCAGCTGCACATTTAATCTTCAGCATATTTTATAAAGCTCAATGCATGAACCTACATTTGATGCAGTAGCTTGCTCAAACTTGGATATCAATTAACAAGCTTTAATATGCTGCTTTACTAGTTACCTGTATACATTCATCAAAGACAATCATTTTGGAACCAAATTTGACAGCAAAGGTTATTGCGATAGTGTTACCTTTTACCCCGAGTCCAAATTACGTGGTGGTAGTTGTACTGGCACAGATTCAATTTCATAGTACTGTATAACAACACTTTTAAACTTATTGTAGATGGCCAGGCTATGCAAGCCAACAGAGAATCTGCAGTTTAATATCAGTTCTATGCACAGTGCCAAGCAATTGGGGGAGGATTTTGATTTAATGAATTTAACCTCACTTGTTGTTCATGGGTAACAAGTAGATGAATCTATCATATTATTCTATTCCTGAATGAAATTTAGTGGATTAGTGTTCATTTTTATACATTTAAAGGGTTTAAATGATATTATGCTGTGTGCAACAGGGCAAAGATTAAATGGGTCATATTACAGAACCAACTGACAAGCTATTCATTTCATTTAATTCATTATCTCTTCCATTGTTGTCACTGGATCTAAGAATAGGAAACATTATCTGGTTTTCTGATAGTGTAAGTAGCACTCAAAGGAGAAAACCAGAAAACCAAATCTCAAACTTTGCACCACACGCCTGATGAAGTATTTATGAATCTTTGTCTGTCTGTCTGTCTGTCTGTGTGTCTGTGCAGAGTAAAGAGGAGCAAGCCCAGATCACCAACCAAGTTACCGGTCAGATTGGTTGGAGGAGGGAGGGCATCAAGTACCGCCGCAATGAGCTCTTCCTCGACGTGCTCGAGAACGTCAACCTGCTCATGTCGCCGCAAGGTGTGTGGCTCAAAAGGGTGTCTTTGCTCTCATGATCCAGTCACATATGCAGAAGTACTGCATACAACATATATTCCTTGGGGTTTTTAGTTTTCGCGAATTGTTCAAGTCGCGTGCTATTCACGATTTTGATAAAACACAGAAGTTTTAACTCTGATCTCATATGAGTGCAATGTGCACGCATACATTTCTCCATCCATTGCTGTATTCCATGTTTGCAAATTTGACCACTTGCTGAAATGTCAGGAAGTCCCGTTTCATGAAAAATTAGACTTGTTAGATCTTTGGCATTTACAGGAACTGTCCTCCCCTCCCCAAGAATTGAATAAGACAGATATCGTATGGACTCTCAATAAAGAGAAGCTTACTACTTCATTTGACTGGCATGTGCCATTACCCTTTATGTACCCAGGCATTTCGTGTAACTTGCCATCAGTTTTCATCAGCAGTCTGATAATTCCTCAAAACTCAACATAACACGTAGTTGGCTGTTAGCCATCCCACCGAGGCATAACAATGTGCACAAGTTTACCTGGTGACAAATTAAGGATAAAGGGGATTAGGCAGTCTATTAATTGGAAGGTGGTTTCAAGATACTTGTGCCATTTGATGTAGGAAGCACTCTTGTAGAAGTGGTAATTGTCAAATCAAGCATAGTAAGGGTTAACAAGCGATGCAGGCTTCACAGTGTTGATATTGGTAGCCATTGTTAGATAGAATGGTACATATAATACTGGTCAGTATGTGTCGGCAAAAACAACTGCAACGTCATCTAACGTTACGTCACATTGACATAGAAGATAATTTGGGCATGCCTGATCTGTTGCCCCTTGTCAGAGTGGTTAATTTTTATATATTCATGTATCATTATTATTTTGTAATTTTGTAATTTTGTAATTTTTTTTTTTTTTTTTTTTTTGGGGGGGGGGGGGAGGGGCAAATTTTGCATTCACAAAGTGTACCTTCAATACATACAGGTAAACCAGATATTGTAATTTGACAAGGTGGAATAACACTGTGTTGCAGAGTGCTATGGGAACTTCATCATGGCAATTAAATTGGATGCTATGAAAAGAAACACAAAATGTCCTCCTCCTCCTCCTTCATCTTCTTTGTTTTCTTCTTTCTTTTCTTCTTTCTTTTCTTCTCATCCCATTACTATATTGTTATTAGTAGTATTATTGTTATAGTAGCAGAAATAGTAGTGAAATTATAGTGAAGTAGAAATAATAGTTGTAGTTGTAGTAATAGGAAAAGTAGTCGTAGTAGTGATAGTGTCATCATCATCATTATCATCACAATTTCTGTTGTTTCCTTTGTTGGTATAGGCCAGGTGTTGAGTGCCCATGTGGCTGGCAGGGTAGTGATGAAGAGCTACCTGAGTGGGATGCCTGAATGCAAGTTTGGCATGAACGACAAGATCACGCTAGACAAGCAGGGGAAAGGAGATGACCCTGCCAAGAGGTTAGTCCCACTTATTTACTTTGGTGTGAGTGTCTGGTACAGTGAGGGAATACTGGGACAAGTCACCCCCACGTCTTTGCATTGGACTTTGTAGAGAAATGCATTCATAGAAAGATGGTGATAATGTGAAAATCACATCTGTATCTGCATTTATTGCAGTTTTTATAGAGAAGATTTGATTTGAGATTCTTACTTGTCTTTTGTAGATGTTATATCGTATTTCTGAGATATGAAGTTGGACAGCTGATGCAGGGCAGTTTTAACGTTACTTCTTTTAATGTGCCAGTTTTCAGGCTGATTGTAATGTTCTCAAATACGAGTGTACCTTTTAGTCACAGATGAATATACATGCAATCCACCCTCTCATTAGACACTCATTGCTCTTAGTAGTGCACCTCTTCTAAGAATTTTTCATTCTTTAAAAACGACGAGACACTCCTTGATTTGTGGTTTACACTAGTGACAATAGCCTTTGCCATCGAGTCTTGTAGTGTAATCCTCTTTGCTGTTTCTCTCCACAGCAAATCGTCTATAGCCATCGATGACTGCACATTCCACCAGTGTGTGAAGCTGAGCAAGTTCGAGTCGGAGCGCAGCATCAGTTTCATCCCCCCTGACGGCGAGTTTGAGCTCATGAAGTGAGTCTGATATTGGAGGCTACTTTAAACCTCTGCCTCCATTTGGTGCTGGATGCATTATTTTGTCGGGTGTCTGTCCATCCACTTTTCCTAGATCTCATCAACACAGTTTGAAAAAATAAAATAAAATTGATTAATTAGTGATTTGTTGATATTTGGCCCATGCATGCTACTTGTTGTGAAGATACACCCACTAGATATGGGGCAGAATCCTTCATTATTGTGAGCTATGGAATTCAGGCTCGATGTCTTGTTTTTCCAGCCATGGCGTCAAGTGTGAATGTCTGGTGGGAATGTATTTTAATGAGGAGATAGAAGTGAAGTTGGAAATGTTTCCACACTGGTTAAACCTTCAAGTTAAGGGTCAAGGCCATTGAACTTCATTTACATGTAAATGACAGACCATATTTATGTTGATGTCAGGACATGTTGATCACGTGAAAAGGAAGCTTCTTTATTGACTCGAACAGCAGTGAAATTACCGAAGTCGATGATTGGATAAGACTTCAAGGAATCAATGTTTTCCAGCTTTCCGTTTGTCTCTTTTTGTTCGATACGACTTTGTGAAAGTATGACATTTCTGTTTTTGCTTTTTCTCTGAATGAGTATGTAAACAAAGCACAAACATATGTGTGATGGAGTTTGAAGACACAAAACAATTGTATTTTTTCACCCTAGTGAAATATCCCCATATTAAAATGGTGTTTCCCTTCAGGTACCGTACAACCAAGGACATCAGCTTGCCATTTAGGGTCATTCCATTGGTCAGGGAGGTGGGTCGGACAAAGATGGAGGTCAAGGTTGTGTTGAAGTCCAACTTCAAGCCCACGATACTCGGGCAAAAGATTGAGGTATGTATGTCTGTGGTTTGGTGAATAAGTCTGGACCCTTAGCATTGGTTACAACACTAATGTATTCAGGATTTGTTTAAATTTAAGAAGTCATAGCTCCTCAAATGTGTGCCAAATTTTGCTCCAACTTTCACCTATTTGTTTGTGTTTTATTTTGCCTTTTATGATAATTTCTTATATCAGTTCTTGAACTTACTTCTTGTAATACAATATTACTGATATAGCACTCTTGACAGTGAGTTCTTACGTGTCACAACACTTCACAAAATAGTATCACTCATAGTGCGTTGAGTGGATGGGGAATATTACTAATGAAAAGTACAAAATATACATAATTGATCAATTAATCATTGAAAAGAAAAGTCTTCAAGGACTTTTTAAAAACTGCCAGAGATGATGCTGTGGAGGAGCTGATTCCATAGGCATGGGGCAGCAGCTGAGAAGATTTGTCTTCTGTATGCATTATATTAAAAGAGTCCTGGGGAAAATAGAAGAATACTATCAACTATTGTGCAAATATGTTATGTTCATGTGGTCATTCAACCACGATTGGTTTGGAATCGGCAGGTGCGCATCCCGACACCCCTTAACACCAGCGGCGTCCAGGTCATCTGCATGAAGGGCAAGGCCAAGTACAAGTCCAGCGAGAATGCCATCGTCTGGAAGTGAGTATCAGTCACCCCTTCCTCTGGCTTACCCCTCTCCTCCTTCCGCCTCCTCTTCCCCTTTTCCTTCTTCCTCCACCCCCTTCTTTCTTTCCCCTCTTCCTTATTGGCCATCCTCTCTCCTGCAAATTTATTTCATTTATTTCCACTTAAAAATGTATACAGCAAAAGTGACGTTTCAACAATATAACAGTGTGTGGGGACCAATTGAAGCACATTAGGCGTGTTTGTAAAAGGCCTCATAGGAAGTACAGTCCAGCCTTGGCTATCCTCATGGACTGGTCATGATAATCTTTGCATTTTCAGTGTGAAACTTTACTTGAAGTACAAAACAGTGATTCTCTTGCAATTACGAGGAAATAAGATAGTCCTTACATTAATGTTATTTGCTGTGATACTTATACGAACAAAAATACTGTTGCTACAAGGAGCAAACATAGTACGGAAGGTGCATTTACACAAACTGATATTCCGTTTCACTTCCACAGAACTTGAATTATGAAATATGCTAATGTATAATTGCAATGGATAGAAAATGAACAAAGCCTTATGTATGTATTCAACTAAACTTTCTTAAAAGTGAGCATATCTCGCTTATCGTGCCATACAATTTATCTGGATGGGAACCACTCCTGACATGGCTGTGTAACTGAAGTTTAGCTGTAGTCACATTTGAATCGTTGTCATGGTAAAATGGCTCATTCATTTGGTTGCCCTAAATTGGGCGAACAATTATTATCGTATGATCTCGCTTGTGCGGTAATTGTGAAATGAAAAACCCCAAACAAACCCTGAACGAAGAAGCAACAGACAAGCAGCCTGTACGCACGCTAGTAATGTCTGGCAGAAAGCGCCAAGCGTGTGCTGCGAGAGATAGAACGATCGTTAACTTGACGTTCTTTCCGTCCTTTCTGCAGGATCAAGAGGATGAGTGGCATGAAGGAGTCTCAGATCAGTGCTGAGATCGAGCTGCTGCCGACCAACGACAAGAAGAAGTGGGCCCGCCCGCCCATCTCCATGAATTTCGAGGTCAGTGCCCTTCCATGTCCTTCCCATAATGCCTTGCCAAATGTCCACTACACGTTCTAATTCCAAGTGTATTTTGTTCTGTGGAAATATCTGGGGACCCTTTTCCCCGTTTGTCTCCCAAAGGTGCAGAAAAGCCAAGAAGGGTTTCGGGATGATGAAGACAGTGAACAGAAAATTTGTTGAGAACATGCTGTCAGTGATCGTACGTTCTGTTTGTTTTAGTGAGTTCTTGTTTACTCAGACACAAGCTCCCAAATTCTCGAAGGTAATTGAAATAAAAAACATGGTTTGAATTTACTCCATGAACTAATATGAGCTCAAAATAGGCGTACCCTTCACATGCACATATCAGCAAGGGTACATTATTTAGTGCCTGTTGGGGTATGCAATCTCTGACAAAAAATTGCATGATCCATATACTAACTGAAAACTATCTTTGTGAATTTGGTCCAGTAAGACCCGACTGTTTTTAAAAGAAATGTAATATGGTTTTGTATGTGTACACTTCAGAGAGAAACCAACCAAAGGTGATGACTGTGGATGCACTGTAATTTAGATTACGATGACGCCTTGTGGTGTAGGTTTCTACGAGGCAAGCTCATTGGCTCACCTCCTTTTCTCTTACCCCCTTTTCTCTGTAGGTCCCGTTTGCCGCCTCCGGCCTCAAGGTGCGCTACCTGAAAGTCTTTGAACCCAAACTGAACTACAGTGACCATGATGTCATCAAGTGGGTCCGCTACATCAGCAGGAGTGGCCTCTACGAGACGAGGTCGTGACCTGCGTGATGCAACGATCCCGCTCCGGTCGACAGAGGTCATTTATTTGCAGGGGTAGGGAGGGGGAGGGAGGGACTCTCCCCTGTGGATGAGTGTTGGAAAGTACAATTATCATGGGAGACAAAAAAAAAGAAAAAAAAAAGAGAGAGAAGAGAATATTTTGGAAGTGATAACTGTAAAATCAGGAAGATGTAGAATGTGTGACGTCATCCCTGGTAGTAAAACCTCACACCGCTACAAAATATCTTTAGCCAGTGACCGGAGCAAGCATATGGGTATGTCTGCAGTTAGCAGGATACCGTGCTATCACCCACAAAGAGCTTGGATCATGCACGCGACTCGAAAGTATTATCGCGTTAAACTCTTGCGCACATGCGTTACGTTTTATCGAGTGTTTTGTGTGCACAAAGATAGGTTGAATCACATTTTGTTCAACGTCATTTTACGTGGGTCTCTTGGCGCTACCGATTTCCCCCGCTCCCTTTCTTCTCGTAAAATCTCGCTTTAGGTGATGTTTCCTCTTACAGCATGCTACAGACTCTCTTCCTGCTTTTACAGCTATCATTCTTATCTGGAGTAGAGGTGCATTGTAGATTCTCTTGAACTAAAAAAAAAAAAAAGAATCCCCTCTTTAATTGATGTTACCATTTAGATCTACAAAGAAATGATTCTTAGTATTATCTGTATAAAACCCAGTGTTCTTGTGTCACATCTATATTTTTCACTGAGACTTGCTTGTGACATGTACACTGGAAAAAGGCAAACAACAACAACAACTAAGTCTTTTTTAATGTTTGGCTGTAATATTTAGCTGTCAAAGAGAAACAAAAAAAAAAAAATCACACAGACATTCTACTGGGCTATTAGCATTGCAGTGATTATGTAGACACAATTTGCTGGTGAATATTGAATGCGTATTTGTTGATTGTGCATTTCACGAGGTGAAGCGATTCTTCGCCTATGCATGCGACACAATATGGCACTCAATATGTTGAGGTGCCCCAAATGATGAGGATCTGATTCTAATAGAGGGTATATGGATTGATGTGAAGAATATAATGAATGAAGCATGTCGGCACTGCTGTTGTCTTTGATAAAGGTGTTGTGTACTATGTGAATACGATAGATCTATCATTCCAGAATGCTTGAATATTTCATGTATTGAAACGCCCGTGCTCGCGTAGGATAAATGCAAAGTTTTAGAGCAAGATTTGAAACAAGATTTGCCGTTGCTGGTGTGAAATAACTTCAATTCCCACATTGCTGTATAGGCATGATATCTTTGTACTGTATGCATTGTATATTTTGCGAGGTTTTTATTTTCGCGAATTTCGCAAGCTGGGTACTGTTTGCAAATTAAAAAAAAACCCCAAGAAATAAGTAAATATGACCTTTACATGAATATGATGTGCATGCGTACATGTGTCCTTTCATTGCTGCACTCCAAGATCGCGAATTCAGTCGCTCCCGAAATTTGCGAAAAATTAGACTTGCTAAATATATGGTGTATACAGTACATGTGTAGGAGACCGGGGTAGTTTGGGATTTACCAAAGGACAGCAAAATGATCTGAATCATGGCAGAGAGCTTAAAATTAATTGTCAGACAAAAGCTTGCTTATGCTCTCATGATATAGTGTAAAAAAGCAAGCATTTTATATGGAAATGATTGAAAGCTGCATCATTTTTATTACTTCCAAGGAAATGAGAGTGATTAGAATAATAAACAAGAAGAACAAAAATGAAAGAGATGGAGAGAGAGAGAAAAACAAACAAACGCACATGATTGTTTGTCAGACCCGGCATCAATTTATTTTACCAAAAAGTATGAAGTCTTTTGGAAAGGCAGTGAAGTGTCTAGACTAACGAGCATTTACAATGCATGGAACAGTAATAATCCTGCAGTTTGTATGTCCTGTTTTTGTACAGCTAATGAACTGTCCAAAAGAATATTTAATCTGTGAGTTTGCTCCTCTTCAGAATGCATGAAATTGATGAGAAATTGAGAACAAAGATATATTGGATGTGTTCTCAATTCATATTGCATTATAGGCCTTCGTTTCTAATGTCAAGTGGTGTAATGAACGTGTTTTCACGCACATATCTGTACCACAAGTCCTCGCGTTGGAGTGTAACTCATCCCCACGTAGTGTCGTGGCCGTAGCAACCCAGGTAAACATTGACTCTCTGAAATTGTGTATGGCACTTGTCAAGCTGTTGTAGAATGTGAAAATAAAGATATGTTGACAGACAGAAAACAACAACATGTTGATGTATCGACGTTTCAGACTCATTTGAGCGAAAACACTCATTTTCTCTGACTTTGTACAAGCTCTTGCCCACTGATGCATCCAGGACATGAAATCTTGAAGGAAAGTTAAGATAAAGGATCATTTCGTGCACTTTCACTGTCACCGTTCTGCATGCACTTGTAAACATGAATTACGCTGGAAGGACAAGTGGGCAAGTTTATCTTGTAAGCCTTTGAATTATGAGTAAAACCAACATCTCTTGTCAGTTTCATTTTGGTCTGAGACAAATCTTGATGGGGATTAGGAAAAAAAAAAAGTAAAAATGTTGAAAAAAAATCCCGATGATATTGTGAATATAGTTGCTCTTTTTGTGAAATTGTTATTATAACTATTATTGATCATTTTTTTTGTTTACCTGTGGAGTTGCTATGGTTGCACACATGATGTCATCAAAGAGGTGAATGGATGAGCCAGGGCACTATGTAATGGCTGTGTTCAACCACAACATTAGGTCCTGCAGTGTACGTTTGTGAGGATTTTTGTTACTTGTCTTTTTGTTTTTGTCTTATTTTGCACTGTTCCTTTGTTATAGTGCCACCTCGTTTGATATATGGTTGTTTATGATAGTCCGATGGAAATCACAGTATACTCTTTGAAATGGTGCGATACGTGCTTATATTAACCCCCCTCATACAACAAGCATTACATGTACACATAATGTACTTGGTCATCCCATAGTGAACATTGTAAAGAATAGTATCCTTTTTATGGATGTCTCACCAACCAAAATAAATATATAAATATATACATATATCTGAATGTAGTTCCCCTGAAGTGTTGTATGTCAAATATTTAAAATGAGTTAACAGTCAAACAATTTTGGTGAGTTGGTGTCTAAAAACATGAGTGTGAGAAAAAATGAGACATAAGCTATACTCAAAATAAAATGCGACATAAGGCATAGTGTGCCTGTGGGCAACAGGACAAAAATGTAGCTCCAACAAAATCTGAACATAGGGGCCCAAACTATTAGGTATTTGAGGACATCCAGTCCGAATTTCAGAGACTGTGTAGATCTGATTTGAGCTGAATTTCAGTGACTCGATTATTCAACCTGGAGAAGGGGCAAAAAAAATGCCATGCTGATTGGCAACACCTGGGAACGTTTTGAAGCTTTAAAGTGGTTGGAGTATCGCGTGACAGAAATGAGCCAGGAACACAAACCATGACTACATCTTCCAAGTATGATTGGCGATTTAAAAAGAAACCCACAGCAGCAGCAAGACCCCTGCCCCCGACTGTTAGGGTATCATAATTATCAGACATTATGTTTGTAAAATACAAGTCAAATTGTCTTTGAAATGATAATCACTGCCGACGAGTGCTATGGTCCTTGACCATCTCTCGTCCGCTTGGGCAAAGTTTTGTAGTGAATTTTAGTGAGGCTGTTCAAGCCACGCTTGGGTAGTCGCCTTCCTTTTCCAGCAGTGGCTGTTACAGCTCGTGGGTGATTCTCTTCTTCCCAGATGGAGCAAATGCACGAAATGTAATTTTGTTAAGATTTTCATGGCTTTGATTGTAGAGAATCAAGGGCTGCTGCTGTAATACGTCATTTCAAACCTGCATCAAAAAGTGCTTAGTCCTTCAATGATAAAGTTCTACATCTGTGCTGTGATAATTAAAAAAACTGAGGCACTTTCTTGAACATTCTAAGACTGCTTAATATGCTCTTAACTGTCTAGCTTTTTTTCCCTATCCATCATGTAGCGAATGTCTTTTGAGTCAGCTTTGAGATCCTGTATCATAGAAACAATTAGTGATTTCAGTTTCTCGTCATTATCTTGCGTTGTGTATCACCTCTACGTTATCTGCTGTCACCTTAGTTTGTAGTTAGAGAATCTATATCAATGTTTTTCATGCAAATAAATCTTCGTCCTGGATATCAATCCCAGACATCACATGCTGTTCTTTGTCCATTGTGTCCAAGGAGTGTTTGAAATTGGAAGTGTGTGTTTGATATACAGCACATGAAACACCACCATGTATATCACACAGAATTACGTTTGTTCTTTATAGAGACTTTCAACCTGTTCCCTACAGGAACTTGGTGAGCTGTGTGTTAAGTCTATGAGGATTTCAGAATTCAGTATGGAAGAGGTTAAGTATATAGTTTGTTCACAAAACCCAATAAGTCCATATTTGCCAAATGGAGATATTTGCGATTAAAGGTCAAGAAAAATAATCAGAATAAGAAAATTTTTGCTTCTTTTGACCATAATTAGGTGATCCGAGTATCCTCTCGGATCACCTTCTGTATCTGTACGGATTCTTTGTTTTTCTTCTTCTTCTTTATTTCTCCTCAAAAGTTGTGCAGAGGTTAGCTCAGAAAGTGCATTGCCTCTCAATGTCAGACTTATACCATATATGTATCATGTCGCAAAGACGACAGCGCAAGTAAAATCATAGTGATCAGTCGACCGTGACGTCACTATGACGTCATTATATGAAAACACATTTTCATGCATATCTCATTAATGGAATGGAATATTTCAATGAAATTTACGTCACATATATTTCAAGTCAAGCGCATTCTACTCATATTCTCAAAATTCATAAATTTCAAAACGCGCGCGTACGCGCGCGTTGAAATATTTGTATGCTCAAATCCAGCTCAAATTTTTTTTGCACACGTTTCAGACCATTTGGAGCATTTTTTGAAAAATTGAAAAAATTGGACGGACGTGTACGCGCGCGCACATATACGCACGCACAGCTAATATGAAATAGAAATTTTCAATTTTTTCACACGGATCGGATGTCCGAAATGTCAAGAAATATTTCTACCAAGTTTCAAGTCGATCTGACTCAATATGACGTCATACGGGCCCGTCAAATTCAAAATTCCGCGCGTGCGTCAATGGGGATACACAGTGCAACTATGCCAAAAAACCGCCAATTTTAAATCGGATTTTAATGTGAGGATGGACGGTGACCCCCCATTTTCTTTACATATTCTGAAAGGTGATGAGTTGTACATGTCATTTCATGGGATGGCTATGCTGATAAAATGATTAAAAGATATCAAATTTCTTAATAAAGTAAAAAAAGTAAATTTTCAAAATGACGTCATCAAATTTCAAGTTTACTCGAGCGTATCTCACTAATCCTTTGCCAATTTTCACCCAAATTTCAATATGTTGTAGCTTATGAAATACTCTTTCATGAATTTTATTAAACAATTTTGATTTGATGACAACATTACCTCGAAAAAATGGATTGAAGGTAACCTTGTCAAATTTGACCAGTTTACGTGTAATCTCTATGGGAGTGCAATTTTTTATGGAAATGAAAATTGACATGACTATCTTTATCGAGCACTAGCTCACTTATGCTTGCGTGAATTTCTCTAAGATTTTAATATGTTGTAGCTGAGATGTAGGGCTATCGTAAGTGTGCCCTTTGTTTTTTCATAGGTTGTCGGGATAACGTAAAAAAACTTGGTTGAAATTGAAGTTTATCTTCGATGTATTGAAATATTTCTTTCTTTTTGCAACTTTCTTTGCAATAACTCAAGAAAAACAGCCCCTATCACCTTAATATTTTGCACATGTTTAGTTCATGTCGCGAAAATTATATCATAAAATTACAACTACTTGATCAGACGCCATCTTGGGTATGAAAATTAGGGTCAAAGGTCATAGATGTTTCATCCTGTATCTTGGTGAATACATGCTTTATCTTTCCAATATTTTGCACACGTTAAGACCATGTTACAGGAATCATTTCATAAAATAACCACTTTTTGCTCAGATGCCATCTTGTCTGTGCAAAGTGGGGTCAAAGGTCATATGTACTTCTTTTTCTATCTTCGCTATGACGTGTTATCTCTATGGGAGGGATTTTTTTTGATGTGAAAATTGACATGACTCTCTTTATCGAGCACTATCTTACTTATGCTTCGGTGAATTTCTGTCAGATTTTAATATGTTGTAGCTGAGACTTTGCAGTATCAGGACTGGAATCATTGATTAAAAAAAAGATCGGATCACCTTAATTTGTCAGTGATGACAAATTACAATCTCTAGTTTCAAAACTGTACCTTTATGTAGTGACCAATATATAATTTAAAAGGTATTATTTTGTACTTTATGATGGAGACCGTACTTCAAGTTCTTCAAAAATGGACTTATCGGTTTTTGCGAACAAACTCTTCATATGTTTCCTAATTTGCTTTTTTTATGTGTGTATGTGTGTGTGTGTGTGTCTTTTTAAATTTCTAAAGTGTGTTGGGATTAATGCAAAAGCTTTGCCTCAACCAGAAATCCGCCTTGAATCGAAACAAAGGACAGAGCAAACCCTTATTAGACTTTCACAAAGTTGTGGTGCTACCTTGCATACTGTGCAAAATAATCTACAGTGCATTTGGAGGGATATGGAGTGAAATTTACTCATGTGTACTTGTAAAATATTCTTAGTTCAGAAAGATAAGAGCATTAAAGGGACTGCACAGTACTGGTTGAGGTGGGGATACACGTTTTGAACATTTCTAAGTGAGATACTGAGAAACCTTTTGGTGACATGTGAAAGAGCATGTAATTCTAAGAAGGATTTAACGTTTATTTGATGAAAATTGGTTTTCAAATGGCTGAGATATCCAAAAAAGTGATAATAATAAAAGGCGACAGGCCACGCCTTTTATTAGGATCTCTTTGTTTCGCCTTGTTTTTGGATATCTCGGCCATTTCAAAACCGATTTTTATCAAGTAAACTTTTGATACCCCCTGGAATTGCATGTTCTTTGACATCTCATAGAGTGGTTTCTGAATATGTTGCAAAACGTTAAAAGCTAAATCCTCGCCTCAACCAGAACTGTACATACCCTTTAACGCCATAGGGTTAGTGTAGCCTTAACGCCCTTATCTTTCTCAGCTGAAGATATTAACTTAAACTGAAAGACACAGTACACATAATTCCAGTTCACAAATCAACATGTTTGTATGTTGCAAATATCCTTAATTATGTTTTGTGTGTGTGTGTTTTTTTTTTCTTTTTTCTTTTCCAGGTGCATCCACAAAAAATCTCCTCACTTAAATCTACCAGTAACCTGTTCTTTTTCAAAGAGATTGTATGATATGTAGCCTCTGGCTACTGTAAAACCTGAATGATACAGTACATTTGTGGCATGAAACTTTCATGAATCGGCAACTAACATTTAATGCACAGCATAGACAAAAACTTTCACGAATCTTGGCTCCTCGCAAAATTCGTAAAAGTTACATGCACGCGAAAATTTCTGATTCTACAGTATGCTACACTACTCGTACAGCATTGCACCAACTCATGTCCATCTTCTCAATGTAAATTCGCATTATTAGAGCCATTGATATTAAACATTTTTATACAGTGGACTCCCCGACAAAGGACACTGACACAAAATATGCTGCATTATAATAAGTATTTTAATTGTTTGATAATTTCAATTCTCCTTAACATTCTATCAAAAATCTGATGCATTTTTTTTAATACACTGCATTTCACATCCTTCCAAAGGTACATTATACAAGTACCTCTTCTTCTTTCTAAAGCACAATGAACTAGAGAAGCACTCTGAGAGCGCAGACCTCCGCCAAGTATGCAGCTCATTTCCACCACTGATCTTGTTATGTTCTTCCAGAGATAATAGTGATTTACACCCATACGTACTTACAGCATTGTGTGCTGAGAGTCGCCCGATTTCCCAATATAGAAGACTTTGTTACGTCATAAACCCTCAGCTGCGCGGCGCGCCTCGCCCTAGCAGAAACTAGAGTATGCCCTTTAGTGCGAGCATGCAAACCTCAAGTATGCACAGCCTGAACTCCCACGTTCATTGACCCTACCTGCCAAAATATCAAAATCCTTCACAGATTCCCCTAAAATTCTCGGATCACTACCAAAAATTAATCGTTTGTTACTCGTGTCATTCTCAACCTTTCCTGCAAGTGTCATCCCAATCCGTTCACTACTTTTTAAGTTATTTTAAACACGGACAAACAAACGAATGAACTAACAAACAAACCAACAGTAACGAAAACATAACCTCCCCCCTTGGCGGAGGTAATAATATAAACATTAAATTCTTGTCCTGTGCCTGTTAAACATACATACATGTACTTTAGTGTTTCACATGGTTATTAGCTTCTGTGTGTGAAGCTGCAATATGTTGAATTGAGAACATCGCCATTTTTCTGCTTTCACTCAAGTGCATGGTTGAGAAGTTTGCATGGGAATCATGTTCATAAATACATGCAATTTACTATTACAAACAGAGCATGCCTGCTCTGTCTAGCACCAACTTAGATGATACAACAGGTGACTCCTATTAAAAACGAAGTTCTCAGGACTAGCAGGTTTCTTTAATTAAAGCTGAACACAAAAATATGAAGAGTTTGTTTGCAAAAACCGATAAGTCCATATATGTCAAATGGAGATATTTGCGATTAAAGGTCAAGAAAAATAAAGAGAATAATAAGAAAATTTCTGCTTCTTTTGACCATAACTTAAAAAATGTACCTTTACATGTAGTGACCAATATATCATTTAAAAGGTATTATTTTGTACTTTATGACAGAGACCGTACTTCAAAATCTTCAAAAATGGACTTATTGGTTTTTGCAAACAAACTCTTCATATATAGATAATTTGTATACTTTGCAACTGATTGACATACATGTATTGCCCTACATTAATGTAAATAAGCACTGAATTGATCAGTGTTTTAGTAGTAGCCAAGATAAAAATCATGGGCGTACATGCTCGAGCAGGATTCGAACCTACAATCTCCTGATCTCCGGACAGGCATCATCTCCACTAGACCACCGAGCTTCTGCCCGACAGCAATGTTGGTTCTAATCCTTATAGCGTGCAGCGGGTACTGCGTAATTATTCATATTCATGAAATTTTTCCGTCGAGGTGTTTCATTGTTACTGATTTTTTATTATGGCTACTACTAAAAGACCGATCAATTCAGTACTTGTTTATGTAGATGTAGGGCAGTTTGTCAGTTGCAATGAAAAGATTTTGATGGAAGAATTTTATGAATTAGCAGAATATGACTAATTTGCATACTGTTTGCATGTAGACAATAACTTTGGGACCTGAATTTTTACTTCATTGTAACGAGAATTTTGCTATATCCATGTCCGTTTTAACTGGAGTGCACTGTACGCATTTTAAATTCCTAATGAACTACCAAGTGGGCCATGGTCTCTTTGAAACAAAGCAGCACAAGAGATAAACATTATTGTGCTAAGCATGCATCAATGACCACTCCCTATGTACTACTGTATACAGCACATATTTCACGAGGTTTTTATTTTCGAGAATTTCGTGAGTCTGGTACTATTCACAAGATTAAAGACATGCGAAAATACTGACTCTGATCCTGATGTAAATGTGACATAATGCATACATTTCTCTGTATTCAGTAAAGTACTCAATGATCGGGAATTTAACCGCTTGCGAAATTGTTGGGAAGTCCCAATTCTCAAAAATTTAAACTTGCTAGATATATGGCATATACAGTAAGTCATTTACATACCATTATTGCACTGGTAGCCACACATTCATCACCAGAGACTCCAACTCTCCCGCTTTCGACGGCAGATCTCCCGCCAAAAGTCCATTTTTACAAAATCTCCCATTCTCCCGCTTGAAATGATTTCTTACTTAGTGTCATCGTATGTTGAAAAATAAGCATGAAATAGCACAAGAAAGCATCTAGAACCTTAGAGCTTCCAGGGCCCTGGACCCTGGCCGCAAGGAACTTCACGCTTCACGCACATCAAGATGGAGTCTCCCGTTTGCTAGGGGTTTCAGGCGGGAGAATCTCCAGATCATCAGGTGCTTTGGGGTTGGAGTCTCTGCATCACTCCGTCACAACAGGCAAGCTGTTGCTTTTTTATATTTTATATACTTTCTTTTAATAAGTTGTAAAAGTGTAGACCTTTGAGCTGACTGATGCTTCTTGAAGGATTGAGCAGTCATTGAGCACACATCTAAGTACCTTGATACACGGTTTTTAAGCATTGTCTGTGGTTGCGAGTGTTAAGCAGGTGTTTGCTGTACACATGCAATGCAAATACACAGTACATTGACTTGTATTGATTGATTCATAGTACCCTTGTCATCACTTATGTGGGCAAAAAAAAAAATCTAAATATGTGTCATATATTTTATGATTTGGTCAAGCAGTTTAAACGCTTGACCAAATAAGCTTGAGATTTTACATCCCATTATTTAAAGCGCACATCACAACAGCGTGCGCACTACACCGCTGTGAGGCGCAAGAACAATAGATTTATCGATCAGCAAATAGTGGGTTATTTCTGTTCCTGTGAACGCTTGCAAAAAAAAACACGTGAGATTTGTGAATGTGGCTAGTGTCTTTTGTTTAATCATAATAATAACGTGAGAACATGCAAGTTATGCTCAGTCTAGGGAAAGGTACATGCAAATTTATTTTGTTGAAATGTTTATAGAGGTTTGATTAGTTGGAATACTAGGATAGGAATTAATGCTTATGTTTTTTCTTTGTTTTTGATGTGTATGGTTACAGCGACGAACCGGTTATAATGAGGTAATATCGGCGGTCCAAAGGACCTTGTTATAATGGGGTTACACTGAATCTTTTGTTGGAACGAAAGTGGTGTATGTTAAACCAGAGATAAGGAGTGGTCACCACTCCACTGCCTTCTTTAAAAGAACTCCCTGCACCAGTAAGCAGTACAATTACCACAGATGGTTCAGACATTAGGGAATTTTCGCTACACGACGGGAAGACTGAGAGGATGCGGAAGCAATCAGCTGCGACAGTCCCCACACTTGAACTCCCGTCCCCATTTCTAGGCAGTTTAGCTTTTCAGTGTGGGTGCAGACGTAGCGATTTTGGGCGATGTGTGAAACATAAACGGTCACGTGGTGTATGATTGGCATGCATGACAAGATCGCTGATTGGCTGGCTGCTAAATCATGCCCAACATAGGACCAGACGCTATTTTGGCTCTCGTTTTTCCCAGGACGGGAGATTTTTCAGATTTGAGCATGCGAAGAAGCAAATTTTGCACACGGCACGCTCAACTAGTGCTAGTGGCCGCGTCATGCTCGCAAAACTTCCCTAATGCTACTTTGGATGACAGCGTCCCAAGTATGACCAAAACTACTGCAGATGGCATTAACCATCAACCTTGTCAATACAAACTACCTCAGCAACAGTATATATCAATCAGTGAAGGTAGGCTTCAAATGTTTGAGACATTTTTCAAATTTTTAAGACATTGCACAGATGCCAGCATCTCCTAATGGTCAGCTCATTGGTCCTCATTCTGAGAATTATCTTCACTTTCTCCACAGTTCTCTGAGATGTGAAATCCTCTATCATGCAAATAATATATGTGGACCTGATCCGTTGCCAACTTTAACGAGTTTGTGGTCTATTCATCAAGTTTTTTGTTTTTCTCCAGAGGGTGAAGATTCGCATCCTCCGTTGCCTGGCAACCGTCACCTGTGGAAGTCCTCCGTGAGGTAGAGACGCCGATTCACCTCGCTGATGCTGATGTCCATTATTGGCGGGATGGCATACGGGGCTGGCGCCACCTCGGGCCGGTCCTTGGCAAACTTATCTGGAACGCAGGAAAGAGGGGTGCCAGTTTGAAATTTATCTGCTAAAGCCATACATAAAAGGAATCTAGAATCTTTTCAGACAGATTTTATGGTGGTAACCCCCTGTTCATATAAGCTTTGTGATTCAGATACTGATGAAGTACATATGTATCTATATAAAAATTTATAAATTTTGATAACTGACTGCAAAAAGTGGAGATCAATTTATATGAAAGTCACAAACTATCAGCCATGACAAAAATGTACCAAGCAAGCAAAGATACTTACAGTGCACTCCTGTTATAATGAACACAATTATCACGATAATCTTGTCACAATGAAATGAAAACTGAGGACTAAAAATTATCATCTATACATCTAAACATACTTTATTGTTAGGCTATAATGAAATTTTGATGAAATGAAAGAAAAGTACCAGTCCTAAAGACTTCATTACAACGGGAGTCACATGTAGGCCTACATTGAGTTGTAAAGGGCAACTTACCTGTCAGGGTTTTCATAGAGTGTGGGGGAGGGGTGATGAGGAAGTTGTAGCCAGCATAGAAGACATATAAGAAGGAGAGGCAGACACAAATGTACACGGGTAGAGCAAGAGCCCAGTACCTGCATTCACGGACAGAGTAGACAAAGAAAGAAACATGTATGCCACCAACTATGATGCATATTCATAAAAAAAACATGAAATGTTCTTCAACAGTACTGCAGTATGGCTCAAGAAAAGGAAATATGCTTTCTGCTGATGTCGAGCATAAGCACACTCAAGCATCTGCTGTTGATAAGCTCATAGTGATACAGGCGACATCTTATCTACAATTCAAAGATACACTGTATTTACATTATGCTGTTCTCAGATGTTACTATCCTACAATAGAGTTCCGTATACCATGTGCAGGGGAATTATGCTCTTATAGAAGGAACGATTCAGATAAATGTGGTGTTCATAAAGAATAGAGATACAGCTGTATAACTACAATTGCATGTAGTCATGACCCATCATGGATCTAGGTACATAGCAATCATACACAATCTCTATTGGAGTTTATAGTAAGATAGCTTTGTTTGGAAAGTTTTAGAGGTTGATCACAGAAAGCTGAATAGTAAACTCCAATGCTACCCCTTTCTATAGATGCAGATATATACACTGCACAATGCTACTCCATGTCATATCCAAGAACATTTCAGGAGTCGTAAGGATGAAAATATCATCAAGTACTTTTACTAAAAGATATGAATGACAATGAAGATGTGTCACATCAGAAAGCAATGCTGTATCATCTGACACCAACTTTTATTTCTGGTATCTAAAAGGAGAATAAACCACAGAAAGGTGTCATTACTATCAAACATGGATTAAAGCTATAAACTGGTGAAAGTTTAAGGACAATCTGACCATGTCATCACAAATGAATGTATGTTCATTCAAATGTTACCTAATAGATTTTGGAGTATCTTGTCCTGTGCACTAAATAATACCTTAATCATTTTTAATGATAAACAAAACCAGTATGTATTTTAAACATGCTTACCAAATTTCATTTATGAATATAATTCTTAAACATTCTTATCATTCTTCACACACACAGGATATCAATTTGCTATTTCATTTTTCTTTCTAATACATGTATATTATATCAACATCAAATAAATTACATTATCTAAATGTTGATGAAAAAAAAAAGATGACCAAACATACATTTAGAAAAAGGGAAGGCATGTAAACATTTTCTATCAAAATTGACAAATAGCATTATCTACCAAATATTCTGCTTTTATCTCTCACATAATAGTCACATACCATGAGAAAGTAGCTAGAACAGACAAGGTGAATACACAGTACACATATCGTATACATTGAATGCACATCTACCTTACATCCCAGCCCTCAAAAATATTCATTTTTTTTTTTTTTGCAACTGACTCCGAGGAAGCCAACACTCAAACTTAAGAAAACAGACGTGTAATGGTGATATTGATGTCCAGACTTCGTATGATTGTTCATAAGGTTTTCAAAACAGAATATAAGAGCACATGAAAACAGGAGGAGCCTAAAAGACAAACCACAACCACCGAAGGCCAAACACGTTATTGTTTTTAGCTCTCACGTAATCGCTCTTTTTTAGGCTTTGCGTGTGATTGTCTTGACACGACAACATATCAGACGAAGAACATTTTTTCCCCATTGATGAGTTAATGACTTCTATGTGATCCAGAGCTGAAAAGACTCACACTAGGGAGCTACATATTCAGCTTTTTTTGTTTGTTTGGTTTTTTTTTAGCCACTTGCCCGGTTGAGCAAGCAGATTTTCAAATTGTTGGAGAGCACTTGCCTAAACTTGAATTTTACTTGCCCTCAAGGAAAGTCCAAAAAATATGAAAAGAAAGGATATAGAAAAATCAATTGTAAATCAAGGGCTTGATAAAACACAATCATCAGAATAAACAGCACATGTTGATTCACAAACACTGAAGTGATAAACTTGGTTCGATTGAATGCTGGTGATGCATTACATTGGGGCTTCTTAATGTAAGTGTTGGAAAACTGTTGAAATGAAATTAAAGTGTATTGCATTGATCAGTTAACGGTCATAATCTTTGGGCTTCTGTGTGGTTGACTTTGCAGGCTTGAAGGTTGGGGGTGGGGAGTGAAAAGAGGTTGGCTTCAAAACTTGTTCTCACCTGATGTGGGCAAGCATTTTTTTCTCATTGCTCCAAAACAATTTTGACTTGCCCCGGGAAATCGCTTATGTACATACCGGTGTACAATGTAGCACTTTACTCAAACAATCCAGCACTCCTTTGCTAAATTTTGGCGGCAAACACCAAAAAGAGATAAAGTATGTCAAGCAAAGAATGATTAGTATCACTGGGATAATTATCAAATTATCAAGTAAAATCCATGCAGTTGACTCAGGAGCCAATTCTTAAACATCTTAAAGATGCATAGTCCCGGTAGTGTAGAGGGCGCTGTTGATGATACTGCCGATCACCGTTAGCATTGATACGAAGATTACCGAAGTTGAGCAAGTCATCAAGAGTAAAGTGCGTAGGTGTTGCTAAGTAACGTTGCCTTCATTGTCTTCTCTGCGCATCGCGCAGTCTGTAGTAATGCCAGGGTGCGTGCATATGTGCTTGTTATCATGACATCACAAAAGAAGTTTACTAAAGCGGTCATCCCCCTCACCCGAGTCATGAGCCGAACTGTGATCGGACCACTGGCTACAGTGAATAGGACTTCTTTGGACTCGGGGAAGTGAGCCAAAGCGTAAGCGCTAAAGAGGAGTCGATAGGGTAGGTCTCTAATAGGAAACTTGCACCGTGCGCCCGCGTACGCATTTGAATAAAACACCGGGACCATGCACCTTTAATGGAGAGTATAAAACACAAAATCCATCAAACACTTACTTCTGAGGCCAGTAAGTGAGACCCACGGAGTAGAGCCACTGATCAGGGATGTACGCCCATATCAGGTACAGAACTGCATGTACAGAGTAATCAGGGGAACAAGATGAGTGAATTGCAAGGTTGAAGGGAAAATTATGCAGAAAAGTGCAGTAAATAGATACTGTACATACACATTTGTACATTTTGTACATAGATTCAATGGCAGTAAAGAAGAAATCTGGGTGGTAATATGAAAATTAATACACTGTAGCAATACAAATGTGTCAAAGCACTTAACTTAACTTGTCAAGCTTTTTTTTTTTTTAATCAGCAGCATTCAGTAATCCCTTCAAACTTGACCTCAATGTTGAGTTACCTAGCCCATTCAGGGGTAGTAATGAGCCTCAGTCCAACAGGGGGGCCATGGTGACATAATAGGGATTAGTGGGATTAGGTAATCTTGTGACACTGACAATTAGTTTTCAGACAGCTGTGCTAAACATTGCAGAACACACCCCAGTATGCTTGCCAATCAGTGAACAAAGCACAGTTACAAGTTAAAGCAAAATAATGCAGTCTGAATGTCTTGAAGTTCCATTTTTTTCTTTCCAGTCCCACTTCACTTTCCATTCAATACAATCAACTTGTGCATGAACTATTCAATGCCAAGAATCTATCCTGCTTTTGTTTTGTCAAATAGAATACCTTTCCATGTGCATAAAATCAATCTTGTTCTCAGCTTTCAGTTCAAAATCAATTGCACTGTCATTTCTTAATAACCTTCTATCACAAGTATTCACATAATATTCTAAAAAAACTCCACGTAATGCTTGTGACTCACACAATAATATTCTGTCTACTTGCAGTGATTTGGTTTCGTAATTCCAGGCTATCCCTATGAAACTACACAATACATTACAGTATGTATTTCATCCCATACTTGCATCATAAAGAGCATAGATCTTCATCTATATCTTAATTATAGATAGAGACACACTCTGAGAGCGCAGACCTCCACCAAGCAATTCATTTACACCACTAATTTTGTTCTTCCGTACAGAGCAATGATTCCACTCAAAGGTATGGATGTTAAAAGTAGCCTGATTTCCCAATATAGAAGCCTTCTTTAAATGCCATCAACCTCCAGCTGCGCAGTGCACCATACCCTAGCAGAAACTGGAGCGCAAACTCTAGAGTGTATATGAAAACCTCAAAAATGTTCAGCTTGATCTCCCAAGTTCATTGACCCTACCTGCTAAAATATCGAAAATCCTTCATAAAATCCACAAAAATTGCCGGATCACTACCAAAATTTAATCATCTGTTGCTTGTGTCATTTAATTTTTCCTGTAAGTTTCATCCCAATCCGTTCACCACTTTTTGAGTTATTTTGGACAGGGACAAACAAACCAACAAATGCCGAAGAAAACATAACCTCCTCCCTTGGTAATTATGTGTGATGCTTTAAACACGTAGGCTCTCTGTGAGTTCCAATGCTGTTCCTATGGTCGAGAGGAACCTGGGAGAGCTACAATGAATTGACGGCCAGCGCATGCGCACACATCACATGCGCACAAATTTATCCATTGACTGGATAAGATGTCTGTGTGCGCATGCGCTGGCCGTCAATTCAGTGTAGCTCTCCCAGGTTCCTCTCGACCGCGTCACATTAAGTCATCAATTTGAACAGAAAGGGACTATTGGCAGAACCAAACGTTGTACGAACCCTGTTGTCAATACTTCAACTTCACTGATAAGTCTTCAAATTGAAGAAATTTTTCTATTTTAAGTTGATATTTGTCTGCCATACTACCCTGTCATGATCCTGAATGCTACAGACCGCAGCCCCATTATGCTATGCGTATGGGGCTGCTGGTTGCGGTTAGGGTCTTTACATTCTTTGATAAATAGGCCCAATCAGGTGTACAGGTCAGAGTACTCTCACTTCCCATAACTTGCGAGTAACTCCCGCTTTTGTTCTAAAGTGGAACTAAGCACACATGATGCTCTTTAGCTGTTTTTATCATGGAATGAAACTGCCCCTGCACCAAATAGGAACCCTATTACAAACAGGGATCATTACTCTGTCTCATTTTCTCAAAAGTAAAACTTTCACTACCTTGCTTGGGGTGGTAGTGTTTAACTTGAGTAGACTTAGTCACTTTATCTAATCTAGATTAGTTGAAACAATTTATCTGATCAATTCTGTCTCTATAATGAAAAGGTCTACGGCTAGGTGGGTAACTGCGAAACACAGCCCGAACGCCGAACGCGAAGCGTAGGGCCTACCCACAGTAAATATAAACTGTGTACAAGGAGCGCCCCGGCCGGGGTTAAGCTTAACGAAGGGCAGCAAGGGTGCGGTGATCATGTTTAATTCATGATAACATTGATAAGATGTTATCACCCTCAAGGTTATAATAGCGCCAAAATTGCATCTATTTTGGATCTGACTCACATTCACATGTGTCTTCTGTTTTTTTTTGTTTTTTTTTTTTTTTCATGGTGATGTGCGATGTTTGAAAAAAAAAAAATCAAATACAGTACAAGCCTACCGCTACACATAAACTGGTATGTGGGACTGACTACATCTCGGCAGCTCAATAACGGGACACTGTGACGGGTTTCTCAACCGAATGTGATGTTACAAACCTTACCAAATCCAACAATTGATCCTAGATACAACACAAATCCATAGATAGCTCTTTCTGGCGTGGGTGCGGGATTATTCGTCATGATCTTTCAGCTGTTCTGCTCCGATGTGTACCGTCGGAAACTGTCTGGCACTTCTTCTCCCTTGTCAATTTGTCAAACTAGCTCTCGACCCGTCTCGCTCTCGCACACCGCACGCCCGCGCGCCGGCGGCCGCGGGCCAGTCCTGTGATCTCCGGAGCGCGGCGGGTAGGGTGTCGAGTCACGCACCCATGCATTCGACAGCACGAACACAATGGGCGGAGGTCGGTGATACAGGGAGGCAGGCTATCCGCGATCCGGTCAGCCGATGGGGGGAGGCACAGGCAGACGCCAGTAGACCCAACCCAGTCTATTTTTGTACGCTTCCCTACGGTACGGCAGCTTGAAAGTGGTATAAAATCTTATTTGAACAGCATGCGCCCAAACAAAATGCTTTCAGATACAATGTACACGCATGCCGGGTTCCGCCGCTAGCAATTGGGAGTATCAATGCACTCTATCGTACATGTGCGGTCACTGATTGCGCAATCTCTAATCAGTACAGTGCCGCGGAGACCCCTAAGTACATTTATTATGTGTGCGTTGGGTTTCTTCTTTTCGAGTGACGCAAAGAATAGTCCATTTGGTACTTTGTGAAATTATGCGAGTTCAAAGACTTCGAAAGAAGGTTTTGAACCTCCACAAACAATGCATGTATTTCCAAAATACTCGCTAGACCTACTTATAGCTCAGTCATTCACACCGCGACGACGAAGCTGGAAAGGCCGGGCATGATAATGTCACCAATTTATGAAACTAATTCCTTCTTTCTTATACCTTTCATGGTGAATTGCGTAATGATGATGATGATGATGATGATGGTGATGATGATGATGATGATGATGATGAAAACTGCAGTGAAAAATAATATCCATAATGCTTTTGACAAAGTCAATGGGATTTTTTCCATTAAAGCGACAAATCCACAAATTCACTGATTGCCTTGATTATCTTTATTCCATGTGGATGATCGTGGTGATACATTCTGGTGATGAAAACGGGAGACTCTGGTCACGCGAACAAGAAGCGCGACGTCAATTACGCTCTTGCAGCCGGAGAACGCCTATAGCGGGCCCTGATGGAACTGACTCTCGGGTGAGATGCGCTCTGTTAAAGGGTGTGTAGAGTTCTGGTTGAGGTGAGGATTTAGCTTTTAACGTTTTGCGAGATATTCAGAAACCACTCTTCTATGAGATGTCAAAGAGCATGCAATTCTAAGGGGTATCAAAAATTTATATGATGAAAATCGGTTTTGAAATGGCTGAGATATCCAAAAACAAGGTGAAACAAAGAGATCCTAATAAAAGGCATGGCCTGTCGCCTTTTATTATAATCACTTTTTTGGATATCTCAGCCATTTGAAAACCAATTTTCATTGAATAAACGTTGAATCCTTCTTAAAATTACATGCTCTTTCATATTTCATAAGAGGTTTATCTTTATCTCACTTAGTAGGAATGATATAAACCTGAATCCCCACCTCAACCAGAACTGTTCAGTCCCTTTAATAGCTCACTCAACCTTATTATTATTATTATTATTATTATTATTATTATTATTTGATATTCTTACAAAGCTGAAGTTGGTCGGGAGAAGCTAGAGGAAATACATCTTGATGGGCATGATGGGGAGAAACACAGCTGGAGAATTCGACTGACTCAAGCAAGATATTTTGCTAACAAGAGTTGGAATCCCTGTTTTAGTCATCGCCTGTCATTTTTTTTTTCTATTTATGCTTTATTGGAACAATCATAAACAATCACATTATTTACAAATGATTTGCGTGACTGAAATAACAAATCACAGAACATAAAAAGGGAAGTAAGCGGAGAAAAAAAAATTAAGACAAAATCAGAACATCAAGCTACAAGTCAGATATTATTCTAGAGCGAAGTTGGGGGTTTGGAAACGGCGCCCAATATAACAATGATCGCCACTGACCCCAACCCACAAAACAAGTGACCAATTATCAGTGTAGATCAACCTCACCGACAACCTGAAAAAAATACGAGCATTGCACAGAGACTGGAATAGGCAAGGCCGAAGGGCAGGGGTCATCGCCTATTTTATAGGCCTTATGCAGCCTCTGTCGGTGTCGTGGTTTCTTATAGGCATGTATTGTTTCGTTATAGTGGGCACGCGAAACAAAAATAAATCAGGTCAGGTAAAGCAATAACTATAATGACAAGTACTTTCTACGTCCGACTGTATACACTACACTTCGCGTACTACACTAAAAATACTGAGCTGTATCATAATTTTGGATAAAGAAAATAACTCTCGAGTGATTTGTTCGACAATTTCATAACGTTGACATGTTTGACACTCAACGATATAGGCCTACCATTTGGAAAATTACGTCACGTTTTATGACAATTTTCATAGTTAATTTTGTAGTACACTACTTGTGAAATGATGTCACAAAGCAATTGTGACATCACAAAGAAAATGTGGTATAGCGCGCTGCTTCGTACGGTCACTTTTTGTGAATGTAACAAGTGATTGTGACATCACAAAGCAAGTCTGACGGTGTCTGACAAAGTACGTCGCTTCGTACGGTCGCGCTATATAGGATCCCTTCACAAATCGCATCCACAACACGACTTCTCGCCACATTTCTCTTTCTTTGATTTAAATTTTTAATCCCAAAATATAAAACAAATTTATTCTGCCTAATTTCGAGTTTCTGCATGGTTAAACTATGGGCCTCGGGGATCGGTGCCTCGATCGCTTCGGGTCTGCGTCCCTTCGTGAATAGTACTATTTTGGAGTCACCCCTACTCATAATCCATAAACGCGCAAGGCAATATACTTCTATACTATCTACTTCTACTATACAACTCAGGCTCTTGCTGCTATCCGTCACCAGAAGTGGTAATAAAACTACTATCAAACAACACAATAGGCCTAATGTCATGTAAAACACCCATATGAGGTGACGTAGTCCAGTTCAAAAAAATAATCCTGAAATAATACGGTTCAGTAAAAGTCCACGAGAAAAGTAATCCAATGAAAGTTCAGTTTACTGCTGATGATTCACTTTCTTGCAGGTGGAAAATCTTGAGTGTGAAATATCCCAACAGGTCTCAAAATGTCCGCTGATAATCCCAAAAAACCCTCAAATCACCCCCCAAAATGCTTGCATCACATGAATGCATGGGCATTCAAATAGCAGGCGATAATACCCCCTTTCAAGAGCAAAATTTTGAAGAACTTTCCTGGTTTGGGAATTCAGTCTATATCATTACACAAACTCAAGATTCTGGAAACAGCTTATACCTATACCGTTGGAAATGAATGCGTGGCACCTTCTATAACATGCATGTAAATGGTTATAATTCTTATGAAAAATTAAATGAAATGAATTACCAGTTGCCTATACATCAGAGGGCGCGGAATGTGTTTGTTTTGGGGCGTGCGTGCGTGCGTGTGTGTGTGTGTGTATGTGTGTGTGTGTGTACTGCATTTTGTCTTTGTATAGTGTAATATTATACATCATTTTGTACAATGTTTGTGTGTAATGCAGTTTGTCTTTGTATAATGTTTTGTTTTTGTTTCTATGTTGAACGAAATTCGAATAAAGAATTAAAAAAATTGTGTGTGTGTGTGTGTGTGTGTGTGTGTGTGTGTGTGTGTGTGTGTGTGTGTGTGTGTGTTGGGAGGGGGGGTGCTCGTGGTTAGCTTGGTGGTGGTCAAGTCCCTGCCCTCCCCCTCCACTGCATGGGAATACTAAATCGAGGTGGAACCTTCGAACTTCAAGGGTTTTCATGACTTGTGTTTATTTTTATACTATGTACTTTTGATTTTTCCTGTTATTAAGACTTAAAATGGTATTGTATAGATACGTGTGTGTGTGGGGGGGGGGGTGGACTCCGCGGCCCCTGTAAATTAAGATACATAATCATATAATGTAGGCCTATACTATCGTGCATGTGTATAGTTGCATGCTAATATCAGTGATGCGCTCCGAAAGGTTTCGCATTCCTGATGACAGAGACTTTTATTGATACACTTTTTGTAGGTACAATAAATACGATGAATGCGTGTGCATAAAATAGCTCATGCGGACAATAGAGCTGTAATACTGTGGATAATATACACAGGTAGGCCTAAATAACCCGTACGCACAAAGCATCGTTAGCTCTCAATTCAATAATGAGGAAATGGTACGTGGGTTTTGACTAAAGAATCATGCACACTAGAGACCGACGGACTGGTTTTTATACAGTCACTTGCAGGGCAAAGTTTACACGTGGTTATTTATAGTTCCTTTAACATTAAGGCCATGCAAACCCATGCACGATGACCTTTATTGATTTTGATACACCTCGCACTTGATATGGTGGTGTTTGTATTTGACTTAAAGATTAGTTTTCAGACAAAAAGACTGGCATACTGGAGTTTTTCAATATGAGGTCGCTGTGTTTATTTAGTATAGATGTTAAAGACACTAATCCCCACTCCCTGTCTTTATAGAAACCACAGTGCCCCTTGTAATCCAAACAAAAGTTTTATATCTTTCCAAAAACCCTATTCACAACAGGTAATTTGATAGTTTGTTTGTTTTTTGTTTGTTTGTTTTAATATGTGCATGGCGCATGGTCAACGTTTAGGCTCATTGTTTTAATCATTGTTACAGCAGAATGCAATGATTGTATGTATAGGCCTATTATAGGCCTATGTGTGTGTGTGAGTGTGTGCTGAGATTGTACTCCAAGGGCAATTGAAAGTGTCATGAGATATTCGTGTATTTATGGAATTCTGCCAAGATTTACGGATCCCGTTCATCCGGATAGTAAATCATTGTTAATATAAACATCAACATCAAATGTTTTATATACAGAGTAGGTAGAATATTCCGCGAACTGGAACTTGTGGGTAAATTTTGCGAGTATAGTTGAATTCGCAATCGAGAACCTCACTAAAGGCTTTTTAAAGAATAAGCAGTGTCCGACCAGGGACTGTGAAAAAAAGTTACGCCCTGATCCAACCCGGGCTATACTCTGCTGCAACCTGTGCTATAATAGGAGGCATTTTTGAAAGTTATTTATTTCGTGGATATCAATCTAAATCTTGAAAATAATTATACAAACACCGAAAAATACACACGTGTATATTATATCCTCTTCGGTATTCGGAAGTTGTTAATTCTTGATTACGATTACAATCTATCTTACTAATCATTGTAACACGTCATTCCTCGTTAAAACTCAACATATATCATTTTTATCTTTTATATACAACATTAAGTGAGGCTTTTTCATTCAAGTTTTATCACTTTTATGTTGTAGGGAGAGCTAGATACTGAGTGTTCAGAGGGTTATTGCTTGCACTCACGTTTCAAGTCTTAAAGGTAAGCACAATATTCCCAGCTACTCAATCTAACAATGTTTGTAATATTTACGAAAATACTATCTCTCCGATAAAATGTTGCTGTGCGGTTAAGTTTGTATCGAAACTATTCCTCTTCTTTGTATCCTTGTCCGTATACTTCTGATCATTGACAATTAAAATGTCATCGCGAAAACTTATATATAAAACTTTTATATATTTAGCTATAATCGATAAAGTTACTAACAACGATTGATGTCGCGTCTTGAACTGAATTCTTTTTGACCCAGCCCCCTCCAGTTGCTTCACTCAATTAAATATGCCTTACAACTATTATACAGTGATGAATCTTTACAGGAAAAGTTAATGTCAGTCATGACTGTGAGAAGTTGCGGGCGCGCTAATTTTCTTGATGTTGATGCATCAAGTGTAATGTAATGATATTGACAAGCTGAGTCTGCTCCATCAAGCCCCCAAGTTATATACTTGCGTCATGATATACCATTGCATCAGACCATGCACCACTTTCTTAAGCTTAATTATGTGAGATCCTTCCACAGATCCTGTATCACAATATTATGGCGTCATTCCTCAGCTGACACAGCTTGACGCCATCAGCACTGATTCCAAGCTGACGCATGGATCTGCATGGTCAACGCACGCACGCACGCGCATGCAACGGTTATTCTTTTGTTTTACCACGGCAAAGACCACGCTTTTGTCTTTTATCTTGTCTGCAGTGCATCTAACAAAACACATTCAGCTACAATGATTTCGTATTACATTGTCTTCATTTTGCCCAGAATCAGTAGATATACGATTATCATTATTTGCACGAACGATAACATCGTGAATCACGATTTGCTGGCATATCGATGGGATGAGAGCATGAGGTGTTCTCCGGGGTGCACATAAATTATCCGGGAGTTTAACGAAATTTGTTGTAGACGTTCAAAATTATCCTTCTCCTTTTGTTTGGCTGCATTTAGTAAAATTAACAACAGACATAAACAATGAAAGCTTCATTAAAATTTGCGGAAACTATTATAGATATAGATACCTTTTTTGTTTCTTGACAGAAAGGTATCGGTCACATCGGTCTTATTAGGGATGAGGTGACATGATGGACTTATCTGTCTCTAATCAACTTGCATGGGATAAATGTTCATTTGATTCAAACTTCTGGACATGTATCGATGGTAGATATGCTCGTATAGTTGTTTACTTACATGCCAGTTTTGTTTTCACTTAGTAGTTCTTATTCTTTTTCTTTTTTTTCTTTTTTCTTCTTTTTTTGCCCTTTGTACACTGTAAAAACATCGGTGTTAGATTTAACACCACGGGTGTTAAATCTAACACCGATCAAACTTCAATAAAGGACCACACCCACAGGTGCTAAAAATGCACTGTGATGGTGTTGAAAAGTGTTCACCTGACACTTCGGGGTGTTAATTTGACACTGTATCTGGTGTTATTTTGACACTGTACTGGTGTTAATTAAAAAATGACACCACATGGTGTTGATTTGATACTTGTTGGTGTTAATATCAATGGTTTAACACCCGTCCAGCTTCAATAAGAGACCACACCAGCTGGTGTTACTTTGGTGTAAATTTATTTTCACATTTTTTCAAAAATCTAGTATTTTAATGTAAAATTCTTGATCGTCTTGTTTAAATTAAAAATCAACAAGAAGTGCAGTTGCTAAGAAACTCTTCAAAAAACAGTTTAAAATTTGGAAATGACACCCGGAGGTGTTAATCTAACACCATAAAATGAGCACCGAAAATTTAACACCAGCTCGGTGTTCACTATTTAACACCGGACTTTTTGCAGTGTACCCTTCTATGTCAACACTAGGACTACTTTGTGTCATATCTCTATATTGCAAAACGTATTCACATTGTTGTTTCTGGAACCCGCGGTTGGAATTAGTTTTATACTTTGCGATTAATTCATATTTCACATCTTATTGAAATTAGTCTTTTAGATAGATATACACTGACACACTTTCTGGTTATGATACACTTCATAAAATCATTTATATTTTTAGTTTTGTTTGTTTGTTTGTTTGTCTGGTTTTTCTTATTGTATAACTTTACTGTCAAGTGAAATATGAAAGTAAACGCGCTGAAATTGTTCATCGTGTCTCGAGTGTAAGACCGGTGCAGCTTCAGTAATTCATGAATTATAATGAGGAAAAACATTCATCTTTCATATCAAAATTTTGATCCAGAAATTTAACGATCTGTAACAATGACGAGTGCCTTTTGGGCAGGAATCAAAGATGCTGAATATGTTATATTAAGGGTTTTTATTTTCATTATGGTGATTTCTCTCCCTTGAAAGGGCTGTGATGACATCACTCCTGATGATCTGAGTGATAAAATTGTAATCAATTTTATCAAATTCGTACAAAGATGTCAAACTTAATAAACGCCAAATAGCTTTCTGATTTCAGATTTCATGAAAAGTCTATCGTTGAGTTTGACTTTATTCTTCTTGACTTCAGTTTGAGCATTGAGTAGAGTTTCCCTTCACATATTGCTTTCGTTTTAGACCTTCACAGGTTGTGGGTAATTACCATCCTTTTCATTCGTCGTCTCCATTTTGCTCGTAAACTTAAGTTCAAAACCAGCAACTTCGGTCGAAGGATTCAGATCGAAAAGTAACGGGAGCGCGCACTCGGGCATCATGCAAGTACACAACACATGCAAAGATAACGGGACCATTACAAAGTATAAGAATTTAAATCATGAAGATCAATGTATACCTTTAGTCTGATAATCAGATTTCAAAAACTATACCGTGTCTTCATAATTTTGAGGAACCACAGAATGTTGATATCACAGAATCGTTGCCCCTCTTTGTATATTTAAATACATCACCTTTGTTTGACCTCCATGGTATAGTTCTTGTCTCTATCCTGGTAGTGTGTGACTGATGTGTTTGCACTCTTGTTTGGAGACACGGTCGCATGCTTTATACTCAGGAAAGTATTTGAAATGGGTGACCTTCAGCCGAATTATACCCAAATTTGGGGACTTATCACAGACTGACGTGTGTATTTGATGATCGTGTGCACAGGGAATACTTGTATATCGTTCACACATGAACACAAACAAACAAACAAAAAACAAACAAACGACAGCAACAGTAAACATACAAACAAGGAAACAAATAAACAAAATATTGGCTGCTAGAGGAGGTCAGGGTGTGTTGCTGTCTGTCGGTCAGGTCGGAAACGTCATTTTGTCCCGTCGATAGAAAATGTTATTTAGTTCACGTAAGGCCCTTACCAAGTTACTTCGTAACACCAATCGTGGCGACAAACTGAACAAAGTGTCACTTGATTCTCATTTGTGATTTCGCGTCACTATAATTCTTTTTGAATAATTGAAAAAATAAATAATTAGAAGGACAGATCGATGGCTTTTTTTGCAGGGAAAGCTCACTCAGCCAACTATGAAAGCAATATCAAAGGCATACTCCCATAGTACTACATTGAAACTGATTTATGAGTGTCATTGCTAATGACCAGACATGACGAGAGGACCTGATCATAGGACAATCGGATCAAAGATCGTGCAAACGCAATTCAACCAGTCAATGGAGGGAAGAGCTATAACAGCTGCCTATTGTTTTTTTGTTTTTGTCATTTAAGAAATTAAACCAAACATAATAGTCTATCGTAATGATGTGAGCCCATAATTCCAGTTTATTCTTATCATATTCAGACGAACTCCACAGAATGTTGTCTTTAGCTATATAGCTCTCAGATCATGACGAATTTTACTCTGATATATAGGCCCTATATACACGGTGTCAGGATGCAATAGGTTGTTGACAAGATATTTTGTTTTGCTTGCTACTCAAACGAAAAACTGCTTGTTTTATAGATGTCATATGAAGTTCGATACGTTATCACAATTGGATAGAACTGGACAGAACCAATCAATGCGACAAAAAAAAATATCTCAGCAAAGCAAAAACATGTATATCATCCTTCTTATATAGGATGTCTATGCCTCTTGAAGTGCATATCAATTAGGCGCCTAATATTTGTCATTATTGACACTGGTTTTAAAAAAATAACAACTTCCAAACTTATGTCTGTGAAAAAGATATGGCTTTAGTAATGTACTACAGGCCTATTAACATCTTGTGGCTGTGCATGGTAAATACTGTTTCATCAGAGGATCAAACGAGGAAAAGGAAACTTTTGTTTCGATTATCAAAAGTAAACCCAATTAAAGTCTCTGCACTCTGTTACATCATGACAGTACCAGCGACGCTGATAGACAAACAGTAACATCACCACCAGCAGCGCAATAATCAGCACGAACACGCAGCACCACCATCAGGAAAAGCACCGCAGCACCACCATTACCACCATCATGCATCATCACAACCACCACCACCACCACCGCCACCACCACAACACAACCACAGACACTATTAACCACCAGCGCCGCAGTGTATACCAGCACCACTACCATGCATCAGCACGACCACCGCGACCACGACCACCACCTCCACCACCACAACAACACATTGAACCACCACAGCCACAACCACCAGCACCATGGTGTGTATATACCAGCCGACCACCACCAGCACCATTATACACCACCTGTCTATAGTTCAAGCACCGCCGTTGGATCATCGCAACCGGAAGTAACAATAGAAGCATTTAAAATGATGGGGAAAGCCCCAAGACAACTTGAGTTGATGTGTCCTTTCCGGCCTACACATTGCTCCTTCATAACTTTACCAAACACTATAGATTTGCCTACTGGTATATATCACCACATCCAATGTCTTCTATTACTCACTATACACGATTTAAATGTCCACATCGCTCATGTACTATGTATACATAATTACACTGTTATATTCTTCTGCAACCTCAGCCACTGTTGCAATAAACACCATACAGAACAATGCTGCTCCGATATGCAGTGATGCGACATGCAGTTGGAATAACTATTTATACTGATTCTATACTAAATGCTCAGTTTAATAATGTTGTTTCACTAACAGGAAGTCCTAGTTTGAATTCTGCACTCAATGTATGTGCACTGCTGTTGTACCTGTAATGACCTTTTCGATCAGGACCATGGTGTTTAAAGGGGAAGTTTCTTCTAAATGTGGATTGAGTGAATGCAGCAGTATCAGCAGAACTCATCATTTAAGTTTGAGAAAAAAAAATGGGCAATCCGTTCAATCTATATCTTGGTATGTATAGTTATGTATTTTTAAAGTTTTGGTGACGTAATCGACGGATGAGAAGACTAACATAAAGAAAATAAAGAGACTTCCACAAACTGTCATTGTTTATGAAAGGTACACATTCCTTTGACTTAATTCATCTGACAATATTATGCTAAGGGTGATGTAATTTCCCATGCTTTTGGAAGAAGTAGTCAGTTGCTCTTTCATAATTAATTATGCTATATAGAAAAATTAGATTTTGCAGCATTCTTTTTACATTATTCTGCCGTGGCGTCACGAACAGTTGTTTCAGTTTCAGTTTCAGTAAGTTTTTTTTTTCTCCACTTGTACATAACAGAAGATAAGTATAACAATATCGAACATATTATTCACAAGCTATGAAAACATAAACAAATGTCGCATTACAAATTGTAATCATGTGAAATAATACATAAATATCATTTCAGATCTTTAAGTGTACAGGTGGAGGAGACCGTTATTAATAAGCAAAACGCTTGACTTGGACAACGGCCTCTGAACATAATGCCTTGTATACTTATAACAATAATATTTTTTATTTAAGTTGTGAATTTCATTCGGCGATGGCGGCACCTACACTTGTTAATGTTCATAACTTTGAACGGATTGTCCCACTTTCCTCAAACTTCACTGATATGTTCTACTAAAATATTGTTGCATTCACTCAGACCACATGTATATTTGGGTGAACTTTCCCTCTGAGATAATACCGGACAATTATCTGCTATTTAGCGTTTATAACGGAAGGGCCCATTCAAAAACCAACCAACCAACAAACAAACAAACAAACAAACAAACAAACAAACACACACACACAAAAAAGCACCCCCCAAAAAACACCGTGATTTTTTAATTCATTCTATATTTTTTCTATTTCCAGCAGGAACATATACAGAAGTTGAATGCATAATTTCAATTACATCACAATGTATGATAAAGGACATGCATACGGTTTGCAAAATACCAGAAGTTTACGGAAATGCTGAAAAACAATGCTTGTATACATTCTCCCCACTCGTTATACAACAAAATATAATCACAAAGTGGAATTACGAAACAAGCTATAATGACATGGAAATTAACCCGAAACATATCTATATACACCCTGACAAATCCTACACTAAGTCGCTGTCATGCAGTGCAGAGAAAGAAGAGAGAAAGGGAGAGAGAGAGAGAGAGAGAGTGAAAAAAATGTGTGTGCGTGTGTTAAACTAATGTGGTGTGAAGATAAAAAGGTATAAGACGGTAGCCGCTGAGCAATAACTGCTTGATTTTAAGAGAAAGTGATAAAGTTTGATATTCCGGTTCTTTTTCAACCATTAAGAGATCAGCACAACTTTACGATTTCATTATGATGAAAATTAATCATCATAATTATAAAACTTAACTTTGGTGAGGATACTCAGATTGATTTTTCGAAACAATCAAACATTTTTTTTTCTTCAAATCGATTTTGAAAGCAAAGATACATGATACATGTATCTCAAATTACTTGCGGTGAGTGCATTAGAAGAGATAATTATTTCCAAGAAAAAGTGACTTGTAAACGACTTTATTGACGGGAGTTTCTACAACTGCTTCTTATTGGACGAATGAAATGTGGATCTATAAAAGGGGCTTTAACAACGGGATTGCGTGGGGTTGCATGGTGTTGCATCATACCGACTTACGCCGAGCATATATTATGCTACCTTAACCCTAACAGGGCGGGGGGGGGGGGGGGCGGAATCCGCCCCCCTCGACGTCTCGCGCTATAATTCTGTAACGCGAGAAGGCCTCGTCACGAGGCTTCTTGACTTTGTTTGTTTAAGTCTCGCGCAACTTTTGAGACCAAATTTGCGACGTCCGCGCATACTTTTGCGAAGCCACGCCCATTTTTGTAACGGAATGTCGCCCCAAAACGGGCACAATTTTGTGATTTTGTGTACATTTCCTATAGATTGGAAAACAGTGCTCTGTCATGAAAGTCATAAAAACCTGACTATTTTTACAATTAATCACTTTCATTGCTTAATTTTGTGCTAATTATGGTAGAAAAGTGGTCAGTGACAATTTCCAATGAAAAAACAAAGAAAAAAACAAAAGTTGAAAAACAAAGAAATACATAAGAAATTCTGAAAACAATAAAGAATTGAAATGAATTTTGGAAGTTTTTGTGATGTACAATTGTTGAATATTCTAAAACAGATTTAAAGATCAAAAATTATTCTCTCAATGCTTTTAATTAGGCTAAAACATGATCTTGAGCTTAATTTGCATAATTAATTAATTAAAATTAGAAATTGATTGTTTTAAAAAAATCTTATGACACAATCTTGTAGATTATGACGCGGCCGGGTCTCACGCATGCAAAATTTCATCGCGATCGCACCACCGATGGCCGAGATCTCGGGGGGGGGGGGGGCAGAATCCATCCCCCCACCGGTCTGAGCAGAGCCAAAAAAGCCCGGCCCCTTTAGGGTTAACGCTGTGGCTACGTCGTCCTTGAATTAGCAACATAGTATACTCATAGCGACGGCAAAGGGGTATGTGGGGTATGTACGCGGAAAAAATTAACACGTTTATTTTTCTTTTCACGTACTTTGGCGTAAATAAAAGGGCCCAAACATACCCAGTTTATACGTAAATTATATACGCCTACGCAAGGCTAGTACCTATAGGTTACTGTCATGACTTGTCTGCGCAGTATATAGCACTCAACACTGCCACATTTTTTTTTTGATACGCCAATGCATGCCTATATGGACGCAATGGTATACGCTATACTCTCTATAGGCATGTACGACAAAAATCCTTTGAGGTTCTATCCAAGGATTTTCTCCAGCACTTAAATTTCTTATTCTTGCAGTCACTATGCAATCTTTCGTTTAAATGACTTCGAATGAGTGATTTAGATGTATAGGCCTATCACATAGGTATAGGCCTATATACGCAACAATACGCAACTCTACGCAGGTCCGGTTTGCCAGTCCATTTATATCATTGGTATTAACATACATTTCATATAAAATCATTGTAGCCAACCAACATGATTATAGCTTTGTGTCGCCACAAATAACGAAAGTCAAAAGTTTATAGGGTTATTATTTCCTATAAGTGACGCATCTATGGATGAGGGGATTTTTTTAAATATCATGACCTTGTCCTTCCTAACTGTAACTGACTGCATTCTTGCCACACACATTAACCTTTGCTCTATCTATAAACGTATGTCCCTGAACAAAGAAAAAGAACAATTAAATTGACATTCTTTGTAGCTTACTATACTTGGCATTTGGCTTTAACAATCTCTTAAGTGAGGTTAAACGAACAAGGAAATACATGCCAATAGCGATTTCCCCTTGAATTGCCGTGTTACACTGTACTTTTTACATTTTGTGAGTATCATTTCAATATTTCTGGGGCGAAAGGTGATAGAATAGCAGTTTCCATGATTGTTCTCCCGGGAATATGTACACTATACATCAGTCCAATGCACCATCACAAAAAGCAATGTTTCGCAACACAGGGGTATATGCACAGACACAATAGAATATATGAAACAATGCAAACACACACACACACACACACACACACACCAAAAAAAAAAATGAAACAAAACAAAGGCCCTACAGGCCTATAAGCATTATATTATTGTGCCATGAGTTATTATGTTTTATTGTACCTTTCGTGAATAAAAATCAGTTCAGAACCTTGCGACGTATTATCTCAAAACAATACTAGTTTCAGCTTATCTACTTTCACAAACATTGACATAGTTGGCCTTTTTTTAAATTCATGTTTTTATCAGTCCTATACGTCATGGGAATTACATTCATGTACATCACAATGCAATACATCGGTTAAAAAATGAAGCAGGTTTATGCATAGAATGTTGTGAGGGGTCTTAGTAAAGCACAGCTTGTTGAACAAGGTGCCGATATTAAGAATATAGAATGGTATGCAGAATGCAAGATAAATGATAGTGATGGGTTTCCGAAGGTACAGAACTGGGATCATGAGAAAACCAATTGCATGGGAAGTGGGAAGGAAGAAAAACGGAGTATACATTATTATATCCGCATTGATGTGAGATGACAGAGATTATAGTGCCAGTTATAAATGAGCAGTAGCAAGTTATTCATGGCTGCGATTAATACTGCATAATTATATATAATTATAACGAGTCTCAAATACGCCATGGATCCAACAAGGTTTTTTTACTACAAAATTTTCAGCCTGCCTCAGGCCTTCGTCAGTTGTAGTGTATGCTAAGACAATGATAAGTTTTTGCACAGAGAAATGAGGAATTTCGTAGAGGATGTCAAGAATCTCTTCTCTCCAAGTTCTGTCTATATTCACACAGTGCCAAACTTTGAAGAATCAGACTCCTGACATGCTTTCCAACATTCCACATTTCTTTGTGACCGCTTAACCAAATTGAATGGGTTTTTCTGCAAAATAGAGCTAAGATGTTGATTATTTTAAAACTCTGAAGTACCATATAGACAGTTTAATCATTTTGGGTGTTATCAGTGCGAAAATTTGATTGTAATTTTTTTTTTGGACATACTGTATATATATATATATATATATATATATATATACATATTAATATGATCTGATGATGGGAATATGATTTTTTTAAGGCTATAAGTCGACAAATCTGTCAGTATACTAAACCTTATCGTAAATTACTGTAAGATGACCTTTTCATTTCCACTATATAAAAGAGAGTTCTGAAGAGTATAGATATTCAGAAGATTGTGCAAGTTTGGCATTATTGAATGGCAAGACGACTGGCTGTAGACAAAGGTACATGTATCTAATTGCATTTGTGAGAAAATGTATACAAAATACACAATTGACCATTGACCAAATATCACATAGTCATCTCTCAACATAGGATGCAAGGAGGTGTTTTTTTTTTATGTTGAAACCTCTGATGCATTCACAATCAAACGCCGTGGTGAAAATAATGCTAGAAAACAAAACGCCTTATCGCTATTAGAATGCTAATGATTATCCAACGTCGTTGTTTACTGGTGAAGATGTAAACCTTGCATAACCTATTTAATTTTTAATGCATATCAACCTACAGGCCCTATACCATTGTGACACTGGGAGTCTTCTATGATAATTGTTCTCCATCAGTATCGCATCTAAAATTTTGCGTGCTGGCATTTACCTTGGAATTTGACCCAATCTGTGCCATTTCCGAATAAATTTCATCTCTTTAGTTTCCAAACGTTATGTTATTGGAGATCAAATTTACTATCATAGGCCTACATTTTTTTTTAATGGTCAGATGCAAATTCTCATTTAGGCCTATAGTATTGACGCAATGGTGGCAAGTCTATAAGAATTAATATACATTGATTAATGATATTATCGATTCTGTCTATATACGAGTGCAGCTATTACACTCTGAAAATAAAATGGTAAATCAACATTTTCACTCTCCAACCGTATTCTAAATGTTAAATTTAACACTCAAAATGTTAGATTTACATCTACCATGTTTGAAATGGTAGTTTAACATTTGAATTTAACATCTTATTTAAAGGTCTGAGGAGTGAAAACATTTAACATGTTGATTTACCACTTCTTTTATAGAGTGTATTACAAATACATGTACAACAGTAGGCCCTACCTGCGTAGGCTAACTACAGTGCGTTGCTGGGATTATCTTTCCCATACCAGCTTTTTAATCTGAATGCCCTGCCATACAATCACACAAGATGACGGTTCTCTTCTTTATATTTTTGGCAATGTATCGTGTGTGATGGTCGGATTAAAACTGCAGAGAAACGATAGGGCCGACTTGTTGACTGGCACATAGGGCCCTATTAGAAACTGATAGGCCTAGAGATGAAAAAATCTATAACTGGAAGCAAACACTAACAACATGCAAACTGCCCATTTCTATACCTGAATCTGGGAAAGCTTCGAACATTGATATACCGGTACCTAACCCCCATTACTTCAGAATCCGTTAAGCTCCTTTGATGTGTCGGTCAATAGACCACCGTTTGCAACCCACGTTATAAAACGCGGACCTTCGACATCTTGCGTGAACACTGCCGACTGGAGTGCAAGATGACATCATCAATCCCGTGCGAGAGCCAGTCGACTTTTAAAACCCCGTCGAACATCATACGGTTATATTTCTAGATCAAGCCTTTTTCAAACTCCCAATATTTTGAAGGGACCGTGTGAAAGAGGATGCTCATAACATCTATGTTAGTTAGTTGAACGTCGTTATCCTGTATTCCAGTGGGTTACCAGCGATGTGGAAAAACTTTGCTTACTCTTTTCTTTTATATGAGCCTAATAGGTAACCCGTTCATTGAGGTCGCTTGAGTTTCAATAATGGCATGCGCACGTCGCACACGATCCGCTTTGCAATAACCTCAAACTCTCGGAGCGCCATTTTGGATTCCATACGGCGACTCCGATCGGAGGCAGAAAGTCTGAAGGAACTTGGACCCAGCGTTTTTGATTTTGCCGTTCTTGAGGGGAAATTTTCGACAATCGGAAAGGTGAGACTCTAAGCTTTCATCTCATACCAATTTTGTTTAATACTTTTGCGCAGAACAAAATATTTTGCCTTGGAAACCTTTCGAATGTCCCTCGCTCTTTAACGGGGAAAATAGTCAAACTGGTTGGTAACATACTGGGCGTATGCGCGATGCCTGTGTGTCGTTAAATGCCTTTGATGAACAGTGCTGCGGCGATACACACACATACACACACACTAGCATCAAACGTTATTGAGCGCGCGAGCGATCCTTTTTGTCCTAGCTGCGAATTCTCCCCGAACAATAAGGTAGGAAATAGAGGCAAGTTTACCCTAACAATCTCGATGTGCAAGATTCTGTGTCTCAACCCTGTCTGTTACGTAGTCTCATCCTTCATTTCAGAGGACGATCATTTTGTCTTACTCCGTTGGGACGATGATAATTCTCCTCATCCAAAATCTTTTGGACGGTTACGGAATCGGGTTGAAGTTAACACGTCATTAACTCATCACACACAAGGTACCACACCACGTACGGAGGGATCGCCATAGACTTTATACACGTCTCGCCTAGGAAATACATAAGGCTTTGCTAGGTTAATAACTATAGGATTCGAGCGTGCTGCGGCGGGCATGGATACGGAAAAAAAAGTGTTGGCTGAGGTAAGATTCTCCTCTTCGATTTCGTTAGTTTCGACCACAGATTTTGACTTCATGTTAAGAAACTGTCGTGCTTGTATGTCTACTCCACCCTTTGATGTGTCATTTGCTGAAATCATCTCCAAACTTCGAGATTCGAGCAAGGTTTCTCTAATGGGTCTTTGTGGGTACTTGGCAGCGCGGGCACATGCTTCGGTTACCACAAGCTTTTGTCCTTCAACGCGGTGTTATATACCGCGCGATGAGTTCAACCTCGGAGTCAGGACTGATCTTTTATAGTCTAGTTGTAATTTTTACCCGAATGTGATGCTTTAATTCTGCTAATGGGCATTACCCCCATACTGTCAATTACTTTGGGTGATTTTAGCTGAAAAGGAACACGGAGTGCCTTATCACTGAAAGTTTCATTGGTGGTAAGACTAAAAAGGATACAAGAAGAGGTGTGAATCTTCAACTCGCGACGCACGGTGAACTTTGCACTGTACATTTCGTGGTTGACCTCACACCACCGAAACGTGAGTATTCTTGTAGAATATGGGTTATGTCAAACTCACGAAGAGACACTAATTGATCTATGCTGGGATAATTTCAGTGAAAGAACTACTGTTCAGGGACTGATGGATAGTAAAATAGAGGTTGTAGAAGTTTCTCCTGTTACCTACTGAAGGCCAAGATTTCAGGTCAAAATAAGTTTCATGTCAAAATAAGTTTCATAGCTGAATTCCTCTTGGCACAAGACCACATTTTTTTTTTTCATTTTTTTTTTTTAAAGATTAAAGTTATATGATCTGTGCATATCAGGTATAGGCCTAGGCCTATAACTCTCAATTTCATTTCCTCTCAATGTATATATATATATATATTTCTTTTTTTTTCTGATAACTTTTTGTTATTCAGGTGCAGCCTGGATAATGACTCATAAATGAATTTCAGGCATGATTGCTTGCTGTCAATTCAAAGCAAACCCCCTCCCCCCCCCCCAAAAAAAAACGCAAAAAAAAAAACCCAAACAAACAAACAAACAAAAAGCAAAACTAAAACAAATCTACAAAACATAATATATCCAGCAATATTGATATGCCAGGACATTTTGAATTATGTACACTGTACCTTTGGTGTGAGCAAACTTAAGATCATTTTTTTCTCTTTTTTTTATTCACTCACCTGATTCTGTGACTCGGATCTTTCAAATGTTTATAAATTTGTTCTCGACAGTATTTTCCCATCTGTGTGCAAATAGTGTAGGTCTACAATGTACCTCTTAGAACTTTTTTTGTCAATATGCAGTTTAACCCCTTTTGTGCCAGGGACTTTGGACAGTGTGTACACCACCTGCAGGGAGGTGAAATTTCCACTTTCCTGATACAGCACTAGTATGGGCTTTTCTTCTACCAGTCAACATTCAAAGCATGCAAAGGGATATTAAGAATCCCAGTGTTAAGGCGATAAAGTGAAGATGCTCTTGAAATTGGATAGAAATACACTAGCTTGTAACAGTTGGAGTGAGGTATTGTGTATAAAAAGTTGTCTCTAGAGGGAACATTCCTAACAGCTCATGTGAGGTGGGTGTCAACTCCTCTTGATTGTGGACAGTATCTGTTTTCGGTAGAAAAGTAAACAAGCTTTTCTGTGAAAAAAAATCTGTCAATACAATGTGGTAAACATCTCTCCTTGCCTAAGGGGTGGGGGGGGGGGGGGGAGGATGAAGGAAAGAGTAACCTATCGAGGATGAGTCCCCGAGTATACGTGGGCAAGTGTCAATGGGAAATGCATGTTGTAGCGAAATCAAACCGTCCTCAATGGGTTAATTAACTTTCTGGGGAAAGGAGCTGGCGTAATGTTCAAGGTCATTGAACTTTGCTGGAGCTACTTGTTTTAATAGTCTTATCATCAAGACACAGAGATGCTGGCATCATGTAAAATCTTTGAATCTTAAAGGTGCTCATGTGGCCTCTCAGACAAACAGACTGGTAGGGATTTTGTTCACCCATTGAGGATGAGTCCCGAGTATACTTGGGCAGGGGTCTGTGGGAAATGTGTGTTTTAGCAAAATCAGCCCCCCCCCCTCAATGGGTTAAGATAAGAAAAATATGGAAATCTGCCAAAATTGTTTTTTCCACTAAACTGATAATAGCATCAACCAGATATCTTTCTAAAAATATGAAAATTTGATGTGGTGATGATATTGTCACCTTACAAGTCTTATATTAACCCTGTTCTTGAGCTTCTTCTTCTTTTTATGTCTCCGCCAACGAAGTGGCCGGAGGCATTATGTTTTCGGGTCGTCCGTCCGTCCGTACCGTCCGTCGTCCGTCCGTCCGTCCATCCGTACGTCCGTCCCGTTTTGTTTTTGTCGATATTTTAAGAACAGTGAGGTGGTTTTGCATCAAACTTGGTATGAGGGTATATCCTGGGGGGATGATACTTTATTTGGATTTTAGGGTCATGGGGTCAAAGGTCAAAGGTCACAGGTTATTTTGTGAAAAAAAGGTTGAAATTTCATTTTTTCTCCATATCTCGCAAATGGTTCAAGGTACCTTCATGGAACTTAGTATATATGCATGTACCGATGGGCAGTGATTATCTAGGGAAGTTGGGGGTCATGGGTCAAAGGTCAGGGGTCAAAGGTCAAGGTCAACTCCTCAAAATATCACTACTTTCCTTATATTTATGCAATGCCTGAAGGATTTTTTTAAAACTTGATGTATGCATGTATAACCCAATAAATATTCTGTGGGAAGTTTCTTGCCAAAAGGTCAAAGGTCAAGTGAAAGTGCTAAATTGCACTTCTTCCTCCATATCTCAAAAGTAACTCAAGGTATTATCATGAAACTTACATATTCATGCATGTTCTACCTGATAGTGATTCTCTTTGGAACTGTGAGGTCAAAGGTCAAAGGCCAGGTTTAGATAATACTATTTTACCATTTGATACTGAAATTATACTTTTTCTCAATACCTTGAAAATTACTCAATGCATAAACTTATAAAAGGGTCAAAAGTCAAGTAAAAATCATCTGTTCCCCCAAATACCTGCACTCTGACGTTTTAATCATTCATCCAATTGAACCTACAAGGTAGTTCTAGGAAAGTGAACATTCATCACATTTGTGGCAAACCTGTCATTTTAATATTTTGCCAATTGTGTGAAACTGTCATCACACATTGTCAAGACATTGTACTATAAACCTATTAGGAGAACCATGCATTATGGCGGAGGCATACACCAGTCGCCGTAGCGACATTTCTAGTTTTTTACACAAAAATCATAAAAAAATACAAGTTGTATCTTTTGCATCATAGCACTGTAGGCTTGTAGTATCCTGGCAATTTTTTATTTTTTTATTATAAGAAGGGAGATACAATGAATATTACATTATTGACCAAGAGCACTGAACGTATGTTTTTTGTTGTTGTTGATATTTTTGTTTGTTTGTTTGTATATAAACCAATGGGATGGTTGTACACCTACATGTAGGTTGTTGACACCACCGCCTCTTCTGATTTGCATAGATACATTGTATCTGATTTTGACAAAAATATATTATACTTCGTAATTCCGTCAGGGATTACATTGGCAAGAGAGAGACCCGCTGACGCATGCGCAGATTCCCCAATTCGTTGACGGCGCATTTGCACTGAAACACGGCTTCGGATGCCCGTTTTTTCCCCTGAAAATATCGGCGCGATCCTCAAGAATAGGTTAGCGCTTTAGTGGAATATTAAAACTTTAATATATATAATTATATATATGTTGTGCGTGTGTGTGTCTGTGTGTGTAAGTGTATAATTTCTGTGTTGACACTATATGGAAAGAGACAAGACAGTGTTCTCCTTTTTGATGAGGGTGAAAGTCTCTTTAAAGTGTAAGTCACTTTAGAGACTATACAGTGTACATTGTATGTGTGATTTGATTCTGTTCCTAAAGTCTTCTAGAGTATGATGTGGAATTGCACCATGATGGCTAGTGAAGTTTACAGAACTGCTCGTAGAACTGCTTCCATCCAAGTAGGTTTCCAAGTTTGTGAAACATCTCCTGCTTGAAACGGTTTGAAGCAGTCATGTATTCACAAAGAGTAAAGGTTTGATTGTATTGGCCAAAAAGTTGTAAATCAATAATTTGGCCATAGACCAGAAAAAACATTGCATGTTATGAAAACATAGTACACCTAGTCATTGAAGCTGAATGGTAGGGGTCAATGACCTTTGCCCATGAAATGCACAATAGCCTTTTTAAGAGGTAGCTTGAGATTGAGTATTAAAGTACATGTATGACTAGAGATCTGCTATGAGCAGCATGATAAGATTATGTTATAGGATACATGTATATATTCCCAGGGTCAATTCTCGAGGCAAGGACGTTGTTAATTTTCTCTTAGTCTTTTCACATTTTCCTAATTACAGCTGTATGTTGTTGTCTGCTCAGTCCACTGTTTATTTTGGAAGTATTTGATGTCACAGTAGGCCAAACATACAAAGTGCTGATGGCTGTAAACTTGTTTGTTTGATGATGTTGTGCAGTTTAGCTTAAGTTTACCCCATTACCATGGCAATCAGAGAAAAGTAACCAAAGATCCATTCAAAATGTTGTGATGCCCTCTTTAATGTTGTTTCTTCAATATTGAGGTGCCTTTGAATTCTGTGAACATTGTTGTCTGAATGCAATTTGACATTTGAATATTATACAGAAAATGTACAATATTGTATACTATTATCAGATGTGATTGTGGGAAATACCTTTGACTCATCAACTCCAAGAAATCTTATTTTTTTGTGATTTGTGCTGTATTATTATTCATTTGAATTTACTCTATTGTTTGTTAATTTATTTTTGTTATATCCTGCAGGGTTGGTCTAATCAATATTGTTAGTGTTTCATGAAGAGTGGACAAATTTTGTTTGAGCCTTTTATTGATCATTACTGTTTTGGTGGAAGCAGCGTGGAAGAATATTCAAAGTCTTCTTAACTGTTAATTTAGTCCTCTGATTGATGAATGGGTGCTAACATTTTATAGAAAATTGAAATAATCTTTTTCTTCCTTAAATTGTCAAATTTTTAAAGATTTATGTCAAGATTTCTGATTACACCATATTCAATGACTGTCACCAGTTCCTTATCTTTCCCTGGTGATAAGATATGCATAGTTGATATTCAGAGCCTGTGCATGTTGACAAGATGACAATTTCCGCATTCAGATTCTGGCCCAGTACATGATAGGTTGATGCCCATTCCAACAACTACTGATCCTTGCATGTTAGTAGTGCTTACTGGTAGATTTCGATCAGAAAGTGCCTGAAGTTTAATGTTTTGTACACTTCTATAATTTGTCATTTGAGTACTTTGCACTACAGTGTAAGTAATACTAACTTTTAGAAAAGAAAAAAAAATCACAGTTCCTGGTCCTATTTAGATTAGCCTGACAGAAAAGAGCAGTATTTTGCCAAATCCAGGCATTGATTAATTTTCATCGTCTGAGACAACTTGGCAACTGTTCATTTTGTGAGCTGTGCACACACATGCACGTCTTTACAGTAGTGTACAAAATTGCAAATGTTCGGGTGCATGGGTTATGGGGCAACAACAGGAGCATGTTAAAAGCCATGCACGACATGCATCAGTTACTATGGCATAAAGAAGCCCCCCATCACCACCACGAAAGAAGATGAAGAAGAAGAGGAGGATAACAAAGAAGAAGGAGGAGGAGAAGAATAGAAAAAAGAAAAAGAAGAAAACAACACTGTATGTTCTATCTATAGGTAAGCTTGGCAGCAGCCTTTTTGCAAGTGGGCATTTCCAAGGTAAAAGGGTACATTTCATGGGTGTCAGATAATTTTCTCTTTACAATGTGCATTAGCCCCCAGTACAATATGATCTCTGAGAACACTGTAATGATGGCTTTGCCCCCAAATACCTTCAAACAAGGAATATAATGGAATTTATGCCAAAATAAACATTTTGGGGCTAGCGTACATTATGCTGGACTGACATCTTGTACTAACATATGAAGGTCAAATAATAAATGCTCATTGAAAATTTGTTCTTGTCCATCTGAATGGCCAAATGTTGATTAGAAAATATAACATCAGCCCTTAAATTCTATTGAAACTGTTTTATACCATTCCTAGACTTAGTGGTGAACATACTGTATGTTACGTGGACTGATAAAACTGTCACCATGGCAAGAAATTAACAGATTGAAACCAGACAGTTAATGCTATGGTACCAGAAAGGTTTTTAGCCGATTCTTGTCCATTTAGTGCAAAATCCTGACAGGTATAGAGATTATTGTCAAAACTTGTTTAGAATGAGTAAAATTCAGAATTTTAGCGTCATTGAAAATCGACCCCACCCCCACCAATAAAAGTATTTTAGGGCAGTGAGACTTATCTCACAAGCTATCTAGAGAGAAAATGTTGTGCTCCCACCTGCAAAAATCAGATCTAGAAATTATAGAATTGGGTGTAAAAAGGGGAATCAGGTAGGGGACTTGATACGTAATTGTGTTTTAGAGTAGAAGCTCGTCTGTATTGGAAATTCAACTGAAATTGGTGTTAAACTTTCTGAAGGTTGGAGGCCCCCTCCCCCATCTTTGTTGAGAGAAGGCTGTTGGGCCCTGATGCAGATTGCTTGATGTAGATCGCCAGGCCATGGTCTGGACCTGGAGAAGGTGGAGGTTCTAAACAGGGAACCTCGATACTTTGAAAGGGGAGTTCAGGAAGCAACCTACATCAGGGCCTACCAACCTTCTCTCAACAAAGATGGAGGGTGCTAGGTGTACAACCTTCCGAAAGTCTAATGACTCGCTCATTGACCATCACATGAGCAAGGCAAAGACGAGTCATTCTGCTGATGACGGCTGTAGCATTAACAGCTGAAAATTCCGGAGGTAAATGTCTTGTGATCAAAAGTTTAACACCAATTTTACATGTAATTGTGTTTGTTTTTCTGATTTGTTTCAAAGAAAAAAGGACATAAACTGGGTGATGATTACTGTGAGTACACAGATGAGGAAGTGAATTCTTCTGAGGAAGGAGGATTCTTTGTGAAGGAAATGAATGTGAGAAGGAAGTGGTCATCTACATGTACTAGGATTTATTCAAGAGGAAGAGTAAGAAGTAGGAGGGATTAGATAGAGAGGGGAGAGACTGTATGAGGTAGATACAGATAGACTATGTAAATAGATCTATAATGTAGATACTAGATGGATACTAGACAGATATTACCAGATAGATACTAGATAGATGTACTAGATAGACACTAGATAGACACTAGATAGATAGACACTAGATAGATGCAGTAGATAGATAAAGATAGATAATTGGAGAAAGAGAGATGTATATTCATAGAGAGCTTTGAAGGACAATTAATGTGAAATGACATTTTTGTTGACACTGACTTTCATAACCAGTTGAGGACAAGTCCCTCGGGCAATTGCCTAGATGGGAAATGCGTGTTGTAGTAAAATCAGCCTGTCCTCAACGGGTTAAAATAGAGGAAGATTAAAGAGAAACCAAAACAAAACAGAATGACATGTATGGCAGTTTTCTCTGAATAAGACACTATAAAGAAAGATGTGGAATTTGACACAGTATATATATCCATGAAAGAGTTAGTAGGTCCCAATGCAAAATGTAGTATGTTTTATAGTATGATACGGACTGTGCAATTTGTAATGATGTTGTTACCCCACCATTCTTCAGTCGCCCAGCTCACAGATCTTCTCTAATTAACCCTTTTTTTTCTTAATGAATGAAATTAGACTGGATCATACTCTTTCACATCAAACTTTCAGTGGTGGTTTTGAGGTGAGATATGGTAGTTAATTGTTATGGACAGAATCCATGCCTTTGTCTTTAATTTAAAATTCAGTAATGGGGTAGTGGAGTAGTGACATTTGAAGAGGTGGTACATTTCAGTTGAGATGGAGCATCAAGTTTCCAACTTCTGATGATAACTTTTTGAGATCATGAGAAGCCTCTTTTGAAATATGAAAGAGCATATAATTCCAAGAGGAATTCAAAGTTTATTTGATGAAAAATAGTTATGAAATATCTGAGATATCCAAAACAAAGAGATCCGAAGGTGGGACCCACCTTTCAATAGGATTGCTTTACTTTGTACTTTGTTTTTGGATATCTTGGACATTTCAAAACCAGTTTTCCTGAAGTAAACTTAGAATTCCTTTTAGAATTGTATGCTCTCATACATTTTATTAAATGGTTTCTAAGTATCTTTCATAAAAGTGAAAAGCTGAATCTACACTTCAACCAATAGGGCCTACTATACTATCCCTTTAAACACTGCATCCTATTTGCATAAACTTTGATCGTGGCCAATGTAACTAAAACCCAAAAGATATATGCAAAGCACATATCCCTAACCATTTTAAAAAAATACTGATTCTGAGGAGGTAACAGAATCTTCTTCATGAAATGTCTTTGTATTAAATTTCTGATTCTAAGGAAGCTCCTATTATTCAGCTGTTTCATTGAAGCCTCTTTGACATTGATATTGTTTCACTTCACAGACCTGTAGAGATGGTGGGGGGGGGGGGGGGGTAAGACAGTTGATGTGTATTTTATGGGGGAACCTTTATTTAAACTTGTTGCTTTGCATTTTGCTTTATAAATGTTATGAGTTCTATTTGTGAAAGTCCAATTCAAGACTTCAAAGAATATCGAGACAATCAGCTTAGAAGTGCTCTCTGCACTTTCCAGCAACAGAGAGAACAGCTGTCCCTGAACAGCTCGACTACTTGCATGCACATGTATACAGTAGGGTGCTTGCTCTGTTTGCAAGTGTACACTGTATGATCATGTTTGAGGAACTGTGATTGCATCATCAAATATTATGTGTGCCGGATAGAAGGTACACTTCAGAATGAATTGCCAATTCATCACATGCAGTTTGCTTTCGAGAGTTCCTGGATACAGCTCTTTCTATTCTGTGCATACTGTTGTAGGTGACTCACCTCCCTGGTTGTAGCTCCTATGTTGCATACTAAAATATCACAGTGCTGCCATTATTGTAATTATAGGGGTTTACATTGTACATTGTATGTCAAATTAGACCCCTGTAACACATGAGAAAGCTGACCTGATGAGGTCGGACTCTGCCTATCTTGAGGTGGCTTTCTCATGCACGTGTAAATGGTCACACCAAACTCGGGCGAGCCTCGGGCTAACTCCACTTCAGGCCATCTCTGGAGGTGGTCTGAGGCCAGCCTGTGGCTATGTGTAAGCGGTACCTGGCCCAAGGCCTGCTTTCGGAGCTGCGATTGACTGGTCACATGACCTTCTGCTGAGCCGAGTGCACGTTAGAGTATCGATCGAAATATATCGTTTGTTATGTTTCTTTCCTAAAAGGGTTCTCCTAAGGCAAAGTAAGGAAAGGCGACGTGAGGCTGGTCCATATGTAAACGGGGTCCATGAAAAGCGTCATTGCTCAAGCTGGTCCGAAGCTCACATGCAAATGGTCTGCAAAGTGGCCTCAGGCCGGCCACAAATGCAGGCCTCGGGCTGCCTTTCATGTGTAACAGGGATTTGTAGCATCACTTTTTTTTTTTGAGGGGGGGGGGGGTGCCAACACCAAAGTTCAGATATACCACATTAGGAACCAGAGGGTAAAGATGCAGTGATGCCTCTTTTAGACTGAGCAAAGAGGGTGCTGGGGGTTAGGAGATGGAGAAGAAGAAGGAATGGCTGCTTCTTTGTCCTACATTGTATAGAAGTCCTTTCAGAAAGAGATGAAGAGAGCTAGAGAGACAGACAGAGAGACAGACAGGGATAGAGACTGCATGAAGCCCTGCTGCTGTACGAATGAGAATGTTATTGTACAGAGAGAGCGAGAGAGAGGGAGGAATGAAAAATTACGGTCTGTCTCTGCACGGAGCCAGAGGGAAGTGTAAGTACAGCGATCTAAGAAACAAGGAAGTATTCCGGTCCTCACAGCAGGAAGTGAATAAAACAGGACTGTGTGAAATCTGTGAGCCCTGCACATGCTGCATACAATCATGCACTCTCATGAATTTGTTCACATCGTCATTAGCGTAGATCATACCAAGGAGCTGGTAGCTCCGTGATGCGACACAGTTGTAATTGGATTCACGTCATAAAAGCGCCTGACCCAATGTGCTGTTATGTGGATGTAGCTGATGTTTCCTTGTGGAAATGGTCCTGGGGAGGAGTGGTGCAACTTGGTTGCTGATCTTGTCCTGCTCGTCTCCCTCTCCCATTCCCTTTCTCCTTTATGTCTCTTTTGTCTTTTGGGGGTACAACTTGTGACAGTGACATGACATTTGCTCCAGCGATAATTGTTCCTGTCTTATTTTCTTAGAAAGGACTTTAGGGTTGGGGTTAGGGTTTCAATGTGGTCAGGGTTTTAGGTTTAGTTTGATGTGGAGATAGGGATTAGAGTAAGAGTTATGCTTGTAGGTAGAAGTTATGTTTGGCTTGGCATGCAGATATTTCTTGGGAGCAATTGTCGCAGGAGCAAATGTGTCATGGATCCACTTGTGACATGTTGGCCACGCAGTGATGAGGTTGTGAAGAATGCGGCTCTCCATCTTTTTTAAAGACCTGGTACTGTGGGGATTCATGGATGGCCCTAATCATTTACCGGCCACCAGGGTATGTCCACAAAACCGTGAATAGCACTGGTCAGTGAATATGTGTATTGAAGCGTACACTCTTCGATCAACGGCTCAGTGGTCAACCCCAGTTGAGATTCATCGGCTGTGTGTGTACTTACAATATAGAAATCAGGTGATAAAGCTGTGTGCAATTCATTAAGGTTATTATCGAATATCCAAGCTGGGCCCACCTTCCCACTCAAGGGTCTCCATGCTACCTGGTCTTTAACCCGTTGAAGACGGGCTGATTTTGCAACAACACCCATTTCCTATAGACACTTGTACACTCGGGACTTGTCTTCAACAGTAAGTTGCCAGGCAAGATCCCTGCAACATCCTGTTGTGGAGTGCAGATGTCAGAATACATCCTTGTCTTGAACTGATGTACTCTGACTATTGAAAGTATTTGTCATTATTTAATAGCTGAGGCCACATGGCTTCCCCGTTAAGTTTGCCAACTTTCCCAGACATTGCAATAGAGTCTCCTACAGCCCTGGTGAGGTGAAAGAGGTGACAATAATACCATGCTTTTGCTGGCCCCAGAGTGAAACTACTGTAGCTATTTTCACTAAACCTTTTTGTGTTGTTCTTATGTTTGTCTTCTTGTCATTGACCCTATACCTATGGTCTTGAGTTATATTGTGACTCTGACAATAAGGAAGCAGAAAAATACTGGTAGTGTTGCATTTGTTGCACAGGTAGCAGCTTGATGCAGGTCCCCAGACAGATTGTATAGGAAGGAGGCCCGTAGAAGAATGCAGTGACCATAATACTGGTCACTTCAACAAATGTGTAATGGGTGAAATGCCAGACAGTAGATCACCCAGGTCCATGCCATCCTTTTTATGAATGACAGCCATGAAGGGGGGCCTGAGAGAGGTGCTGTGATGTTCCACAAATGCTGCTTAATTACTAGTTATGATGTATATTTAGTGAATATATATTCCTTTTTTTATTTTTGCGAATTGGGACTTTCTGACAATTTTGCAAGTGGTCAATCGTGGAGTACAGCAATTGGAAGGAGAAATATACACATGCTCGTCGCATTCATCAGAATGAGAATTCATAATTTTGGGTGATACGAAACCTGCAAAAAGCACCCGTCTTGCAAAATTGTGAAAATAAAAACCCTGTGAAATACATGGTGTACAGTACAGTGTCATATGAATCTCAGAAAAATGGAACCAGTGTTGGCAGGTTGTTTGAAGATGAATGTCACTAGTCATCTAGAGTTCAGATTCACTGGGTGGTGACTGGAAAACTTTTCTAGCTCATTATAAACTTTTGTGTTACTTGTACAGTGAATTTATGCTTCATGGTTTTTGTGCAGAAAATTATGCCAATTTGTGGGAACACACAGGCTACCTATTCTTTTCTGAGATGCTCCAGATACAGTAGATAAAATATGTTATTTCAGTTCTGTATGAAAGAAAGTTGATGTAAACCCTTTTATGTGTGTATTTAAAGAAAAGTCACCTTGACTACTTGTGTGTTTATTTCGTCTGCAAGCAATGATGAACTTTAAAATAAACCAGAGTTTTCCGTTGAAGATCACATTACCCAATAGCTTCAGCATTCTGTGGTTTGTAGATAGGGCTCTGTTTCAAATAACACACTGTCATTAGATCTGCAGTTACCATATCTCTGAATACAGAATACCCTTCTCTTTTCACTGTTGTTACTCCTTATCTGATGTGTCCTTTATCATTTTTAGATCATCTTTGTCCTCAAAAGGAATTTTCCCATGGAGGAAGAAAAACTTAAATGGAGGAAGTAACACCCAAACCTAGATTAGGTAGAGCTTTGTAAGAAAGCAAATAGTGGATACTTCATACATTGTTGATGTTTTCAGTACAAGTGGAATTTTTCTGACGTCATTGTCAAAGCAGTCATTTCAGTCGGTCGATGGCTACCTGTGTTGCAGAGGAGAAAAAGGGCATGGCATTGCATGTGAACCAGTTTTGACTGAATCATATCTAGCGATTCTGATTTGAGAAGGGTGGCCAGCAAACTTCTGTGCTTTTCGTGGGTTTCTTTATATCGTTGATGGTGTTCAAACTGAATAGATGACCAGTGTGGTTTGTCCCCTGGGAGCAGCCCGAATGTTAGTGCTTCCTTGATCTTTTCTGTGTGACTGGGGTTTTCTCTCGTCAGCCCGGGTCCTCGCTTTCAGTGGTGTCACTGCAAAGATAAAAAGTGAAAGAGGACGATGAAGAAGAAAGCCAAAGAATTATTCTTTCCCTTTTGATAGTCAATATAAAACTTATTTTCATAGTATGCTTTAATAGTGTCTACAAGTCATTGCTGCCAAATAATTCTGACTGAAGTCTAAAATTTTGTTCCCTTTTGGCTGAGCATAGTTCCTTCCTGTATTGCATTTGATCTTTTCCCCTTTAATCAGGAGAATTTTAAACTCATTAAAGTAATGTTTTGATGAATTCTCCCCCCCCCCCCCATGACACATCAGTCAATCTAATTATATTTCACAGCTGAAGATCTTCTTTTCTCCTGAAAGGTGGAACTTGCGAGCTAAAATTTCTTCTAGCAATGAACATTTGAAATGATCATCTCTTTTTAAGAAGCTATTGCAATTAGTGTCTGGTATCTGCATCCGCAAGACTGATGACACAGTTTCAAGAGTGTGAATGTCCAACTTGGCAGCTACAATTGTACAATGTACCTGATGAGAGTGTATGACACCTTTAGGTACAATGGACGTACATGAAGACGGCGGCATAGATTTCAATCTGCCTAGATGGCAAACACATCATGGGCTCCGCATCTCAAAATCTCCAAGGAGACTGTACATTGCTTACCCCCTTTCTCCTCTGACTTGAGTTAAATTGGTCGAGGTCTTTTTCCAGGCATACACTACAATGTTGCTCTATGATGTGGTCTGCACTCTTTAGTAGCATAAGGAATCATTTGATGCTAGTGGTTGGGCAAAGCTAATGATTACCAAATATTTGCATGTTTAAAGTGTTTTGATTTTTGAAAGAGCGCTCTGCTGTGCAGGGAGTAGCTTTGCAACATATTTCAAGTTTACTCTGCCAATAGTGATAACCATCTTTGTTTCCTTTTCTGCTGTGATTGAGTGATTTTTTTTTTCTGTTATTACCTCCATCCCGATAGACATCAACCCTGTGGGTTTGACATTGATATGAATGTAATTAATCGTAGATAACGCCGTTTGTCTGCATGGAAGGAAAAAAAAATACTGATTAAATTGCAGTTCATGTTTTAAAGTTAAGAGTCATGTATCGTAAACCTTGTTAATTATCAGAGAAACAGAGGAAAAAAAAACGCTAACAAACATTCCTGAGTGAGAACACCATATGAAATTAACTGTGGTCTACTTGACTCATAAAATGGTCAATTTAAGCCTCATCTGTTTGAGATGCCCTAAAAAGGTTATTTTGTATTACAGTGTAAGACAAACAATGCACAATGTCATGGGATTATTAAACTTGGCTGTCTGAGGGTTAATCCAGAGGTCAAGAAAGTGGCCCTCTAGTCCTCAAAATAGCATACGGTCAAAGCACCATGTTGACTCGGTCACTACTTTAGTACCGCCTGCTCTATCTGCCGTGGCAAGGATGATGGCTTTTGTCTGCCCCCACGACCATGCCTGCCCATGCCGTGAGGGTTGATCCATCACTGGTGGTATTGTTCTGGGTCTCCCTCTTGTGTTTGCGTGTCGAGCAGTGGGCCCTGCTGCCTGCACCGTCTTTTCTGTTCCTCAGGAATGAAAAGGAATTAAAAAAAGAGGTGTTCTTCATCTGACACAATGCTCTCCCAGATAAAGGTAGTGTGCATAACCTGGTATTAAAGTGATTACTACGGTGATCCAACAATCAGTGTTCATTGAACCAGTCTGTTGTTGGGACTGCATGGTGCTCAGCTCTGCTGCATTGTGCGATGGACCTATTTAGAAATGTTATTTTAGTTTTGCAAAGATTGAATAGAGCTGTTCAATACTTTTATGCATCACAAATGTCCATCGGTGACACTTGAATCCTCCCAAGCTTGTCATTTCGTCTGCCATTTTAAGATTGTTATAGTATGAAATTTAAACCATCCTGATCGGATGAACCCGATCACTTTGTAATACCAAAGATATTACTTGAAAATATTCAAGCAAGAACAGTCATTGGATCAGCTAAGCAAATTAGGTTTGGTTTATAAAGGCAAATTCCTCCACAAATCACACCTCAGTGCTGGAGGCATGCATGCTTTCTGGTAAATTTGGAGGGACTACCATGTGTAGTCATACTGGTCAGCGTTGATCCCCAAAAGATGCCAATTGTGATGAAACCATAATCTTCCCTCAATGTGTTGAGTATGAGCTGATTTTCCTTCCACTTCCCTGCATGCATAGACACCTCTCGAGTCTACATGTATATGATCAGTCTTCAGTGGGGGACATTTGAACAGAGTTTATAAGCAGAGAAATTCCTTGCAAAGTTCAGAACTGAATGTAAGAGAACAAGTTGGTTTGGAACTTTTACATTTTTGTTGTACATTGTATGAAACATGAAAGACATTCAGGTTTTTTGCAATAGGCCTACAGTACTGTATTTCATGAAATTTTATGAAATTTTTACATCAACACACTAGTGCATTGAGAGTATTTACATTTGTGAGACCTGTATCGTGGGCCTGTTTACTAGCAGAACCCAGAAGGAATGGTCAATAGACCATAGACTCTTCCCCCTCCCCCTCCCCCCTCCCCCCCCCCCCCCATCCCCGACACACTCATGCACATCATCTATTACATGCATATAGTGTGCAGGACTTGTAGCTTTTTGTTTCAGATATTGGACTGAGATGACCAAACAGTGAGTCACAACATGCAGGCATCTCTCAAACCAGTGCCATGGGTTCTTCTCTGCCTACCCCCACCACCCCCCCCCCCCCTTTCTCTCTCTGGTTAAATATTACCATGATGAGTGCACTCAGGAAGTGTGTCAAGGTGCTGTGGAGTTTGAGGTCAGTGGGCCGGAGGAGGTAATGAGGGCAGTGTGATATCCCAACCCCGATCTCTTTTGAACGCTTTTAGGAAGGATCGAGGGGCAGATATTTTGATGGGCATTTCGGTACTGTTAGATGTTTGTTTGGTAAAGTTCACTTTTGTATAGTGTGCACATTTTGTTTGTTGTTGTTGTTTTTTAAAGCTACGGCAATTTCATTTAATTACGGGTATGTTATTATTATTGATATTATTGTCATTATTGTTATTATCATTTTTTTTTTTTTTGAGGCCGGGGTCACCTGATGAATCCGCTTAGTGAAGTTAAGCATCATGTGAATGCCCCTAGTTTTATAGGCAGGTCTGAAACTGAAGATGTTTCTCTCTAGTTCTTCCTAATGTCATTACCGGTATTGATTTTTATTGTTATCACTATCATCATAATCATCATTTTTGTCATACATGATGAAATTATGTTGCTGTGTGTGTTTTTTTTTTTTTGAGGGTACAGTTGCCTTTGAACTCTCAGACTTTATTCATTGTTATCATTATTATTAGTAGTAGTACCATATTGATCATTATTATTATTATTTTTTTTTTGTAGTGGGACTTTGCATTGTGTGGTATCAGTGTAGGCAGAACAAAAGGACAGCTCAGGGGGTATAACATGTGAAGTCTAATATGCTATGAACAATATAGATGTTTGCTTCCAAGGACATTATGTTTGCTTCAAAGAACATTGACCAATGTTCAGTACAACCCCAGCAACGTACAGTATCAATACAGATAATACGATAAACAGTGAATATGTATCATGTAGACGTCACGCTGCATCTACTGTACCTGTAGGCAGATTTTACACTGTGATTAGAGCAGTCTCTCCGTGGAACGTCATGGCATTAAAGCTAATGAGCTGAAGTTGGGTTTTTACACTGATGACGTGGCAGGGAGTCCCGAAGAAGCTCCTGTCATTTGCATTATGAGTGATACCAACATACTGGCTGCGTTCATTCATGTATAATATATCTCTTTTGCGAGATACAGTGTATGCCTGGTACACCTTGTGCCATGCCAGAATGGGCGTGTCACATGGTGTGTTGTCACCACCGCAGGGCAAGCGCAAGGCGGAGCTGCCCAGTGATTTTTAATTATTGTCTGTGTGAATTAAAAATATTTGTAGTCCAGAAGAGAATTTTATGACTTGACATATTTTTTGTGTATCTAAAAGTGTTGGACTGTCAATTTTTGATGCCTGAGTTAGATTTGTCTGTTGTCGTTCATACTATGCACATGTATGACGTGATCATGCAATTAACTGAAAATGTTGAGTGGTATATTTTTATCTTGAGTGATGTGTTGGGGAAAGATAGGTTGATGTTGCAGCTTGTGTAGACTTGGAGGCAGATGAACATATTGGGTGACAGCTAGACTGACAAACAGACTGATATGGAGAGACATATTTGCTGTCAGCAGATTGACCAGGGGGGTAGACAAGCAGATGTGGTTCAGCTATAATTTGTTGGTCGATAAACATTCAGGCAGACACATAGGCCGGAATTCACAAAGGTGGTAATCCGTACAATTAAAACCATGGTTTAAACCATGGACAAAGACTGTAGTTTTGTATGGCGCGCCAAGTGTCGCGTGGCCTTTTTCATTATGAAATCAGTCATTTCGTCGACGAAATGTTAAGATTTTGAAACGAAAAGGACATTTCGTCAATGAAATGAGAAATGACTGATTTCGTAACGAAATAGGAAAGGAAAGAACGATCAGTGGCCAAATTGCACATGCGCGAAACTTGCATGACCGAAGACTGACACCGCAGTCCCAATAGAGTTTTGCGCGCGCGCGATTCAAAGAGACTCGATTTTGTAGACAAGCAAAATAATCGCGATTAGTCTGAAAAATCGCACTAATAGTGCGAGTTGGATCGTGATAAGGATCGCGGTAATTAGTGAGATTTTTCTGTCCACACACGAAAAAATTTCGAAATTTTGATCGCGATAAGAAAATCGATTTTTAAATTGCACTTTTTCCCTTGTGTGTGAACGGGCCTAATGATACAGGCAGACTTATTTGCCATCAGTGGATTGACCGCTGAATCCAGAGATTGCTGTAGATACATGTACCAGCGCCCCGATAGAACTGGAGACAGACCTACGCTGTAGTTGTATAGAATTCTCACAGACAGTCACTCACTGACCTCCAGACAGACTTACAAAACTTTATTATTCACAGTGTTCAAATTCCAACTACAGACCCACTGACCAATGGATAAATGTAATACACATTGATAGGCTGGATATGAGGGTATCAAAAAGACACCATGACAGACACAGACTTTCATACTTCAGAAAAGTGCAATCAGAGTACGGCTCTATCTTATGGCTATTGCCACTGGGCTAGTGTGTGGCTGTGGCCACAATTTTTATGACTGTCTCAAAACAAAAAAGAAATTATTAAAGAAAAAATGGATATTTTGAACGCCCTCTAGAGATGAACTGTACGGAATGTACTCAGAAGTCTACAGTATTGATAGGATAGTATATTATATCAAGGCTATTTAAAGAGGCTGAACAGATTAACCTGTTGAAGACGCATCCCACTTTAATACACTTTGTACTTGGGTAGCTAGGTGTCTATGGGAAATGCGTGTTTAATCAATCTGTCCTCAACGGGTTAAATGTATACAATGAAGTCAGAGAGAGGGAATATGGCACGAAAAGACAGGCTGATAAGCGATAAATTATGCCGACTGAATGTCATTATAGTTGCACAATTGATTTGTATGCGCATGATGTGTATGGCGCTTTGATGGCTACAGAGCGAGTCTGTCTGTTCATCTTTGTACAACCCTGGCTACCATGCAACACATGGTGAAATATGTATGTCCAGCCAGTGAAGGTCAAAATCACTTTTCAGCAGAGCTCAGTGTCAGAGACATGATGTGTACACTTCCGGCTTGGACATGTAGTTTGGCAAATAAACAGATCATTATGATAGACAAATGTTGATTTTGCAGAAAAGCATGACAACTTTGTTTTGAATGATGGTAGTGATATGATACCTCTGGTATACAGAAGTACATTTGGGGTCTGGAGGGTAACTATTCAACAGCAGGGCAGATTGCTGTTCAAAACACCATAATGCATTCATCGCCCAATGCAAGACTTTGTTTTAACTCAAAAATTATTATTTTTATTTATATATTTTTTGCCTATAATTTTTCCTGGGCAAAGCTCAAAGATGATTTGAGTGAATAGATTGCAGTTTTTATTTGATATATTAAATGTACCTATAGGATCACTTTTGTCTTCTGCAAAAGATGTCACTCAGAGCTGTATGGCTGAATGATAATCAGGCCTGAATGCCTCATCAAATGTTTGTGGAGTTGAAAAGCCTTTAGAAGTAAATACATGCAGCACCTGTCCACTATTAAGGATGTGGTGGTGATTAGTAGGATATCCAAGTCTGTATTGTAATAATACACTTTGTCAGCTTTCATTGATACATTTAACACAATGCAGTATGAGCTGGCACATGCCCAAGGACTCTATGACTGTAGTAGTTGTTTTGTGATGTTATCCCTGTATCCACAGCGATATATAGGAGCCATTGAATGAACAGCGAGTGTGGGCGTTCCCAAACCGTAGCTGCAGCCGCAGATAGGAGCTCGCTTTGCACTCGTGTGTTAAATTCACATCACACCAGTGATGATAATCGCAGACTAATATAAAAAGTGTAAAGTCTGGGCCACAGACTGAACAGTGTCATGTTTACACAGCCTATTGGAATCGTAGACTGAATTGTTGACAGGGTCGTAGATCTTTGGATAAAGTTCAAATCAAAACACCCAGCTCTTTGACCCACATCGAATGCATTCTGGAAGCCACAATTACATGTACATGAACCATGACCCCTGCGTTATTATAAAGAGTATGTATGACTGCCTGTCCTCTCAGTTTTTATGTTTGTCAAATTTGTTTTGTATCACATTTGACCATACAATACAAATAGAACAAGTTGACCCTAATCTTGTGTAGAGTTGAAGTGAGGAACATTGTACACCATATCAGAACACATTGCACCATCAAACTTGATTCAAACCATCAATTTGACTATCAGGGTTAACAGCCAAAAATTTGATTATGGAGTTATTGAGTTATCTTAATCTAATTATGCTCATAATAAGTTGTGGAGGAGATATTATGCATCCTGGGGAGTTTCTTTTTACAGTTTGGAGTTTCTGTGAATGTGTGCACCCATCATAGAGGTGTTTTCAGTGGGTATCTCATGGGCTTGGAAACTAGGTGGCCAACTGGAGTCTTGCTGGTCGTGGAGGCATCTCCTGGAGACTAACCTGGTCTCTAGGGAGTGCCGAGAGAATTGAATATAATATGCTTGATTTTTTGGAGACTTTTTCCAGTCTCCAACTCGTCTTGAAGCCTTCTCTGTGCTGTCTCCTTAATAGTTGCAGCAAAGTTGCTGAGACCGGGGAGGTAACTCACCTCCACCTCCCTGCTGAGACTAATTTTGTCCACGACCTTGCAGAGACCCACGGCTCCCTGCAGGCGATGATGTGGAGATGTTGCAGAGACATCTTTTGCGACTGAGAAGAGAGATCTTGGAGATGTCCCAGAAATGATGCAGTGACTGCCACTTCTGGTCAAATAATAAGTTGCCAACTTGTTTGGAGATACCTCGCCCTCTTGGTGAGAGCGCAAGCCATTTCTTGGTCTTTAGAGCCGCATGAGTTGCAGCAACATCTCTTCTAGTGAGATGGACCTTACATTATAGACTTGTTTTGCAAAAACAGAGACAACAACAAAGAGGCTGGGTAAGAGAGGTTGGTATCCAATCAACTTCAACTCGTTGGATGTTTTGCCATTTGTACAAAGTACAGGAAAGATATTCTTAAGACTTTCAAGGCTGTGCTTCAAGTGTGAAGCGTGGGAACTTTCAACTGTTAGTCAGACATGTACCACATGAAGTTGTAGTCTGAATCTCAACTACGTAATACAATACATACATGTCAACACTTTGCATGTATGTGCCACTAGAAAGAGAGAAAAGGAAATGATCAAGGAAAATAAAGGAGAAGAAGAAGAAGAAGAAATAAAAAGTATTCCTTTCAGTTTTGCCAACAATGCCAGGTCTCGAGTTTCAGCATTGGATCATTTGATCTACCTACCATGCTTTTTTTTTTTTTTTTTTGGGGGGGGGGGGTTCACATTAAGTGTTGCATCCCATAATGAATCATGTGGAGCAAATATGATGGTAATTTCTCGTAGAAAGAAACACTTTGAAACCAAAAATGCATTTTCACCAAAACTGTACTTGTACTTTGGAAGCATTTTACTATTTGAGAAGACTAGAATTACAAAGAAGGTTAACCCATTCCATACTGAATTCTGAAATACCCATAGACTTAATACGCAGGTCGCCAGGTTTCCCATAAGGAACAGGATTAAGGGGGGGGGGGGGGGAGTTGCTTTAAGGAAGATGGAACTGTCAGAGGGTTGGATGCTGCATACATCCAGAAGAGCTCTCTCGTTTTATTTTTAGACCGTCTGTCAGAGCAAGAGTCAAGTGGGGCAAGCCGTCGAGTGTTCGTAGGTTCAACCAGTGGGCACAGACTGCGTGATAATACTATAACCACCCACTTGTCTGCGGTGCTTGGCTACAAGTTTATCCAAACATTGCCTCCCCCCCCCCCATCTGTATAATCATGTCTAATGAAACTTTACCACTATGCTGAAAGTTGCAAAGCACGTTTAAGAAGTGAAATGTACTGTTTAATATGCATCAAGTATTCTTCATTTCCAAGTAGCCTTGCTGACAGTGTTTCTTAATAGACTGTTTAGCATTTACTCAGGTCTGTTTTTTTTTTTTAAATACATTTTCACCTTTCGAACCTTGTTACAGTTTGCTACTTGGGGCCTTATCTTGTGGTATGACATTAATTTAGTGCAATCACACTGATGTCAATCAGTAGGATACAAATCTCTAGATGTGCACTGCAATCCATATCTCCAGGTTTTTGTCAGTTTGGACATAAAAATCTCACTGAGTAGCATGATCAGCATCGTGATCCAAATTGCAAGACATTTTTCAATCATTTTGGAGTTTAAATTTTTGATTTTGAAAGATATTGTGATAATTCGCACCGCAGCAAGTGTCTGAATGCTACAAGGTATAGCAAATAATCCCAAGATTTTTTTTTGTACCATTATTCATGCAAACATCACAGCAAGGTGTGAACACAAAAGCAAGGGTCATCATTTTGGTAGAGTTCAGGTATGTGCAGTTTTTCAAAGAAATAGCGCATTTGGCAAGTAGCAAGATATTTCTGCCCATCTGAGTAAATACAAAAAATCCCAGTATTTGGATCGAAATCGAAATCCTGCTAATTTTGTCTGTGTGCACCAGCCTATTGAGAGCTTTGTACCATGCAAAGTACAAACTTTGAATAGGTTGTGGTATATCATGTAAGTGATTTTCGTGGCAGAACGTGTGATACTGTGATTATAGTCTGAGGAAATATTACAATTCCCAGGTCTTAAAAGTCTCTTGGTCACTATCCCAGGGCATGCATTAATGCACAATTAGGCAAGTGAAAAGAAGGGGTGCTTGCCTATCAACAGTATTTTGCCCTTGTCCATTCAGCTGTTCAAATTGAACATTTGGGAGAAGTGTATTTTAATGCCCTGTGGTCTACACTGTATCTACTGGACATGTACTTTGTAATTTGCTGGTAGCATCCGTTCTAAGATGGTAGGCCTATACGTGTAGCTGTTATGTTCTGTGTGAAATTAGGTTATGGTGGCTTCAGAATAAATGAGGCATGACACATGCGGTAGAATGAGCTTTGAAAAGTGTGGATGCTGATGCATCCACAAAATGGTTTTTATGGCTTGAATAAACACACTCCATTTCCTGTATACACGTACGATACCAAAGTGCAAAAAGGTGTTTTGTTTCGATCTGTGTGTAGGAATGAAACTTCACCAGTGCTCTGCAACTTGACACGGATGTACCGGTGTAATGTCGCAGATTTTAATGTTTTAAAACCACAGCTTTCCACACAATGGAGGCGAATGTTTACAAAATGGTATGACAGCAGTGTTTGTCGTTGCAGATTATACGCTTACCCACTCTTTGAAGGTGTCAGCCATTGACAGTTCACTCAGTCACTCATACATTTTTACACCAACCTGTATTTACTCTCTGAGTGCAAATTTGAGCTATGTACGAGTGTCAACAAGGTATGGTTTACTGAGCCCACATTTGGGTGTGTGTGTGCATCTGTTTTGTTTCTTAATTTCCATGTCATCTTATTCCCCTCCCCTCCCCTTTCCTTATGGTACATGTTTTAGGCCTTATGGCCTGAGAGCCCCCTCCCGCAACTGTAAATTAAATGTGTTTCTGGTAAGTGTCACAATAACTTTGTGGTATTTCTAGTATGATTTTTCTATCCCAATGAGAATGGCCCTGTCTCAGTGTGAATGAATTCACTGTTTCCTTCATTGAATAGAGGAGGCTAGCAACCTTTCAGTACCCATTAAAAGAATACTGTAAAACCAGAAATGTTTAAGTGTGCATTTTAATTTTGTGTATTTCACTATTGGACAGATAAACTTAAAATGCATGTCTGCTTATCTGTTCTTGTCTACACTGTAATGCATTACATGTAGATACCAGTGGTAATCTGCACAAAGTTCAGGCTGCGAAAAAGGCCATCGGCTCTAATTTGCGAAATTCCATGTTACTGCAAGTATTAACGTTTCTTGCTTTACAGCACTAAAAGGTGTTTCATACAGGAGTGCCTGTTTGGGATAAATTTTTGTTGAATTTTGAGGATGAAATATTAGCAGTCCTGACAGAGGACTTGTAATACAATATCTTTGTATCCGTACACCCCATGAAGACCGAACATTTGGTGATTCCTTCACTTTCGTTGCAGTCACAAGGGGTATTTCTGCATCAAGGAGAAATAAACAGGATTAGTGACGTAAGTTGTAAGAATGGCAACCAAAAATAGTGAAAGCTGCCAAAGAGTGACAGTACAGCTGAGTGACCTTCCATTGGCATGGACAAAATGAGTGAAGCAGATAAAAAAAAAAAGCCCAAAACAACCCCCCCCCCAAAAAAAAAAAAAAACAAACAAACCTGAATGTGACTGTGCTGTTGCTTGTGGCTTTCACAGCTTTTTGATCTATTCGCTGGCTCATGACATTTCATGGTATTGCTCACCATTTTTGTCCGACTATGTATAGAAGCTTGAGATCCCTTTTTGTAGTTTTTGTTTTCAACCTTATTTTTTTCTTAATTATTAGTATTATCCTTTTTTTGTTTACTTTTGAAATAATTCTTTCAGTGATGTTGCTTTAACTGATATTTTTCAGGATGGTAGAGTGCCCTCAATTTCCAGAGGTCATCGTCCTTTCAAAGAGGTGCAAAGATAATAGTGGTATAGACCTCTCGTCACTAAGTGATCTGATCTACTCGAGTATTTGACACAGACATTTACACAAAACATGTAATTGTACAATGTGGGGTTTTATCTGATGCATGAATTGTCTACTGCGTTGAATGTTGATCAAAAGTGCCCAAAGTGCTTGGCTTCTCTGAAGAACTTTTCAGGGTGCTACGTAACTTTAAAAAAAAAAAAAATTCAAATTCAAAACCACTTGCTTGGTTGGGCAAGCAGATTTTCAACTTGTTGCAGAACACTTGCCTGAACGTGAATGTTACTTGCCTCAAAAGAAAGTCCACTTGCCCCGGGCAATTGGACAAGTGCTTATGTAGCACAGGTCTTTCTTTTGCAATGCTCACAAAATCAGAAGATGAATGCTGTGACAAATACAAAGCAAAGCAAGAAAAAAAAAAAAGAGTTGGGATGATTGGATTTTTGTGATTGAAGCAGAGAAGCTGAAGATTGGAATTATAAAACACTGCAAGGCCAGTCAGTTTAAGCATGGCAAGTTTTCTAGCAAGTCCTGCTCTTCTCTAGATGTAGATGCTGCATGGGCAGTGGAGTATGGTGATGCAAAGAGGAGGTTTAGAGTATCCATGCCTTGACGACGTGCAGTCATACATCACCCAACGTCTCACCCATGACTCACTGGCGCACGCAGCCTGCCTCGCCCAACTGGCTCGAGTCGCGGCAGGATGGGGGTGGGGGGGGGGGGGGGGGTGAGGGACAGCCATAACTGATTGGTGTGTGAAGTATGGTTTCTGTCTTCTTCCCCCCCCCCCCCCCCCCAGATATCGCAAGCAACTTCACCTGTAGCTGTTTCCTCCTTGACTGTACAAGAGTCAGGCAGAGAGAGAGAGAGAGGAAGATCAGGAGGGGGGGGGGGGGGTAGGAAGAGAGATGGAGGGGGAAGTGCGTGTATGAGGGAGGATGATATGTGAGTTGTTTGTGTATGTGTGTGTGTCTGTATGTCTGTTTGATTTCAGGGGTGAGGGAGGAGAGGTGATCATAGAGTCAAACAAAAAAAGTGATGTTGAGACTGATCAACATGCTGGTCGGAGGATGAAGCTGGTAAGATGCTTCTCTCAATGTTGATCTCGCTATACATGTTTGAAAGGTTGTCTTCAACTTCTCACCCTTTGTTTGAAGTACATGTATGTTACACATACATGGTACCCCCAGTGTTTGTTTATTGTGGCTTCAGAGGACAATAGATATATACCCACAGTTCAGATAATGTAGTGTGTGCGTATGGCTTCCTTCATAGGGCCTAATCCTCTTGGATTCACATCAGTCATGTATCCAGAAAGAAGACAAACAACATAGGAGACAACATGAGTATAATGTGACAAATACATTGTACTGGAAAAGAAGGGGGGGGGGGGGGGTATAAATACCAGTACTTACGGAACAGGCTACCGCTGTCAGTCGGAAATGAAAACCAGAACACTGGTTGTCAAGAGTATGTTTTCCCTGATGCCCTGTTTTTTGATGCCTTTTCATGTGCTGGGAGTGTCTGCTGGAATGAGCAAGTGTGTCCTGTGCAGTCATGACTCCACTATCAGTCGTCATCAGCAATGAGTGTTTGCGCGCATGACCATTGAAGATTTTCCTGAAACTGTATGAGGACATTATACCTTTCTTGCCAGTTTGACCACATTTCTAAAGCTTAGGCCTCTAAAGGAGATTGGACATGTACATAGCATACCAGCTACTTTGGAGTAAATAAACTTTGAAATAACTGGACAATTTAACAAAGAGTTTCATGACCTACATGTAGATAAGATAAAGTTTTCTAGACTGTATATTCTTTTTCCTGTAGATGCATTTATACATTTCCCCCCTTGATAATCACATTAAAATTGATACAAATTTGAAGAATGTTTTAACTGTATCAGTACTTGTAAAATGGAGGATTCAGTGAAAGTTGATGTCAATGCTGACAATAATTGTCCCTAGTATTTGGTAAAGTCTTTTGTGTAAAGTTGAAAGTGGTTTTAAGGATCTTGGGAAGGTCATTTGATGCTACAGTACATCAGGTCTTACTGGGCACTGGTTTCCACATAGGGAATAACATTTTGAAATGTCAATGCTGTCCATACAGTAAATGCCAAGAAAAAAAAAAGTGATTAAAAAAATACTTTTCCACTTGCCTTAAAAAGAAAACATAGATCTTCCATGCTAGGCAAATATCATGTCGTCAGCATAAGCTGAATGTGTAGTGTAGTTGCAAGTTGCTACAAACCCACGGCCAAACTTGCCCTATTTCCCAGCCAACTAAAACTCACTGTTGGGCATGTGGTACATTTACCCCTTTTATAGACATAATACAAGCACAGGAGCACTCTCGAAGCATACTTCATCTTATGCCCCTCTGAGATGACCTGTAATCATATACAATAGGGAGTCCACAGCCCTCTGAGACTGTACATGAAGTGGATTACTGTAATGTTTAATAACAATGACGCACCGTATGGGAACTTCGAACTTGTACATACATGTACAATGTAACACACTCCCCCCATCCCCCACCACTTCTAGAGTGCTCAAAACATTTGTGATTGTTCATACAGCTCTTTTCATTTGCTCCTTTCGTCTCAGAGTAAGATAGTTTAATACATGTATGTAAGTGATATGTAGACATATATCTCCTGTGCCTTTATCTTGAGTGCTAGTCTTCTTTAACCCTTTGAACCCCGCATTATTTGAGATGGTTGTGACCCTCACCCTGCATTATTTGCACATATTGAGCATATTTTGCTAAATGACTGAATACATTGGTAATACATACAAAAAATACGACAAAGACAAATAACCACAGGTCTGTGAAGTGTGGTTATGATTACTCCAATTTCATTTGAGCTGCAATAATAGCTCAGTATGACAGTAATGATTACAATCATAATGATAATCAACATTAGTAATATTAGCTATAAAAACAATAACCTCACTCCCTGACTGTGCCACGCCCCCTCGACTTCGACGATCACCAATATGATCACCTCCAGCTCCAGCTCTAACGGCATCCCAGCTGCTATTTCCCCCGCTAGTACCCGGCTAAAATTGTACATCACCTTGTGCAGCATCTAGCTCATTATCTGTGTCCGTTTCATCTTCAAAATCACTGCTTTGACTATAATATGACTTGTCAATAGCTTCCTCATAATCACCAGATGATTCACCTAAGATTATCGCATGAGCCTCCTCTGCAGAATAGCATCTTTTTGCCATTTTTATAGCTCAAAAATTGCAAATCCAAACCGTAATCAACGAAAGTATAGACCGAAGAATCTCTCCGCATCGTTGTAGTGAGATGGCGTCCTATTTAGGGGGTCACCTGACAGTTAAAACTCAAGTTATCAAAATCACATGATTTCTGGCCGGTATACCGGCCTTTAGGGTATTTGCACGTTCTGCGCACGGCCGGTTTTCCGGCCTTTCGGATTCAAAGGGTTAAAGGCCTCCCTGGTAATGATGAAGCATTCAGGGCCTGTGGTTGGAGGTAGGTTTAATGCATCATCCCAAGATTAAAGGATGAGAACACACTTGTGCTTCATTAAAATTTTAGGCTCAAATTTTGCTGTCATTGTCAAAGGTGTTAGATGGAATAAAAAAGGGGGAAGGGCCTGATTTTTATGTCAAAAGTTACCATGACTGTGTGTTCAGGAAATTGGCATACTGTTTGATCATCTCTTTCAGTACAACAGCTTTAACCCTTTCTTTGCCAGTGACTTTGGACAGTATGTACAAAGCTTCGGGGTTTTCTGAACCATTTGGTACTCAAGCACAAAAAGGGTTAGACTGAATTCCACCATGAAATCACTCTCACACTTACTTTTAACAGTGAATTAACAATAGTGCAAGTGTATCCAGTCCACATGCATATGCTGACACTTTCTAGCATTTTGCTCTCAGCAACGGATTACCTGCAATCTTTCTATTCAAAAGGAACCATCCTTCATTTTTGTTTCTCCACATCTTAAATTCCAGGAAACAGATGTTTAGCCAGTGAGTTTCTATGACAACCGCATCCACCCTAGCCAAGGCAGCACCATGCTGGAGACAGTGGCAGAGGGCATCAAGACGCCCTCTGAGCTGGAGCTGCGCCAGTCGGATATGGAGCCAACATTAATCGGTTAGTTTGTGGTGACTCTTAGATTCTTCTTTGAGTAGGTTCTGCGAGCAAAGTTAGGACAGTAGTCATAGCAATATCAGTATAAAATGCTGTTTTGGCTCGTTTTGGTGAAAGCCATTTGATCACTGAAACAGTGGGTAGCTGTGTATCATAAGTAAAGATGTGAATAGTTCTATGCAAACATGTCTATTTTTTTAGATGTAAAAACTGAAATGTTAGAATGTGTTGTGAAAGATTATTTTTGTTGCTGTAGTTGAAAAAAAAAGTAGTTCTATCTTTAGAGGGGTTAGAGATCTACTGGAAAGATGAGGTCATTTCATGAAGTCGTTGTCATAGACTTGTAATTATCATTTATATCAAATCATTGTATGTATATACATGTATATCAATCTCTTACACCATATATTCTTTCCACTGTTTGTTCCAGGTGTGTGGGCAAAGAAAACTGTCCGGAAAGGCCGCACCTACGGCCCATTCGCTGGAGAGAAGAAAGACTGCAATGAAGTGTCTGATGACACCTACTCTTGGGAGGTCAGTGCACTCTTAACCTTTTGCATGCTTTAAATGCCGATTACAACAGAAAACCCCATAGCACTGCACATGCTGTCCAAAGTGCCTGGCACAGAGAGGGTTAAATAGACATTTCCATGAGAGGCATTGTAGTCTGCTGGACTGGGCACGCTGCTCTCTGAATCAGAAGATCTAGGGTTCAAACCCCGCTGTGGCACTGGTGGCCTTGAGCCAAACATTTTATCTATCTTCAGTGCTCCTCTCTAACCAGATGCAAAGATGAGTGACTGGTAGGAAGCTTAAAAATGTCATTGTTGATGGAATTACCTTGTCCCTGTCGGGTAGGGCTCCCCCTAGAGAGCAGATTAAAATGCGCTGTAGATATAGGTGTCAGTGGAGTGACAATGACATATTGGGAAGTGCATTTATCTCATCAACATGATAAGAATGCAATGAATCTTCGGTAAAAACATAGCAAGGTCCTGATCCATCACATGGAAAGAAGAAATGCATGTAACAACATTGAAAAATATCTGCAAAATTTGATGCCATTCCAAGCTATGAGCTGTTGATTCATTTTATGAGTTCATGTGCCATACAAGATTACTCATGCAGAGCAAGCATTATGCAGTTCTGATTGAAAATTGTCTCGTTTGATACCAGCACAAACAAATAGAATGTGCACATATTCCCTTCATCTTTTGTACACTATTCACATTGATTGCTATCACAGCTAGCAGAGTGATTGCATTCAGTATAATTGGAAATGAGCAAAGTAATTGATATTTCATAGAATGGGTAGCGAGAATCTTGCGATCTCATTGGTCGAGAGCTATGTGTTAATTTTGTACTGGCCGCACGCTGAGTCACAGCACTGGTAAACATGTTATCGCGCACTTGTAGCAAGAGTATGCGCACTAAGCAAGCGTTTGCGCGCTCAGTACGAGACGCCTATTGGCTAAAACAATCATGCATCAGTTTTTACTGGGTGCATGGTTGTGAAGAAAAACCATGCGTCCAGTAAAAACTGATGCATGGTATTCGGGCTCTCGTCTATGGCAAGCCAAAAGGAAATGCATCCAGTAAATTTGTCATTGGGTAACACGATAGAAAAATAGGTTTTTGGCAAGAAAATTACCCATTCTATAAAACAGATGACACACATGTCTTTTCGTGCGTCAGTCGGAATATAGTGTGCATGCGGTAACTATGGAATTTAGCCTAAACCCACGAGGCGAAGCCGAGTGGGTTTAAGCATTCCATAGTTACCTTATGCACATGATTCCGACTGACGCACTCAGACCTGTGCTTCATTTGTATAATGACTGGCAGAGTGTCAGCACTCTGTAAAATTAGAAACAAGCAATTTTTATCCAATTGCATTGTGTGCAAAATTAGCTGTGTGAAAATTGCCACCTTTGAATAGGGCTAAGAGTAAGGAACCAGAATTCTACGACAACCACACTTAAGTGGACCTGATAGATTGGACTGAGGTTTTTGAAGCACTGTGTAATGTTCTCTTTCACTAGCTGTGTGTTAGTTTGTTTGGTCTTTGATTTAGCTGTAAAGTATTGTTTTCATCTTTGTTACTGTCAGTGAGAAAAAGTCTAGCCAGTGCAGTTTCCAGGGATTGGTCATGCTGCCTTTTAACCGTATTACTGTGCTTTCTTTGCCAATTTGGCACGAATGTTTGGAAACTTTTGACAATGAATATATAGATATTATATTATCCCCTTTATCCCTACTGTGTCACCATGACCTTCATGTTGGGCTGAGGCACGCACTACACCTGGGGAATGTTTCATAAAGCTGCTCTTAAAGTTACGAACGACTTAAGAATAACTGGGGGGGGGGGGTGATCGTACCAGGGCCCTGTTGCATAAAACCCTTACCGCTGGACTTACCGCTCCTTTCTAGCGGTAAGTCTTCAAATTAGCGGTAAATTTTAATATCCTTGACGCTGATTGGCTGTGACGCCTAATTTTGACGGTAGTTACCATTGAAATTCAATGGTAAGTTTTATGCAACGGGCCCCAGGGCCCTGTTTCATAAAGCTGTTCGTAAAGTTACGAACAACTTACGAGCGACTGGTGATCAGCTCTGATGTGCTATGCTTATCAGAATTTCAATAATTCAGCACAAGAACTGATCACCAGTTGTTCTGAAGTCATTAATAAATTCAAGAACAGCTTTATGAAACACCCCGCCCTCCCCCAATTGGCCTTGCACACTTTACAACCAGATCCAATTACTAAATGCAGATTAAAGAGCTTGGCAAGTTCAGAGGGTCACATAAAGGATTAACCCCTTATGGTGATTTTGGACAGTATATTTCAGTGGTATGCATTAATTGTAGCTTTTGTCAGCTTTTCAGACTTTGATGGTTGGGTATGATTTTCTGTAATTATAAATTAATGGAAACTAGCATCATGATGGAAGATTCATGTATCATGCCAGGAAACTGCTCTTGGATATCTTAATCCACCGTTTTGTTGTTCTTTTGTACTGCTAAGATTCGAGGACCAAAAGGGGTGCGGCTGTACAGCATCGATGCGTCAGACCCGACAAAGGCCAACTGGATGCGCTATGTGAAGAGCGCAGGCAGCTATGATGAGCAGAACATGATCGCAACCCAGTACAAGCGGAACATTTACTACCGCACCCTTCGGGTTCGTATAGCTGGAAGATTCTCCTTGTTCTCCATGGGATAGGTGGTGGTGTCACTGTGACATAAAAAATCATCAGCCTATCATTATCAAACCTTCCCTCCCTCCAATCGCTTACCTGTACAGAAGACCTAGACATCAACAGAATTAAGATCCTTATATTCACTCACTGAAAAATGAACATCCACGACTGCACTCTTCAAGTTTGTAGCAAGCAGATTCAAATCAATCATGTCAAATTATGCCTTGATGCTCTTTAATAGGGCCTTTACATGAAGTCCTTCCAATCTTTTCCCTGTCCCCCCTTTACCCCCCACCTTTCCTTACCCTTTATATTCGTACTCATGTGGGAAAGGATGGAAGACATGATCAAGAACAGAGGTCCCTCTTTTAACAATACAAGCAACCTACCAAGTTGGGTTGACGTTACCCAAATTACGTAATGCATGAACTCTAAAAGCCTGCTGATATTGCTAATCATCAGGGATTTCATGATTTTTGTCGAGCCCACCGGAGGTGAGGGGAGACGAAGGGATCGCCTGCGGCGTCTGTCCGTCTGTCTGTAACGCTACAAAAACTTGAATAACTCTCTACTGTGGCCTTCAATTTCAACTTGGAGGGAAGAGTGGTTATACAAAGTTATACATATTACCAGACATGAAGGTCACCACGAGGTCAAAGGTCACAGACAGAGGTCAACAAACTTTTAGGGCCCAATGTTAAGTTTTTATGGCATGTTTAGATTATGGCTCATAACTTTTGATGTATATGTCCATTTGTGCCCAAACTTGGATGGTAGATGTCCCTTGGGGAGTTAAAGGTCACCACAAGGTCAAAGATCACAGACGGGGCTTAATGAACTTGTAGGGCCCAGTGTTAAGTTTTTACGGCGCGTTTTGATTATGGCTTACAACTTTTGATCCCTTTATTCGTTTGTGACCAAACTTGGATGGTAGGTGTCCCTTGGGGAGTTGAAGGTCATCACAAGGTCAAAGGTAATAGGCAGGGTCAGTGAACTTCTGGGAGTTAGAAAAACATCAATTTCTGGCACTTGCCTTGTGTTATTTGGTGAATTCCCAACCTTCTAAGCTTTCCAGTGATGTGTGAATGTGTCCCACTTTGATCAAACCTCCCTCAAAAGTGGCATGAAAGCCTTCCACCAGTCAGGAACAGTACTGCAAGCTTGAAGAATGTCATAGTGATTAACCCTCACATGACCAGTATGCAAGCAATTCGGTCACCAGTGGTAGCCAATAAAGATGATGATATCATAGAGGTAAGCCATGCACATTTTTTTCCGAGTGTGTCCAGGCTACTATACTGCAGTGAAGATGCCCCCTTTTGCTTTGATGCGTTATCATTATTTTAATGTAAAAGCTTTTCTCGCATCTTTGTTCTTCATTCTACCAAATGCAGGCGATTTTACCGGGGGAAGAGTTGATGTGCTGGTATAAGAACATCCCGCCCAAGACAGAGGGCACTGACACAGAGGAGAGCGATGGCGCCCTCAATACGTCAGGAGAAAGTGGGACAAGTGGGGCAGCAGACATGGATTCGACAAAATCAGGTGTGCCTCAGTCTCAGTCAGGTTGCTCATATGTTTGTTTGTCCCCCCCCCCCCCCACCGTGTTGTCGTAAATGTGTACTAACAATATTCTAGTGTTAACATGCTGCTTATTGCAGCAAGAACTGTTTTTTTTTTTCTTTTATTTGCTTAACTGTCATGCCACAGCTCCTATGGCAGATTGCACACTGAGATGCAAACTCGTAAGAATGCTTTCCATGGTAATCTGTGGCACTGATATTTGTGAATAAAGAATTTCCTCTTATGCTACATTGGGGTTATATCTCTTAGAACTACATGAAACTCCACATGACACTCTTTTTTTCCCCCTTAAAGACACTGGTGGCAACTGAATGACAAAAAAGAAAAAGAAAAAAGAATCAATACTGAGGTCATTTCTGCTCACCAAATTGGCAACACAGCCCTACATGGTTGGTATTATAACACATGGTGTTCACATTTCTTTTTTAAAATTTTTACACATACAAAAATTGTTTTTTAAGGAGGGCTTGCTCAATCCTTTTTTTTGACAAGATGTATTTGGACTGATGCACAAAAGCTGTTTGACACCTTCCAAAGTGTTTTTTTTTTTTTGGCTTTTTATTGATGTGATCATGAAATAGACCACTGCTTTTCTTGTAACTTTTTTCTATTGGGATACATCCCACATTCCACATTTACTCTGTATTTTTCCAAAATTGTCAGATACAAAGTCTTTGCATTCATCATTTGAAAAAATATTTCTGAAGATTTCACTTATGGCTATATCCCTCATTAATCATTCCTTATGAAAGGTGCTGCTTAAAATTCCCTGAGAATGGTTTGACATATTTTTGAGAGTAAATCTCAAGATTTGAAATGTAATAATACACCAACTCTCAGAAATCAGTAAATAACATTTGTGCTTTTATTACCTTTTTTGGGGAATTTATGAAGGATTTTGATATTTTGGCAGGTAGGGTCAATGAACTTCGGAGTTCAGGCTGCGCATATTAGAGGTTTGCATGCGCGCACTAAAGTGCGTGCTCTGGTTTCTGCTAGGGCGAGGCGCGCCATGCAGCTGAGGGTTTATGACGTAACAAAGGCTTAGCTGAACTATATTGGGTACTTGGGCGACTTTCAGCACACAATGCTATAAGTACGTATGGGTGGAAATCACTGATATCACTGATATCTCTATGGAAAAACAAGATCAATGGTGGAAATGAGCTGCATGCTTGGTGGAGGTCTGCGCTCTCAGAGTGCTTTTCTAGTTGTTAATATCTAGCTGGAATTGTCTGTACTGCCTGCCTGCATTAATCACATATTCTATATCTATGTTTCCCGTGCAGAAGGAGATGACAGGCAGATGCCCATTCTTGAGAAGATGGAGATGCCAGAGATGTCTCTGTCTCAGCTGGACTCTACCATGTCGACAGAGTCCGAGAACAGGGCCAAAGTGCCTGCCCACTTAGACGTGCCAATGGAGAACGATCTTGATGACAAGGTAGCCGAGCCCCCACTCATCTCACCCATCTACCCTTCCAATGGACATCACGCTGCAAACTTTGCCTCCATAACGGCTGAAGGGGATGTGGCAGGCGTTGGAGAGACCAATGTGCAGATTCAGGCTCCCGACATATCTTCAAGTGACACAACTGCCCAACTACCACCCAGTCTGACCGAGGGTGGAGACCAGGTTGATCCAGACACCACCTCCTTGGCTGTCATTGAGAGTGGTGACAAGGGACCCAAAAAGAGCCGTGCTGACATCAAAAAGCAGATCAGAGCCCAGCCGGGCATCAAGAAAAAGGGGCGGGTCGGACAAAAGATTCCTTTGAAGCGTCCTCTTGGCTTTGAGAATAAGAAGTACCAAAGCAACCAGCCAGATAAGAGGGTGAATAAAGATGGCATCACTGAGGCTGTGATAGGTCCAGACTGCGTCAGCGTCTTGCCCGATGGGTCGGAACTCTTTGGCTGCATGTTCTGCCCGAAGAAGTGCCGCTTCCCCAATGGCCTCAAGTTACACCTGATGCTGAAGCACCACATCCCTACAGTCACAGTGGATGGCGTCAACACTAGTAAATGGGGGAAAGGCCTCGGCCCAGGTGACATCAAGAAGAGGAAAAAGAGCCCTGTTGCCGAGAATGGCAAGTCGCCTGCAGGCAAAGCAGGAGATCAGGTTTCCCATCAGAGCACACAGGGAGTGAAGCCTGATAGTAAGTCACCAAATAAGGAGCAGAAGAAGGGCATGTTCATGTGCGAATTGTGCAACAGGTCATTCATGTATGCGACATGGAGGAACAAGCACCTGCTGCGGCACAAGGCAGACATGAACGAGGAGCTGTTCACCTGCTCTGATTGCCCCAGGAGGTTTGTGACGGAGGGAGACCTAAACAAGCACAGACTCACACACCGAACGAAGCTTCCAGGCAAAAGTGAGGGAGGTGCAAAGCTTGAGTCAAATGGGAACATACTTTCTGGAAAGCTTAATCTTTCAGACTCTGCTTTTCAGGGTCAGAGAACTGAACCCACAAATGGTGCAGCGGCTGAGGTAGTCAATGACTCCAAGCTAGATAAAGGCAGTGTTAGAGTAGTTCAGTCCAATGCATTTGTAGCTTCCTCATCTGCAGGGGTGGTTAGTGGAGGTACCTTACTGCAGGTGGAACAACTGCCTCAAAAGAGACGAAATGTGACCAGCAGGAAGGGTATGTTAAAGAAGGTGGCGTCATGCTCCATGTGTGGCATTGAATTTGTGTCGTCCTCAAATCTTCACCGGCATCTGCGGAGGAGACATGGCATCATTCAGGCTGGCAAGAAAAGCAGTGCTCCCATGACAGCTAGTGCCAATCAGAGTGAAGAAATGATGAAAAAGGAAGGAAGCGAGGTGGTAAATCAAACTGTGAAAACTGAAAAGATTGAGGTCAAGCCAGTAGTCTCACAAGAAAGCCTTTTGACAGTGCCTAAGTTCAGTGCTGCACAGACAAAGGGGCACATGAAGAATTTGGCCAGCATGACCAGAATGATTAGGCGAAGGCATGCAACGGCGGTACTCCAGAATATGCTGATTGAGAAGAAAATCGGTGCAAAGGATAGCAAAGTCGACCAGCTGCGAATCAGAGCCAGGCTGCATGCAGCGCTGAAGCAAGGCAAGAGCTCGGCAGTGAAGAGGCATCAGCAGGGCTTCAAGAGAATTGAACAAGTTGCATCCAGACAGCCCAAGGATGTGCCCAGCATAATTTGCCCTTGGCAGAGTGATGTCAAACCTGGACCTTACATACCGACCAGACCACCTTCCAACAAAACCGAAGTGCCTTCAACTTCTGCTGGCACTTCATCGAACTGTGTTGAAGTCCTTGACCTTAGGGTGAAGAAATCAAGCAGTGATGGCACCCATAAGGTTGGCTATACTTCCTCCATCGTCTTTGACCCATCAAAACCTGTAGATTTGTCATGCCATTCCCGACCTGTGATCCAAATTCCCACCTATCAGTCAACCAAGAGACCTAAGATCGCAGTCTCTATCCCGACACAGGAGGTCAAGACTATCACAAAGATCAACATCACATCGCGCATGAAGTCAACTGGATGGAAGTCGTCTACACTTGCCAATCCTCTGGAATCCCTGGACCTGGAGAGAACCACCAAGTTCTCTGTTCTTGATGCTGCAATTACATGCAATGTGTGTGAGGTCCCATTTGACTCGATGAAGCTGCTTACCCAGCATGTGGTGGCTCATGCAGAAGACTTCCCATACAAGTGTGAGTTCTGCGTGAAGCTGTTCGAAACAACGGACCTGCTGGCCTCCCACAGGTATGGCTTGCACAGGGTTGGAAAAATGTTCTGCTGCTCGGAGTGTCAGCAGGAGTTTGCCTACCTCTCAAATCTGAAGCAGCACCAGGCAGACATGCATGCAGACCAAGCATGTTCTTACACCGAGAGAGGTCCAGAGGAGATTAGACCGCAGAATTTCACAGATCCCACGAAAGCCATACAAACACCACCAATCCTGCCGGAGCCCAGAGAGCGAATCTCTCTCATAGCTCACGAAATGAGCAAGGTTAGCCCTTCCAGGTTTGGCCGTTTCAGCGCACCTGCTCATCAGGATGCCAAGGGTGCCTCCCCTCGGAAGCAGCCAACCAGGAAGAAGGATGTCCCCTGCAATCCCCAGAGGCACCACCCATTTGCCCATGCACGAGAGATTGGCTACCTCAGCACGCTCTCTGACAACAAAAATGTCAGTCATTATGAGATGGCCACGAACAATCGCTGCACCAAGTGTGCCAGAGTCTTTGGGAGCACTGCAGACCTGCATGTGCACATTATGGAATGTGCATCGGTTGTCACAGCAACCAAACCAAAGCCAAAAACTCCTGTTAAGACCCCACCGAAATCTGCAGAGAAGAAGAAGGCTGTGCAGGAAGCTAGGCAGAAAAATGTACGGGCTAGAAAACTTAAGATGCAAGCTGCCAAGAGGAGCAAGAAGAAAGCGGTGCAGAAGGTCAATGAAAACGACGAAAGTGATGCAGCACAGAAACGCAAGAGAGCTAGGCCTGGACTTAAAATGTACAACCCCCTGAATCATACTAGGAGAAGAGCAAGTGCAAATATTGATGATGTGCATGCATGTCAGGGGTGTGGCAAGCAATTTCATTTCATCAATGGGTTGGAAAGGCACATGAAACTGTGCCCCAACAAAGACAAACTTTTCAATAAGAATGCCAATCCCAACTTGGCCCCGAGGAACATGAATCATCAATGTGCCTACTGCGCCCGCCAGTTTGTTTACCTCAGAAGCCTCAAGAAGCACATTTCTAGCTGTCCCAAGAGACCATCAGATGCACCGACAACGGTTCCAACTCCAGCAGTGGTAGCAGCAGTTACAACTTCATCAACAACATCACCCACCGCAACAAAAGTAGCCCCCTCTTTGGGAAACTCATCTTCAACTCCGACAACTGCAGTGTCTCATGTTACAGAGAGTGGTGTCACAGTCACAACTCCAAACGGCAGTGCCACCACTGTTGCCAGTGCAGAAAGGAAGAGTCCAGGTTCTAGCACTTCTACTCTAGGGGCTTCTCAAGTGGAGAGAAAGGTTGAAGAGGAGGGTGTTCCTGATAAAGCTGCTGTTGCTGCAAATGGTACATCTCCAGCTCCGAGCACTCCAAAGAAACCACGGAGACGGAGGAGGAGGGTCGACCCCTACAGCAAAAAGAAGCGGTCGAGGTCAGCATCTCCAAGAACAAGATCCAGACCAAATAATGATGACGAGGAGAAGGAGGGGGAGGAGGAGGAGGAGGAGGAGGGAGATGAGGAAGAGGAAGAAGAAGAGGAAGAGGAGCACCTGGCAGACGGAGAAAAGGAAGGGAGTGACATCCCGACCAGTGACATCCCGACCAGTGACATCCCGACCAGTGACATCCCGACCAGTGACATACCGACCAGTGACATACCGACCACGATGGAAGTTGGGGAGAAACAAGGGGCAGAGGTCTTGCAGATCGAAGAAAATGGCAACAGCAGCAAAGATGAAAATACTGCAGATAGCAAACTAGAAGGAAATGAACAAAGAGATAGTATTGAAGAAGAACAGAACAGGCAGATTGATAGTTAATATACTGTGAGGCTTTTAGGTGGGAAAAAGAAACTACATTGTTGAAAAGTGTGTCATGCAAAGTGCACAGAGAGAAGTCTAATAATGTGTTTTCAATTCTTGTTCACTGACACTACAATAATGTTGCAGATGCTGTTCATTTCAGAATAGTGTTACTTGTAGGATATATGCCTGTGCTGTGTAAATTTCTTTGTCTCATTGAGGCCATGTCACAAAGGTAATCATGGGGCCATTTTAAATCCAGAAACATGGCAATACTGGGGCACCGTCAGTCACTGAACACAGCTGCAGAGCATTGCACATTGAGCAGGTTCTTGATGTTCTGAAATTTTGCTTGTACTCGATGCACTCCCCATCCATGTGTACTGAAAAAAAAAAAAAAATCATTCTTTTTTTTTTTTTTTTTGGTAGTTCTTGTGATCAGTACTGCTCCACATTTATTCTCCAGAGCTTCTTTGCAAATCTTTCTCATCTTTCATCCACTAATACATCATATTATGCCCAGTTGAACACGAGCTGCATTTTTGTAGTGACATCAAGTTGTCCAGTGATTTGATGATGACTTTGGCCTTCACATGGGCTTGTGTCTTGCTCTACTCTCCAGGGGAAAGTAATACAAATATGTGTGGAAGGACAACACTTTCAGGACCAGAGGAAAGTGATGCACAGTGCCAGGTAGAAAGTGTAACATAGTGTTTTGAAGTTGTGGCTGTTACTTTTGCTTGATTGTGATAGTTTGTTTTCAAATAGAAAAAAAAAAAAGAGAGAGAAAAAAAAAACACCTTTTATTGGAATGACGGGTAGTGAAAGAGGTGATGAACTGTGTTATAACGAACACGGTTATAACAAAATTCCGGTTACAACGAAGTAAAAATTCAGGCATCAAAATTGTCTGCACTTTGTTCTTTATTGTTTATTTGTTAAGTTGAAAAGAAATTTCCATATAACAAAAGAAAATTGCCGGTCCTGAGGACTTCGTTGTAACGGGAATCCACTGTATGTTCAAGGATTTGGTGTTAAATTTTGTGGTATGTGTGTATGATGTTTGGCAAGGCTGAACAGAGAATAAGGAGTAATATCGGAGATACTGTGAAGAGACACAGCATAAGTAGAATATATGGGACTAGGTCACCCCATTTTACAGTACTCATCTTCTGGTGCCATATTGCATTTTATTTGTATTTGTTCAAATTATATTTTTATAGTCCTCCTCTGTGAGAAATACAGGCATTCACATTGTAAGCACGTGGATTGCGCAATCATAGCATCCTAATTTTGCAACGCTGTACTTGTCCAATACTTGTGGTCAGGTCTTTGGCCTACACAGCATACTCTTGAAAGTTCAGCCAGACTTATTCTCTGGAATCACATATATACACGTATTGCCGAGTTCTACATTTCCTCCTATAGTGATGAATTCATTGGTTGTCCAAAAGTAGATGTGCAAAATCCTGTTTTCCGAAATAATGTATTCAAACATATGGATATTCCTTTTCTCTCTCAGATTACGTAGTAATGGCCTTTACTAAGTAAATATGTCCCTATTGTACACATTTCAATACAGTTTGTACTTGAAATCCGGCTTGGGCATTACTGTGTGCTATGCCAGGCAAGTCTCAATCACACATTCTGGTTATAAAGACCAACTTGTGTCAGAAAAATGGTATGCATAAGATTGAAAAATGCAAAGAAAACTGGGGCACTGTACAACATGAATACACTTTGCGAGAATATAAGAATGATTTTCATAGCACAAATCATGATTAATCACCATTAATAGGTGATTGTCATACTCTTTGCTATTCCTGGACATTCTCTTTGTCTCCTAAAAGGTGACTCTAATCAATTGTGTGATGTACCCATAAACAATGATCCACTTCTGTTAGTGAAAGGCCCAACATGTCATGTATTGTAATAAGAGATCCAGTAATGAACGCATGCTTAGAAGTCCGTAGACCAGATATAAACCATAGATTTGTCTTAAACTACCTAATGTAATTTCAGGCTGTAGGCCTAATGCTTTCCCCCTTGAACTTCGTGTACGAGAAAGCAGGTTAACATGAGGGCTGCAAGCCAGATTAAAACTATGGTAGATGGTACACTGTACTTCACCAGCCAGGCTGGTTGACTACTAAAATGCTGCACGTTTGCTGTGATATTTCTCAATACGCACTTTGTAACTCAAGGGGCTGCGTGTATTGAGGACTTGTAAATAGATACGTCTTTTATTTTTATTTTTGACAGCATTTTGAGGTTGTCAAGTTCGACGGAAGCATTGAAGATATTGTCAACCATTTGCATGATGTATTGATGTTACAGTAGTAGAATCGTATTCAGGACGTAGTGTCGAGTGAAGCACCAACATTTTGTCGCAATCACATTTGTAATGTACGAAGGGGAGCGATGATGCTCTGAAAAATTAAAGAAATAAAATGCATTTTTAGTGATTGTCTTTGACAAATGAGACTCTGTTAAGATGCGATTGACATTTCCCTCTGAATACATCATAGGGAGGAAATGTATTAAGACTGTTACTGAAGTAAAACCATACAATCTCAAAGTACTTTGCGGGAGGACGCTTGGTGTCACGTGTATATTATGAAAAATGAAGCTATTTATTTAATTTATTTTCTAATTTATGTAAGAAGTAGCGTAGTGATGAGAGCAGAAGCTGTGAAAAGACTTTTAAAAAGAAATAAAAGAAAGAAGAAAAGTTTCTGCCGGCAGATTTTCAAAGTAGAAGCACGCGATCAGTATTACGAGCAAGGGGTAGAAGATGGCTCTCATTTTAAGATGCATTGCATGTTCTGTACAATCATGTGGTCCTTCTTTGGGGACTCGGCAAAGTCGTAACGTTATTAAAGAAAGAACTTAAAGGGAGCAATATTCTCCTTTCCATTGATCGGACTGTACCAATGACGTCTTACAAATGAATATTTGCCCCCTCCCTTTGGATTCGTTGTATGTTATCCCCTGCAGCACCGTCACAGAAGGTTGTACCGTAACAGTGCCAATTTTGAATAAGTACTTAACTCCATGTATAGACTGGCGCCTTGTACTGTGGTTTTACGTCGAGTGAAATGCTGTAATATGAAACAGAGCGCAGACGATTTGCACCAATACCAATACCAATACCAATACATAACTGGACAACTTCAAAGAAGGTAATCGCCCAGAGTGGCTTATCATACAGTCATGTAGTTGCAGTTCCAGAATGGCCTTTCCTTTCGTATGTTATTGACAGTGCCAATGCACCAACTTATCAGTGCTACAGCCATCTTTCTTTGCCACGCAGGACATCCCAAGCCAATCCCACCACAAAGAATCGTCACGTTTGAGTTAGACACCATATGAATTTAAGCAGGGAGAAGCAAACGTGGAAATTCTAAAAGTTGTTACTATAAAAGTAATACATGTAGCCCTGAAATCTTGAAGCTTTCGATTCTCTATCAGTAGACGGATAAAGGGTGGACAAATTGTGATCTTTCTTTATTGTTTAAAATAAGATTGTTATGAAGATCTATGGTCATGTACGCCATACCGTTGACATTTTGCTGTTTTGTGAAAAAGTCCACTGGCATAATCCATACCAAGAGTATCCAGCTTCAATTCACGTCAAGTAGACATTGACAAGTATTTGTAAATGTATCGGTGGTTTTTATTTTGCTTTTCATTTTAACACAGGTGGCTGCAGAGTGAAACAATTCTGCAGGGGAACACGTTCTTGCAATATCGGATATCGTGATAAAAAGCGAAGTTAATGAGAGATCATTTGCGATTTTAGAGCGTTCGTGTTTGAGGAGTACCGCGGTATATCGTCTTCCATTAATGGAACTGCATGCTGAGCACGTGAATGAAATGCATTATATCCATACAGGGAGGAATAAAGTGTGTTGTGCATTCGTTGCACTTTTCCTTTTGTTAATCTGTTTGTTTCTGTTTTTCCAACGCATTGTGTGACGGCGCATTCGTATTTCACAATTATGTTCATATTGTTTGTAATAGTCGTAAGTGATTCCGAGGTATTGGATTAAAATGATATGCCCATTGAATTTGATGATATTCACACATTTTCGATTTTCTTCTCTGGTCTTGTTACTCTGTGAGTGCGTGATGGGTAGCAGATAATTGTTTAGGATGGGAAAAAGAGAGGAAAATTCGAATATCAAACATACATGTATTTTTCAAGTCTTTGCATGTATTTGAATGTCATATAGTACAAATTTCTACATATTTTAATTCGCCCTTTCCCTAATCAAGTTCAAACTTCAGAGCAATTTACCTCTACCCAGTGATACCCTATTCCCATCGCTGTCCATGCATATAAACATCTAACTTTGTATACATCTGCTGTTTTCACAACCTGTACCACCGGACTTCACGGTGTGCCAGGGCAACTAAATTTGATAAAACAACACTCCAGCATTTTAGTGCTTTAAAATAGTTCTAAAATGTCAGTTAGGGATAGAAACAACCACTGTAAAGATTTGAATCCATATAATCCATGTTAAGTATTTTGAAATACACAGAATGTGAACAATAGTTATACAAATGTTTCCAGACTATACCGTCTACAGTTATGGTTTAAAGGGGAAAATACTGATATATCCGTATATTTCAGGCTTTGTTGTGAAAATTTCATCTGGTACATCCTGTATGGTGTTTTTTGATACAGCAAACCTACACATATGCATCAAATGTGATATCTAACATTTTTTAAATCACTGCCCCCAAAGGTAAATGCGTGCGTGGAGCATTGATCCACCCCCACCCGATAAGGTACGACATTTGAACCCACGACCTTATTAGCTCCGTTCTTATTTTCTTCAACGATGGGCTATAGGGTTAGAGTTGTGATTGGGTTTTAGCTTAACTTTGATGAGAGGATTATGATTAGGAAAAGGGTGAGGGTTATGTTTGTGGATAGAATTAATTTAGTTTTGGCTTATATAGCATACAGATAGTTCATGGGAACAGTATTGTTGCAGGAACAAACGTTATATAAATCCTCGAGTAGAGATCAGTGGAATGAAATACTTGTGTATAGACCTTTATCTCCAAAGAGAGCATTTTGTTACATGTTCAAAGTTGACTTAAAATACAATTCTGGACCAGTTAAAGGGTGCTGAACTCTGAAAAAAAAAGAGCAAAATGTGATAAGTATGCCCTACAATATTGAACAGCAGTGAAAATTCGTCGAAAATCAATCAAATGGTAATGTGAAGTCTCACCATTCTTCACAAAACAGTTTTTGGACAGTCAATATGAAAAATTGGTAACTATATCGAACAATACTCGGAGAGCGCAGATCTCCGCCAAGCAGCCTACTCCCACCCATGCACACACGCTGAAAACCGCCCAATTTCCCACGTTTTATTGACGTCATCGGCTTCCAGCTGCGTGGCGCCTCGTCCGAGCAGAGCACACTCTTTGAATAATGCGCGTATGATAGCCCTTTACAATTATTAAATGTCATCGTTACTCCATAGAACAACAGATTATTTTGATTCAAACGACTTTTTCGATTACTTTTTTCTTTCTTTTGAAAATGATTTCACAACTACAGTTCTTTCATAATGATTAATTCTCACTGTTCGTAAGCTGACGATTCATGCATGTAATTCATTCAAATTCATGTAATATACAAGTACATGTATATCATGTACACGTGTGCGCATAACGCAAGACAAAGATTCATAAAATCTATTCATTTCTATATTTGCGTTCATGTTTATCAAACTTTCTGTTTGTTTTCATGTTCTCTTGCATCTTTAGGGTTGCCTACTTCATAATTTTATGCACTTCCATTTCCTTAGTATGTAGTTCATATGTTAATATTCATCGCATGCTAGATCCTCACTGTTACTGTATCATGAATTTAATCAATATTGTTGAAATGAATGGGAATTGAATATGAAATTGGTGTTCGGAAGTACCTCCACCCTTAAAACTTTAGTGCATTTCGAGCTTGGGTAATCTTACATTGGTAAGTACAAATGAATATATTTGTCACGTTATGCATGTAGGAATATGCTTGTAAGGTACTCTGATAGAATGCGCACGCGACGAGTTATGATGGCCATGAGGGTAAATCGTATTGGCTTAGGAGTGGGAAAAAAAAGTGTATCGTCACTCTAAATGGACCAATAGGAGCGATTCATTAACTAGCATGCACATCATAATCGCTATGGATGTCTCCGTCCCAGTACCGTATACATGTACATTGTAAAGAAGGCACTGCTCCGTCCGATATCAATGCGTATCGAACAGTGATGCCCTACGTCATTTTTATTGGTGTGTTTATTTGTGCTTACTTTATTCTGTCCCCCTTCATGTGGCTTATCTCGAGATATAAGAGCGCGGTCTAAGCTAGTTCGCTAACACTTAATGCATTGGTCTCCTCATCAACGAAATGTTCCGTTCACTCCTGCTGCTTTTTCGAGTCTAATACCAGGAGCGCTGCAGACAGGAGTAGAGATATCCTTTTCCAGTAAAAGAAAATAGATTCTTTTATATTTGGATCTATCTTCATTTTATTTTTTTTTCAAAATCTGGAATCGGTAAAGGAAAGATGATGGTAAGTCATTCATTTCGTGTTTTTCAAATATCTTAATATTTTGCTCAAAAAGAAAAAAAAAATCCTTAATGTAATCCTAGATGATTTGATTTTATGGTTTCAGTGGATAAGAGATATAACATCCGTGCCGTATTACTTTCTGATAAAGAACTTACTTCCATTTCAACATCGTCACCTAGGAGGGTTGTTTGCCACGGCCGGCTTTCACCACATAAGGTATCTGAACTGTGAAACGGATTTTATTCTAATAAAACTTGTTCAGTTCATATATTAGATGGGGAGCAACAGTTGTGGATGGCCAATAAACTGTCGGTCATTATTTTTATCAGTAGGTCTATTCAATTTACAAAACAAAATTATAAAAAAGAGTAACGCCAATTTGCCTTCATGTGGCAGCAAATTGATAATATGTTTTTCTAGTGAATAAGCCAACGAGTTATTAACTACAGCTGTAGTACCTCATCTTCGTGAGGTTCAGATTAACGACCTATTATACTGGTTGGTGTTGTTTTTTCTTTTTTCCACTCCGCGATTAAAAAATGATCCAGGCCCAATTGTCGGAATTATCAGGCAAAAGTTGCAAATCCAAAATAAGGTACACGGAAACTAAAATACTGACAGTATTCAATCCTTTTAAATTGATTTTATATTCATTATTCTTTTTTTCAACAAATCGTAACATAAAGATCTTGGATATCATTTGCGTTTGGAAGAAAAAAACCCTCAATGTATAGGTAACAGATGAAGATACTATAATGTAGGGCCTACATGCTATATAACCGGCAATCTCCAAATTTATGTTCAGAGACAGGAAAAAAAAAAGGCTTACTAAAAAAAAAAATGCTTGTTTACAAAGTATAATTCTGTGAACCAGTCACAGAACCTGAGAGAATTTTAATTGCAAATGCTTAACACCAATTCATGCTGTATAGTATTTTCTATATTTTCTAATTATACATTCCCATGTAGTCGTACTCGATGGTTTCACGTTTACACGCTTGTACTCATAATGTATCGATTTCTTTACAGATATTCCTGTATGCCATTTCTCTGATTCTGACAGCATTTACCACCCAGCAAGGTAAGACAAACTAGTTCCTCTGCAACATTAGTGATTTAAGTCTGAATTATGTGTATTCAGTTGCTTCAGTGAAATTGCCTTTTTAATCGGAAATGGAATAAGCGAAACAAAAAAACCAACGTGAATGACGTAAAGAAGAACGGTGATTTTTAACCACAGATGCACTTTACCCCCTGCGAAGGGGGGGGGGGATATATCAATGACATAGGGCAAACTGAACAAACGAAAATATATTCCGTGATATTCGATTATGCCATTTTTTCATTGACTTTAAATGTGCCAAATTAAAGCACATATTATGATCTACTTCAGCAAAAACTGATGGCACTTTGGAGTTTGCATGGTCAAGGGAGGGAAGCAAAAAAGAAAGTCTAAAAAAAAAATAGATCTGTATAGACATATTGCCGCTGGATGAAAAGACCTTGTATCTTAAATTTTGGTGGAAATCACTTCATTTGATAAATTGCCAGATAATCGGTCAAGTGATGTCCTGTCCAAATCCTATATAGCTGTCTAACCCCCTGAAAAAGTGAAGCCACCATGGCATGTCAAAGGAAAGGTGATCCCATTTTGTCATAACGCTCTGGCTGCCATGTTTTTTGCGCTCTCCTCAAAATTCCACCGATTTGAGATGCAAGGTTTTGTCACCCCCCCCCCCAAACAAGGGATTCTCTCTCTCTCTCTTTTGAACTTTGTTGTGTATATATTCGTATATACCTAGATTTCTAACTGGTTCTCGATTGTATGGAAGAACCAGTTCAACTGCAATTGGAATAGCTATACATGTATCATAAATCATCGTTGGACACGGGCAATTATGTAGAACAATAGCGAAAAATGGGAACTTGCCATCACACAAGAACAGACAGCAGGAAATAATTAGAACACGACAACATTGAGAGAAAGTATTAGAAAACCTTTCAGTCATAACGTGGCCCCAATGATATGACGACATACTGTTACGTCACGGTATATTCTTCTTGCGCAATGAGAGCAATCAATCCACAATTCGATGCAAGACGAGAATCAATTGGTAACGTCCAATCTATTCTCTTGGGATGAATGTATCAATCATCGACGTGAATATTGTTCATTAAATTTATGGCCTCCACCGACAAACCGTAAGGTGATAGTATGTTATTCGCAATAGAAAAATTAATCGTCGAGAGATTGCGATTCTCATCTGAAATTATTGTAGCTCCACAAGGAATAGTATACCCATGCAAAACTCCTACAAGCAGCAATTTTCACTTACATTAAATTGCATGCTCATTTTTCCCCTCTCATTTGCGCAATTTGGACGTGGGCTCTCGTATCGGGATTTACACGCCATGTTTTTTGTTGATAAATGTACTAACTTGATATGAACAAAATGTTCTCTATCGCAGAGCAGTTCATACAATTAAAACTTTCAAACATCCCATGCCCTCTGATATACACTTTTCCCACGATTCGCTAGCTGATGAGGTAATGAAACATAAACAACTATTTGCTGCCGTCTATTGTTTTCAAAGAGGATTATTGTCTGAATTTTAAGGCAGCTGTGCAACATGTGATGTGAGCCGTGTGTAAGATTGCCAGGACTTTCTCATACTTCATCAATACAAGCATGATGATTGGCTATGACATATTTCATTTCTCAAGCTCGATATACAAAATACGTTGTACTGCATTTTCAAATGGTGACGTGAAAACACTGAATATTTGGAAGAAGATATTAGTCTTTCACCAAATATCATCAATAATACACTTATATCAATCATGGCATTAAGAGCAATGTGATACTTAGTAAATCAATTTTATAACAAGTACAGGAAGTAATCACCAATCAGTGACATCTTAATTCGTCCATATCAAGCCTAAGAATTGATAATACAGATGATAATGCACTCATTGTATCAACCGATATTCACTGTGTGTTCTGATTTCCTCCATCGACCGGTCGATATGCATCTCTCAACAGTATCGGCCTTTATCGATAACGAGTGCCCAATGATCCGGGAGATATCTTGTCCGTCCTTGGTTTATCCGGGATATGGGGACCGGCCCATTCAACTCGTCCCAAAACTCATCACAAGTGATCATCCAGTCGTATCGGCTGCTCTTCCGGAACTCGCCATGATTCAGAAGAAATATATCTGCGTTGTGCCTGGTAAGCATAGAGCCGGTATCCGACCACAAAAAACAAACAAACAAACAAACACGCCAATAAAAGAAAAAAGAAATTGGTTAATAAAATGTACATCGTTTTTCTCAGAAGAAATATATCTCAGTCATTATTATTATACACATCATGATTTCTCAGGTAGTTAATGACATTATGTAAACCGCAGTGATGTGCAATGACTGTAGGCATGCGGGTGCCAGTGTGGATGCGTGATTATGTCTGCATAATTTTAAATCTTAATATGGGTTAGATCAAAGGAACCATATATATTTTTTTCTATGCTGATTCCTTGGTACAAAATTATTGATTGAAACATACAATGGTGATATACAAATAGATTTGATTATAGATATTTGCTTTCTATGCAGTGTCGGTCCAATGATTTTTTTTTCTGGTGTTGTAGAAAGTATAATGCATATCTTTAGAATATCATTTGACATTTTTTGTTGTTGTCGATAAGTTTATTATGAAGGATGCTGGGTAATAATCATACTCGTATATCATTGGTAAAATATGTGGTGTTGTGCAGTACATTTATATTCAAATGTGATTTCTAATGTGGATATCAATGTGTAGCTCACTTTGTTTTTTTTTTTTTTGGAGGTATTTTTATATGTCATTGCAATGTATTTTAGCCTTCGGGCTACGATTTTGCATTTTTTTTAAACCAAATAAACCATTCTAATAACGGTAATAATAATGATGATTAGAAAAAAAAATCCAGTTTTCTACTGGTTTAAGTAGTCGTTGAGACTTAAACATCATATTTTAATGTTATCAGTCGCAATTTTAGTCACGGAAACCCCAACAATGACAGTTGTGTGCTTTTTCTCTTTATTTCTTTTTTTTCCTTCTTACAATGAAACTAAAAGTGATGGTCTCATAGATATGATTGCATATGGACTCCCAGTCACATGTTGTGCTACGGTTAGGTACTAGCCTATATTTCGTTGTCCTACTTTTCGTAGTCGTCGTCGTTGTTGTTTATCAGAGAGGAGTGAAGTAAAGTCGGACGTAGGAGTGATATACAGTACAATGCAATTTCATGTCTCCTATACCTTGTGTCAAATGATAGAGTCATATGAAACGAAAACATCTATCAAATAGCCTTAAACAATTTTTAGACAACATTAATTTGGGGAAGCCAGTGAATTAAGCTTATGAACATGTATGTGTACAAAAGATTGAGTCTATAACGTATGTATATATGGTTTTATACATTGCGTGCATACTTTCTTATCAAATTATCACCTAAAGTCCTTCTCTACCTTCCCTCTGATTTAAGCACGAAAGCTATAATTGTAAATTGTCCTTTGTGCCGAAAATGGAATTTGCCTCTTTATCCTTCTCTTTTTTTTAAAAGTATTTCAGTGTATGAAGTTATGAAGTTACCCAAAGTGATTAAGCCTACATTGTACATAGCAAACGTATACTAATAAATTAATATCATATTAATATCATATCAAGTTAAAACTTAAAGGGCCGAGCAGCCATCATCTCTCAGGGAAAAAAGAAAATGAAATGTTTCTCTTGAATTGAATGGACCTCATTCCGAGTTTAACAAAAGAGCGAAGAAGTGCGAAATGATACAATGAAAAAAAAAATGGAAGTAGATTGAGATCCATACAAAGGCGGATAATCAGAGTATAATTCCGACCTCGATTATCCGGTCATCTCTTATCCGGACTTCATTATCACCCGGATGTGTTCACGTAGCGAAGACGACAACAATGTGATTTCAAACTCAATTAGAATTCTTACAAAACTCACACGATTTACCTATAATATTCCCAACAGAAAATTGTTTCAGTTTCTGCCGAAAGCTGACTATCATTTTGAGCAGTTACTCGGTCATCTCTTATCCGGACTTCATTATCACCCGGATGTGTTCACGTAGCGAAGACGACAACAATGTGATTTCAAACTCAATTAGAATTCTTACAAAACTCACACGATTTACCTATAATATTCCCAACAGAAAATTGTTTCAGTTTCTGCCGAAAGCTGACTATCATTTTGAGCAGTTGTTAAGTATTAGTATAGGCTAAGGATATATTACACCACTGTTCCGGTCTGTTCTACCCACTAGCTATACTAGACCAATGGGTCGACAGCTGCACGTGCATGTACGTAAACATTGTTTCTCCCCTATTCGGCCGACGGCGCAGGTCCCGACTTGGCCGGAAGAGAGAGGTAGGACTGTAGGTTTGGATATACTTGACTAACTTTTTGCTTGACTTATGCTGTTGGCTTTTAGAATGCGCCAAGAATCCCTGTTTCGACGGCGGAATTTGCCGAGAACACCCGAGTGGTCACCGATGTCTGTGTCCGGAACTCTGCACTCATGCTCACTGTCCAGGTATGATGGTGATGATGATGGGCCTTTATACAGCGCCATATGTCTGAAAAAAACACTCAAAGGCGCCCGGCTTCCACAGTATGTCACCCATTATTCACAAAGTTGCTGAAAATCGGGTTTTTAGTACGGATTTGAAAGTGTCAATGTTTTTGCGGTTCCGAAGAGGGATTAGTAGAGAGCAATGAAATGAATGAATGTCAGTGATGTAAATGACCTTGATGAATTGTGATATTGAGAATGCAATATGATTATCATTACTCTAGTTTTGAGGGGAATTCAACCCAAATGGATTCGGTGAGTGCAGATGAGCTTTAATAATCAATGTTAACATGGTTAAGCTTGAGAAAAATGTACACTTGGCGTTAATGATAACAATGAATTTTTAAAACTTTTGATTATGGTAATTATGTGCTTTCATAGCTGGAAGGGAAGGCCACATCTGTACTCCTAAACAATATGAAGGTAATATAAGGAGAATTTTACAAAATTTAAATTTTCATTGAAAATCACTTATTTCTATACATCTCGACAACGTTATGTTACAAGTAATATTGTCTCCCTGCATATTGAAGGAGGTAAGTCAAATGCTCTTTCTTTCTGCCAGAAATATTGTGTAAAATTCTCTCTAAGTGTATATGGGGCAATTTCGTGGAGTGGAAAAGTGGAAACTGCGAACTGGTTTAATCCGATCATCTCTATAATGCATTGTCAAAGCAGTTGACCGGACTTACCGTGACTGCCTTGAAATGAAGAACGCTGGCTGTGTGACGAGCGGAGTGTACACGGTCAACATCGGACCAGAGATGGTGCCCGTCGATGTCTACTGCGACATGGTGCTGGACGGAGGCGGATGGCTGGTAAGTACGTGAACAAACAAAGAAGGGAAGAAAGAAAACGAAGGACTCTCAAAAGGAATAAAAAACAGGACGTCATGGCAGGCCAACACTGTAAATATATGGAAGTTACTTATCGGTCTGCATGCAATATGCAAGCAGGGCATAGGGCCCTAATATACTATAATAGACATTTTAATCTTAATATATTTCTAAAGTGAGAAATTTTGGAAAGTCGGAAATTTCTTTGGCTGGTTTAAACTTTATCATGAAATATATTGGAAGGGGGAGGGCAATCCCACTCTTGAAGGAGTGAATATCAGAAAAGAGTGAGTTTAGAGTAAAATTGAAGTGAATTTTGAGTGATAATATTCATTTTCACTGATTTTGGAGTGACCTCACGGATCAAGATTTTCTAGTCTAAATATTTACAGATTAACTTGCATAACAACATGTTATGAGACACAATGCTCATCGAAATTTCCGACATAAACTCAGACGAGTTTTAAACGGAGGGTGCAAGTGATTCTTAAATTTGTATACGCATGCACAATACCTGCTGGTCTTCATTTTGTATTACCACGGGTCATCACCTGTTTCAATAATAAGATTCAAACAATGTTGTACTCAATCACTTTGTTCAGATGGCTTTGTATTACATTAATCATATAAGATAAAAATTCAGAAATAAAATGAGTTGATCAATCAGTTATAAGAGTTACAAAAATAACTCACCTTAAAAAAAAAAAGAAAGAAAATCTAGCTGGTTTTGGCGTGTATACTTCCGTGTACCTTGCAGCTGTTTCAGCGTCGCCTTGACGGCAGCGTCGATTTTGACCTCGACTGGAGCAACTACAAGGCGGGTTTCGGGAACCTTTCGGGAGAGTTCTGGTTGGGTAACGACAATATCCATCTCCTCGCCCAGCAGCAAGATTATGGGCTGCGGATCGATCTTGAGGCCCGATCTGGCTCGACGACCAACTCGACTGCCTCCGAATTTTACATCGCCGACGAGGCCGCCAACTTCAGGATCATCGTTGATGGTCTTGGTGGGAACGCACGTGAGCCTTTTTCTTTTTCTTTTTAGGTATATTTAGAAACACCTTAGAAATGCTTAAAAACATCTGTGTAAGACCAATATAAAACCCATATAAATGCAATTGTTATTCTTACTTTTATTATTTTTCATTATTGTTATTATTATTATTATCATCGTTTTTTTATATGAAGCGTTTGCTCGCAGAACGCGTCAACTCCATTCATGCTAAAATAATATATTAAATATAAGCTTTTAAATGCACAGAAAATAGTAAGATAATGATAATGTAATTTTTTTTTTTTTGGTTACTATGACTTCAGTGATATTCCTTGTTACATTACAAGTGAGATAACACTGGAAAGTTTTTATTTGATTAGCCCTTTTTGAGACCATCTTCATACTAGTATATGATTATAAGGCCTATATAATCCTTACACATGTGTATGTGTGTGCGCGCGTGTGTTGCACCCATCTCTTTTTTTTTTTTGCTTTTTTGGTTCAAATGACAGCATAAAAGGCAAGGAGAGACAGTATTTGGGAAGTTGAGATATGGTGACAAGGAGAGGAATTATCTCTTATGTCTCTTAAGCTTATGGAACCTTTCAAGCGACACATCTGCGTTCATGAAACAACTTTCTTGGCAATCCGACTACACAACACATATACGTCACTAAAAGTTGGCGATCCGCCTTAACATATACTTTACCACCAGTTTCCAAGAATTTCTCGAACACAATGTTTAAAAGGGTTACACAAAGATAACTAACATCCCATAACTACATTCTGGGCGATTACATTTCCTTTTCCCTGACAACGATGCTGAGAAGGACTGGTTTACGCAAAGAAAGATAACATCCCATATCTACATCTCAGGCGATGGCATATTGTCTATGAACACTAACTAATATCACCAGGAATAATACCCTCGATCACGATTATGTCCTGTATACTTCAACGCTGTGTCAATGCACGTTGCTTATCCACACAACAAAACAAAACGGATACTTGGCAGTGCATGGATTTAAACAAAACTGTAAATATTTGTAACTTTTGAACGCCTAATTTTCCTTTAACTTTGCTGATAGTTGTGTTCCTTTAATATTTCTTCATTTACTGAGTACAATAAATTAAATATTTGTAGTATAACTTCCCGCTTAACTATTTGTTAAAATATCTAGCAGTGTCTATTTCAGGGAGTTTTACCATCTGGACTTTCGACTCTTTAAGTTACCATTCACTATACTTATAACATATCAGTTTATACTTCATAGATTTTGTTTATTTCACAAAACTATATTCTCAGTCTCCACTTTAACTATAATACAGGCTTGACTGTGTAACATCATCTACATCAGCCTACGGGTACCAACATCCTTTATAATTTTTATCTTATTTCATTTCATTTATTGAATTTCCAATGAAAACACCCTAGGCTCTATACACATGAAAATACATTGCAAGATATACGAATAACCTAAATAGGAGCAACTGACAAACGACAAATTCCTGTGAGTACAAAGGACAACTGAAAATGGAATAAAAGTTATCTTTGACAAGCATTAAAACCTGACAAGAGACATGAGAGATGGTAGTTTAGATGTTGAGATGATGTTCTGTCACCCAAAGCCGTCTGAGAGCCTTTACAGCATGTGCTGAATTACTGCAATGACAACACACGATTTTCTGATTAATCAACAACACCGAGCCTTATATCTGCGATGCAAACGCTAAGACGATACTATTCAGGCAAAAGATGAATGAATGAATGAATGAATGAATGAAGGTATAAATAAATAATCAAACAAATGAAAATAATAACAACAAAAATCCCTTGCGCAAGACAGCAGTTTCCATCACCCATTCCGGGAACTGGGAAGAGGCATCGTCTGAGCGTTCGCGTCACAGATCTAAAGCACTCATTGTTGTACAAAGCGAGAACTCGATAAAAAAATCGTAATTTTTCCCCGTCTGGTTACAAATCTAGGAGACGCGCTTTCCTACATCAACGCCACAGAGTTTAGCACCCGTGATCGCGACAACGACCCTTCGAGCAAGTCGTACGCCGTCGAGAATCGGGGTGGATTCTGGTACGGGAGCGTCGTCAGGGCGGCGCTGAACTCACCGTATGAGAGGGTCAGCGTCGGGTCGAAAGGATCGGCCTTCGTATCCTGGTACCTGGAGCACATGGCCGCGACATCCATGAAACTCAGACCTAACTGAACGTGGCGAATTGCGTCCGGGGTCACTGACTGAGGCACCACGTACCGTTATGTCACAAGCAGTGTTAGTGAGCCGTGAGCTAGATCTGCAAAGTTGTCGCATGATGATCATAATAGTGATGATGATAATGATTATGAAATGATAATGATATTGTAAATTGTAAATTACATCTTTCCTCGAAAATGAAGTCGCGTATTGTTTTCCCTTCCCTCCCTGCCCTGCCCCCTTCCCCGGAAAGATCGATGGTCATTAATTCTAGAAAGGAATATGCAATACATGTACTTGAATTAAAGGTACTCAAATCCAAGTTGGTTTTTTTTTTTTATTTCTATTTAAAAACAAAACTCATTATGAGAAACTCATTTGACCTATTTGTGCAAAGTCATATTAGTAGCTGTACATACTTTTACATTCTTCTGTGCAATAGTTTTGTAAAAAAAAAATAATGTTAACTTTTAGCAAATCTCCCGAAACATCATCACCTTTTTGTGAAGATGATGATGAGTGATATTGTGAGCCTGTATTTGGGGTGGTGGTGGGGTGGGGGTGTGGGGGGGGGGGGGGGGGGGGAGGAGAACCGTACAGATCAATAGGCTTGTCCAGCTCGCACTGAAAGAGATTGGAATTGTGTAGTCGGATGGGTGTCATATATACTCTGCAGATTATGGTAAAGTCATATGATACATCCGGTCTGCGCCATGTCACGGGAAGCTGAGCATACATTTGTAGACGATAACTTCCTCACGTTCGTTGACGTTTAGAAACATTTTTAAAATCACTAACTTGGCAATTTCAGCGAGTGAAAGTAGTACAAGGGCAGTGATCGAATAACCTTGTTCAACAGAGTTGAAAACATAACTCTTTCCCAATTCATGTATGTACTATATATCCAATCCACGCTAAATGCTCCATTTACCAATCATACTCTTGTTAAAAATTCAACATAAGCAATATTCAGCTTATAGAAGAATTCTTGATTCGTTACTGTAATATGTCGCCGACGCTTTGAAATTATTATTGCTATTAACAGAGAACAATGTTCATCTTTTATTCCGTCATAGTGACACAACGCTTTATTGAGAGCCATGTCTTGTATGTAGTAGGGCTATTGTTTCATGATTCTTAGGTTGTACAGATAGTGTGTGGATTAAGCTACATATTGAAATTCAATTATGTACTTTGAATTTTCAGTTCCTAAGTTTGATTTTTTATTTTCTTGTTCCGTTTAGTCTTAGGAAGTAAGATGCAGAAAATCATAACATAGTTCCACATTATATGAAAATTTATTGACTCGAATGAACCAAATGAACCTACCGGAAATACACTTTCACACATGATAAACCTTACCGAAGTTGACAGCTAGAGTAATGCTAAACAAACATAATTATAAAAACCAAAATACATAAAACTGGAAAAAATGATTTAAATTAATTATTCTTGTGTCGAGTTGCTCATACTGAATATAAATGACATAATGAGAATTATATTGAATAATCGGTGTATATTTACGTTGATGAATTGCAATTTGTCAATCAGTTGCAGTAGAAACGATGTTTTTATGAAACAAGAATAGATTAACCACATAAGGTTATGCAAATTACTTAATGTTATCACCACCTCACAAGCGTGTTTTAAAAGCAGTCTTTCATCAATTCAGCTATAAAACCCAACGGCTTCGGCAATAAAGTGGGGAGGGCCCTTCATTTGCCGCCTATGTGAACACATAAAAAGGGGACAGATTTCCTATTCAAGTCGTAAATGTGCCTCTTCATTGAAAGATAAATCCGTGTAGTGTCTTTCCAATATAGAGTGCTCCGTCAGGCTAAAAACAAATAAACACACAAACAAAAGAGTGAATAATGAAAAGACTAATATTACTTTTAAGAATCAACAAGACAAGTGAATAAAGAAAATTGACAATTAATTCAGCAAAGGGATAATCTAAAACAAGGGTCCATTTAACAAAAAACAAAAAAAGAAAAAAGGGTGCACTCTTGCGAACTATGGATTTTTTTTTTTTTTTTTTTTTGGGGGGGGGGGGTTGGGAAGTCTGATTACCTGCTCGATTAGACTAGTGTACCTGCAAAGTATGCATGTTGGAAGTGTGTGCATATACGAATGCCGGGAATGATTGGGTGGGAAGGATTTTTGCTCCTTTTCTTTTTACCTCCTTATACTCCTGCTCTTCCGTCATCTTCATTTTCATTTCTTCGTGTATTCATCCATTCCCAAGCTCCCATTCTATATCTTTTTATCAACCCATTTATATTAGGATTGTGGAACACTTTCAGTATGTTTAAAAAAATGATACAATATATTGATAAGTCTTAACATCTAATGAAATACTATAGTTAGCTTTTTAAATGTAAATCTCAATGATTATTAAAATTTAATCGGACTTGAATGATCGCATCGTTAAACCAAATGCAAAGCTGATGAAAGTGGGTGGGAATACCTTTATTTCAAAACCTCCAGACAAAACATAATGCTTATGTAGAACACGGAAATGCATCATTTGGAAAATATGTAATCTTAACATTATCTTTGCCATGGGGAATCAGGAAAAAAAAAAGAAGAAGAATATTTAGTGTGTTTAACCATTAAAAATAAGGGGGGGGAGCTAAAAGACCCCCTTCACATAATTGTGATCATTTTATAACACTTAAAGATTTGGCGTTGTCGTTTCTTAACTTTCTTTTTAGAGTTTTACACCAATTAATTTCCATGCCCCCATTGTAAAACTAAAAAGTTACATTGCATTGTCACATAGCATGTCGAGAAAAATATGATACATGCTTTTGCATTCTTTGCGTTATTATAAGTCAACGGGGACTGCAATACATATTTCAGATACTAGCTGTTTTTCAAACCACATCTTAATTTGATTCTTTTAAGTAAATGTAATTTTTTAGTACAAATAACTATCCAATTATCGTAAAACAATGAAATTCATCGTAATGAAAACAAAGAAATACATAAGAAGTACAAAGAAATAAATACACAAGCAAATAATACGAACGACAGAAATGCATTCATGCATACGTTCTTAATTAGTATTGGGTATATTAATTACTAATTTGCATAAGTGAATTACTTTTAAAACAGGAAATAACACAATTTGATAATGAACACCTCACACAAATAACCTTGAACAGGGATCTAAAGGCTATAGTGGACACTTAACTATAAAAAAAAAAAACGACTGCAATGAAAGTGCCCAAACATTGTATTGTCTTCATAACGTGTTTTTAATTAGCATTGTGCATATTTATCAATTACTAGTTCATATAAGTGCATCACTTAATTAAAACATGAAATAACACGATTTGATAATGAACATCTTCTTCTCACATAAAATAACCTTGAAGAGGGATTTGTCCATACATCATTTCACTGATTCAAATGACATTAAATTAAACTTTTATATAAGAAAATCAAAACCGTCATTGGTAAAATACCTTTTAGCCTATGAATTACTCCAATATTTTTCGAAATTCTTTAATCATCATGGTTTTTTCCCTTTCAAATTGAAGTCAATATAAACCTCTAAAAAATGTGTACATTCTACTCAAGACAATTTTACATCATTCATTTTTTATCACAAAATTCAAAACCTGAAATCTTTATCTTTCCTTTAAACATGTAAGAAAATGATTTTTCAGTATTTACAATCAATCTATCACAAAACCACTTAGACAATTAAGATAACTCATTGTTTAAATTATTTATCAACTCACATAAAATCAAAATGAGAAATCAATGAAGTAGCTTCATCATCATATGAAATAGATTTTACCACACGTGAAATATCAAAAATAAGAATGACCCTAATATGCATCACATGTATCCGATAAAGCATTTTTGTATAATGTAACTTGTGTCCGATTATTCAAATAACTTCTGAGCCACTTTAATGGATGACCTCTCTCATAATAACCAAGCTTTTGAATTAACATTTCATGTCTATTTAAATCAAAAGCTTCGTGCAAGTTTCAATCAAATCCGTTCGCAACTTTTTGAGTTATTTTGCACACAGACAAGCAAACACACGCAGATGAAATTATAACCTCCTTGGCATTTGTGATGAACCCTTGCCATTTAGTTATACATGTATTATACTAGGAGTGTGCATATGCAACGCTTGTAAATGTCATACTTTATTTTTTAGAAGATAGGAAAGAAAATTAATTCATCATGGATAGAAATATTTGCCTTTTGCCTTTGCACACAGCATGAGGTATACGTTAAAGGGAAAGAAATCATCGTACATGTCAAAGTGTAGTGTCCACAGAATCTACTCGCAGTTGGGAGGGATGCATGTGGGATCTTTCTTCACGCAATTTGTAGCGAGGACAGATGTATACCACATACTTAATGAGCATCGTCATTTCCCCCGGCACAGGGGGAGGAGATCCTCCTCAAGTCCTCTTCTGTTCATTTACGAAGGCAGAATTGTCTGCCTTCGCAGTCATCTTCAACCGTTTGAAACACTCCTTCATGGCCTTGACGTCGCGTTGTGATCCAAATCTGCTTGCAAATTTCCCCTGCATCTCTTCCCAGGCTCTTTGTTTTTTTAGGTTTGAGGTGTAAATCACTTTTAGCCTGCCGCAGAATGTCAGCATTTTTATTATGAGACTCAGAAGGAATTCCTTCTCCGCTGATGTCCAATTCACGCGACACTGTCGCTGCAGCTTGCCTGTCGCCATTTCGGATCTCTCTATGCCCCAGCTTTCCCGTGTATCGATAGTCAGCTATCGGTACGCTTCAATTTTTTTTTCCCCTTTCGGATGGCGCCCATTGCTAGCAGACCACAGAGACATCTGCTTCTGGTCATAATAAATAATGAATAGCAGACACGTACTGAATTATTCATGAGCAGTTATACTCGATTTAAACCCAGGTCTATCTCGGGTTTAATCTAGACCCGAGATAGACATGGGTTTAGCTAAACCTCGCTAGCAGAGTACAAAATTAAATCTCGGGTCTAGCTAAACCATAGGTGAGTCTAAAATAGGTTTAAACTTTGATCTATGGTGGATTACGGGCCATAAAGTTCAAAGCATCATTTTCCAGGCACACAACATGAAGTATACTTTAAAGGGAAAGAAATCATCGTACATGTCAAAGTGTAATGTCCACAGAAACTGCTCACGGTGGGGAGGGATGCATGTGGGATCTTTCTTCACGCAATTTGTAGCGAGGACAGATGTATACCACATACTTAATGAGCATCGTCATTTCCCCGACACAGGGGGAGGATTTCCTCCTCAAGTCCTCTTCTGTTCATTTACGAAGGCAGAAATGTCTGCCTTCGCAGTCATCTTCAACCGTTTGAAGCACTCCTTCATGGCCTTGACGTCGCGTTGTGATCCCAATCTGCTTGCAAATTTCCCCTGCATCTCCTCCCAGGCTCTTTGCTTTTATAGGTTTGAGGTGTAATCACTTCTAGCCTGCACGTTCGGATGGCGCCCATTGCTAGCAGACGACAGAGACATCTGCTTCTGGTCACAATGTGCACGCGCACAGATAGCAGACACGTACTGAATTATTTATGAGCAGTTAAACTGAATTTAAACCAAGGTCTTAGACCCGAGATAGACATGGGTTCAGCTAAACCTCGCTAACAGAGTACAAAATTAAACCTCGGGTCTAGCTAAACAATAGGTGAGTCTAAAATAGTAATGATGATAATAATTCACATTTATAAAGCGCATAATAAGTAGCAAAATTCTCTATACGCTTGACATAACATAACAATCTAAAACATAAAACTAAAACGCTTGACATAACATAACAGTCTAAAATAATAATGATAATGATAATAATTCATATTTATAAAGCGCATAATAACTAGCAAAATTCTCTATGCGCTTGACATAACATACAATCGATCATGACATAATACCACAGTAGTAACATATTTATACAATCATCAATACTTGAACAGATAAGTTTTAAGTGCCTTCTTGAAAGAATCAAACACGCAATAAACACCAAATAGATAGCAAACAAGAGAGAGCTACAAAGGGGGCAACCTCCATGGGTGCACACCAAACTCAAATTCCAAATAAAATGGGTTTAAACCTTGATCTACTGTAGAATACTGGCCATAAAGTTCAAAACATCATCTTCCAGGCACACAATATGAAGTTTACTTTAAATGGAAAGAAATCATCGTACATGTCAACGTGTAGTGTCCTCAGAATTTGCTCACAGTGGGTAGGAATGCATGTGGGATCTTTCTTCACGCAATTTGTAGCGAGGACAGATGTACCACATTCCTAATGAGCATCGTCATTTCCCCCGGCACAGGGGGAGGAGATCCTCCTCAGTCCTCTTCTGTTCGAAATTTCTGCCTTCGCAGTCATCTTCAACCGTTTGAAGCACTCCTTCATTGCCTTCACGTCGCGTTGTGATCCAAAATCTGCTTGCAAATTTCCCCTGCATTTCCTCCTAGGCTCTTTGCTTCTTTAGGTTTGAGGTGTAATCACTTTTAGCCTGCCGCAGAATGTCAGCATTTCCTATTATGAGACTCAGAAGGAATTCCTTCTCCGCTGATGTCCAATTCACGCGACACTGTCACTGCAGCTTGCCTGTCGCCATTTCGGATCTCTCTATGCCCCAGCTTTCCCGTGTATCGATCGTCAGCTATCGGTACGCTTCATTTTTTTTTCTTTTTTTTTGGCCCGTTCGGATGGCGCCCATTGCCAGCAGACGACAGAGACATCTGCTTCTGGTCACAATGCGCACGCGCATAAATAGCAGACACGTACTAAATTATTTATGAGCAGTTAAACTCAATGTAAACCAAGGTCTATCTCGGGTTTAATTTAAACCCGAGATAGACAGGTTTAGCTAAACCACGCTAGCAGAATACAAAATTAAACCTCCGGTCTAGCTAAACCATAAGTGAGTCTAAAATGGGTTTAAACCTTGGTCTTCAGTAGAATACGGGCCATAAAGTTCAAGACATCATCTTCCAGGCACACAACAGGAAGTATACCTTAAAGGGAATGAAATCATCATACATGTCAGATCGTAATGTCCACAGAATCTGCTCACAGTGGGGAGGGATGCATGTGGGATCTTTCTTCACGCAATTTGTAGCGAGGACAGATGTACCACATACCTAATGAGCATCGTCATTTCCCCCGGCACAGGGGGAGGATTTCCTCCTCAGTCCTCTTCTGTTCATTTACGAAGGCAGAAATTTCTGCCTTCGCAGCCATCTTCAACCGTTTGAAGCACTCCTTCATGGCCTTGACGTGGCGTTGTGATCCACATCTGCAGTTTGTAGCGAGGACAGATGTACCACATGCCATCTTGCATGTATGCCTTAGTAGCATGAAGTGGATTGAAGTCAACCAGATCATTTATGTCCACAGCAATGACTTCTCTGGGATCACCTGAGGTTACGGCATATGCGTGTAGATGCCGAGAGAATCCTTCCTTTGTCCACCTGATTTGTACTATCAGTTTTACATGTGAATCTTCCAATAAACTCGCATGTATGATCTTGCCAAAGACGGGCTCAATATCAATGTCTGTCTTCCCAATGGCTGCTGTCATTCCCTTACTGTTTGTAATTCCGAAAAATCTGATCCATTTTCGCAAGGAAAAGATCATCGTAAAGGGAATATCCACCCAATAAATGAGACATGACTTCTGCATTATCTAAGCTGATGAGCAGGAGCACTTGATTCAGGCCAATTTCCAGAGATGAATCTCATACTCGTGGCTCTGTGATTGAGTTCTGGCATAGTTGAATCTGATGTCTTTTTGCAAGATACATTGTTCTTTGCAATGATTTGAAGTTGCAATTTAGATGAGCGAGATGTTTCTGGAAATGATGCTTAGCTTCAAAACGAAATGTCCAGCATTGATGACGCAATGGTCCTACAAACCCCATAAAGGGTAATGCACTATGAAGTGGTGCTTGGGTCTCACGTGCTCCTCAAAGACATGGAGATGTATACAATTCATGGTGGTGTCTAATCAGATGCTTCAGGATCTTCCCTTGTTGCCCTTGGAGAAAATACGACGTGCATGCACTGTAATAACAGAACTATTACCTCCCAGTATGTATTGTCCTCTTCCACTAGATCACGCATCATCTGACAAAAATGAGGCATAATGCGCCAAGCCTGAATGGCATTTTGACCAGTAGCATTGACTGGATTCTGGATGTTTGGCATATTTGGTGCGTCTTGGAATTCGTAATCAAAACTTTTTCTCTCATTGTGTTCTGCAAGAGAGAATGTTCAGCAAGCAATCAGATGCTTAGTCACTAGTTTCAGTTCCCACATGCATGAAACGTCTTCCAACATATCATGCATAACATCTGGAGCATAATTCCAAATTACATGGAATGTTTGTAACTCCTTCGAGATAGACGCTTTCCGAATTCCAGTCTCGCGTACATCATTCTGTGCAACATCTTCATCATAGTTTTGAACATTTCTTTCAAGAACAGTATCTACGACACATTGGTTCCTCAACACATTTTGTGTCACCTTGCAATGACGACACATCATTGGCTGAAAACGACTCTGTAAATCCTGATATGCTGTTCACCCTGAGATTGTCAACCACCACTTGAGCAACTGCAATGCGAAGTCTGCCTGTGCAAGCACTGCTTGACTTGAAGGCCTTCTTCCAGAACTTTGATGTCCTGTTCTCTGAACCACGGTACCTAGTCCATAATGCTTGACATCGGCTACTTTGTAGAGCGCCAATACAAAACACTGCTTCAAACCTGACGAGAATATAGCGGGTAAACTCTTTACAGTGTAATAAAGGCATCCTAGCTTATGTATACCAGCTTTATCTCCTAGAGGATTATTTACCGCTAAATTGTCAGCGTAGAGAAGAATCCTTGTGTGTTCAGTGAAGAATTCATGTCTTTTACAGTGTTCTCCATCCTGGAAATCGACCAGAAGTCCATCTTTGCTATGAGTATTGTGATGAAATTTCTCAGTGTTTTCAAGAAATTTTATTAATTTATAATCAGTATCAACATCCTTCAAAAAACTCCTTTATGTCATCTAGCAGACTGTTTACGACGGATTCAGTTTCAGGAGTGATTCCTACTCTTGGGACTACAATTTTCATTGTATTTTCGATGTACTCCATACAAGCTGTAAACATGTTTGTGGTAGGTTGTGTCACCAGATTTACGGTGCTTGCTGTACTGCTGGATGCCCCAACTTGTAAACAACTTCAGCACATTGTTCTTTCAGATGGTTCACATCTATAGATCTACATTATGATCTTCTGGAAGAAACAGCTCCGTCGAATTGTCATCTAATTGTGGCTCATTGTTCTCTTCTCCATTTTCTTCATTCGGAATGTTTTATTTACCAAAGGAACATTGATATCAAATACCGTGCTGTGATTGGATTCTAAATGTCTTTTTTTTTAAAGGGTCCATGTGTATTTAGATGTTCTGTAACACCTCCCATTACATGGCGCTGTCTCACAATTGTTCACCCTCTACAAGAGAGTGCATTACCCTTAAATGTTTAACAACTTGTGTGTCCCTCCAGCAACCACTTTGTTACAAGCAGAACAAAGTAACACCATCATAGGTAACGTGATCCCACTGACAACTCTGCTTCCAGACGTAAAATACGTCATTGTGACCATGAAGAGGCTTTCTCCGGCTTCAGCTTTTGCATATTTAACTTGTACAAATGTACTTGTATCTTGCAGAAAATCTTTACTAAAACTGTCATTACACTCCCTGTATATGGATAAAAACCTGACGATAATGTACTTTGTGCTGGTTCAGGAATTTAATCCGTTTTCCAAGGAGAGGAAAAAGCGCAGGAACAATATTTTCATGCTGTCTGAGCAACCTGAACGCTTCATCATCTCTTCCTTTACCTAAAATGGGGGAAAATAGTGTATTGACATAATATAAACTTGACTGGCTACTTTTATAAATTGTAAATGAACATTTTCATAGTTGAGCTTCGTAACACACTCGCCGGGGTTTTGTGCCATGATGCGCTGCACCCTCCCCACACCAAGAACAAATCCCGACTGGTCACAGTTGAACATCCGCCCCTCTCCTGTCAGTATGGTAGCCGCATTGACGCTGGTCAAATATTGCTCCACTTCGTCGTGCCATTCTTGTATCCGTGCTGGAGTTAGCACTGCCCGCTCTTTCCCAAGGAGTTGTGGTGTTCTGAATACTACGTCCGGATGACGGCGTTTAAACCCTTTCAGCCAATCTTTTCCTGGGAGGTTGTCTTTGAAGGGCGTTTTCCTTCCGTCGTCATCGAGGATCTTCTTCACCGTCTGGTATAGGGAATACAAAAAAGGGGAAAGTCGTAAAAAAGGTTACCGGTAAAACGCGAAAATTATAGCGTTGACCACATATATTTCTATAATTCACTCATTTGCACACTCCACACCCTTCCCGGGTGGGCATTAATCAGTGGTGTCATTCGTGAACAGAGAATTTCAAACGAAACTTCACGTCAGTTAGTTGCAGGAGAAAAATGCCTCTGCTATCCCCTCCCCCTCTCATTATAGTGAAAGGCTTGGTTGAGGACTTAGGCTGTGGAGCTATAAAACCGATGGAGACATTAAAAACTAAATCTTCCAGACTGAATCTGTAATGTTTCCAATTTCATAATGTTTATCGCGATCGGGAAATAGTGTCATGAGCATTCAGACAGCCCGGTTACCAGCAGTTGTTCGTTTGGATATAGGGGACTATCCCGTTCAATAAAGGGGACTTCAGACAATGTTGGAAGGCAGCCCATTTCATCCAAAGTAAGGCCGTATCTTCTGGTTCATGGTTGACTACAGGCACTGGTGTATCCAGTACTTTTTTTTTAAATTTAATTTTTAATCTGAATGTTTTTTATTTATTTATATATGTATGTATGTATGTATGTATTTATTTATTTATTTATTTATTTATTTATCTTTTTTTTTGGGGGGGGGAGCTGTATTCCCCCCTATTGGCGGAGTTCATGAAATGCTGCCACCACCACCCCCCTTTGTGCTGTTTCAGTCCCCTTCCCCGATTGTTTGAAACTGGGGCCTATCCCCCTTTTTTAATGGTGATTTATTGTTCTTTGTCATATCCTAAATTCAATTTCCTTTTCTATCCATTACTTCGGTATACTATGAATATATCATGCAGTGATATGCCTCCTTTTTCCCCTTATTTTATTTTAGGTTATTCATATTTGAATAAAGAGAAAAACAGTTAAAGAAATAAAATTTAATGCTCAACATTTATTCGAGTCAAATCTTAAGAGTCAAGAAGTTTGTATTCATTTCAATGGGATACAGGCAAGTTTGGCTCTCTGGAATTTCCAAATTTCAAATTATATATAAACATTCCTTAGAGAATGGTAGCGGTGACTCATAATGAAAACATCTCTTTATTTGTAACAACTATTGAAACTTTCTTACATTATCACGTGATTTCAATTTCAATTTTGTAAAGATCAAAGGACTTTAAAAAATTGAAAAATAAATAGGACCAATGTCTATTCATTTCCAAATTTCAGGTACGAACATTCAAACAAGTTCGAACAGTTCCAACAATTCACTTGGAGTAAAATGTCAATTCAATCAATCCTCCAAACTTCACCTTTACCGTAAAGGAGCGCTTGTTGAAAAAGAACCACTACCTGAAAATCTTCATAATATGATATTTGCAATGATGTTTGGCTCACTCTGACCGTTTGTGCGTTTATCAGTAATTTCTTGTTCAGATTTGTAGTTTAAGGCCAGAAATTTAATGTTTTGATTTCAGATAAATGTTTGATAATCAGAAATACTCTAACATCAAAATTTGGGCTGTACATTAATCACATATAATGTGATTCTTCGACCCCCCCCCCAAAAAAAAAGAAGATAATGTAACAGTTGACAGAATGGGTTAGAATTTATTAAAAACGAATTTAGAATCCGTAACATATCAAATGAGTTCTTTACCAATTGATTAAGAATTCGTTACAGACCCTGAGTTCTTGAAAATACGATTTGTATACTGAGAACACTGCATTTCACTTCTTTATCACTTAAATCATTCTAAAGATGAAATTGAAATTACTTAACAGGAAGACAATGATTTGCACATATTGACGAAGATTATAATACAATAAAACAAGAAAAGCATCGAATCCCTTTCCAGTAGATATTCGACAACGAAGGTGATTTTCCAGTTCGTCAGGAAATGTTGGATGATCGAAGTGTTGTACATTTCCATTTGCATATTTGTTGCTTTGACGAAAATGTCTCAAGAATGTGGCTTTGGGAATGCCATATGTTTCACAGACTGTGGTGAGCTTTTGACCCTCATCTTTATACTGCCGTAGGGCCATGCCCATATCCTCTTCGTCCCAACACCCATATGGACCCTTGAAATGAGAGAACAGAGACAATCAATGCAAGTGTACCAGTATATTTATAAGCTGATTAGCTATATTAAGGCATAAACCTACAGTAACAACTATTAGCCTGAATGAACATGCCTAAAATGTTGACTGAGCATATGTAGGCTAATCGTACGTATCCCATAGCCAAAGTGGAACTCTGATGTCTACAGACCAGTTTAAAAAAAGGGAAAAAAATAGGTCAAACGAATTGAGAACCGATGGAAAGTATACACCTATTGATTAATCCATCGACTCAAACGATCTCCCCAAAAGATGGTCTTAGACCAAGTTTTAAACAGCCATCAAACTTACCTTATCAAAGCTTTGATATAGTCTAGGTAACATTTTCAATGACGTAGGTTATACATGTATCCAGACTCAGATACCAACAGCAACTGGAACGTAAGGTTTGAAAAATATCCTCAAGCTTGGTTGAAAGGCTCTTAGACCGCGTGTTCTTTCCTCTGTGAAGGAAATTATCATCATGATCCCTCTGCAAAGAAAGAGAGTCAAGCCTTTCGATCTGAGGATCATGTGATGTAGAGGCAACTATCTTGTCGTCAGCATCAGGAGGAAACTCGGCTTGCTCGGCAGGGTGAAGGTTAGCAAACCATTCATCGGGTACATCATCTCTACCTGAAAAAGAGGGGAACAAAATATTCAACTGGTTATTAGACGAAATGGTGAAACGGCAGTTAGAATTGATGGTAGACCAAAACGAGTTGGTACTAGTAATTGGACGAATTGGAATTAGACCAATTGAAAATAAACCTTAATTAGCCTGAATAAAAAGAAAAGGTTTAAGGTAACAAGTGTCATGTTTCAAAAGCTTTCTGATTGAAATCCTCATACATTATAAAATTAGAAATGTAGGCCTATTAAACATAGAAAACACACTACAATGTACTTGTGACGTCACAATAAGCACGAGAATGAAGAACTTTGTAAGCTCTAGCTTTGTGTCTTTGCAGACGGCAGGCAATATCGTGATATCTGACTTCCCAGTTTATGCCTTCTGAATTATGTTCATTTAAGATAATGATAATAATAATTATATTCGATGGTTTTACTTCATGGAATACCAGATATATTCCATGAGTTTGAGCCTAATTTGCACGAATCGAAGATGAGTGCAATATTGGCCCTAACGAGTTTCCATGTGATCATGTATGTACAGTATGCGAGTCCGTTCGTTCGTAAACAAATTGGTCAAGCTTGCGCACTTCAAAATTTTAGCTCAACCTATGAATAATTCATGTCCCATAGCGTTTCCATGTACGGAAAAATATTCCCTGGCGGGCTTGAATTTCAAACCTCTGCCGCAACGACCTGTTCAGCAATATAGGTAATAGAATACAAAATAAATGTTTTGAGGCATTCTCAACATTGTAATTTGTACGTGGTCATACACGTAGACCTACTCCTGTATTTGTATGTAGGACAGGTTTACCATGTCACGCCATGCTTGGGCCTACCGGCATTCAGCTGGTCCAGATTCGACTTCGCAGAGACCTCCACGTTGATCAAATTTCGTACAATTCCTTTCGAGGCATCCTCCTCAGTTTCTACATAGCCTGCATAACGATTCCTAAGGTTTCTGCTTTCTTAAATTTTCAGCGAAATGAACTAACATAAATACCACGTAAGGGTTAGGTTAACCCTAGCATTGTAATTGAACTTTTGGCTGTCATTTCCCCCTAATTCATAGGAATGTTTATTCTTTATTCTGTTTGTATTTTATTTCTTGTACTTCTATGAATGTTTATTCTGTATTCATTGAACTTTAAACATTGCCTTTATCAATTTGTTCATTTGTAAGAATGATGCATTATTGGAAATAAAGATTTTGAAATGAAGTGATGTACATTATACATGTATGATCGATTGTCAGCTCAGATGATCTTCCTGCTGGCATAAAAGTGTGTTTTTTCTTTCTTTCCCCCGCCATAATCCTTATTGTCCACTTACAGAAATGGAATATTATAAGTACTTATAATCACCCCTTTGGACATGTCCACGCATCCACATACACACACGCACACTGTGCACGCACACACACACACACACACACATATATTTTACACATTCACACACGAAAAAGCACCCACCCTCCCCACATAGAACAGCGAACCTTGTTAATTGCTAAAAGGACATTGGGACCATGTATCATGTACTCCAGTATATTTTTGTATTAGGGGAAAAAGAAAGAAAGAAAAAACATGTAAAGAGCTAAGACCAGCAAAATCACCTTATTATTAAAGGATTTTGATGCATCAGAGCTAAATAAAACGAGGTTCCACTTTAGCAGTACACCACCCCACCCCTACGCCTTATACACGCAGTCACACACATTCTCATACTTAAAAATACAAAAGAATAGGAGACATTTTTTAACTTCTTATTTTCATTGTATTTATACGCAATGTCTTGTAACTTTCAAGAATTGTTTTTCCAAGAAATCAGGCTGAATACATCTTTAATTATGAAATAACTAAATAGGTAAACCACATATCATTGGTCCAGCCAAAAAATATTTACAAAAATATGAATTTGATTGACTTGCCGCAGCGAAATTCCACATTGATAACATAAAATGGAAAATAGATGTCAAACCTTAAATGTTACAGTATTGAATACGAACATTTTTTTTTTGGAGAATATCTAACAAAATTCAATGTGAGACAATCTTAGGAAGGTCTACTTGTTTTGTGTCGGTCACATAACGTTGATGATTTACTTATTTACAGATTAATATGTCTTGGCAAATTATCGGTGTTGAATTATCATCAGTGTACGTAGCTTCTTACCTATATAATTCATGTGATTCAGATTTACAATGGAATTGTTAAAAAATTCTACTAAAACTCTGATTTTCTGTGTAGGTAATGCTACAATCTGGAATTTAAATTCTTAAAGCAGAATACTAAAGGAAACGCATATTTTGTTGGATTATTCCCCCATTTCAAGCATAGAGCATGTTAAACACAGCGGCCTTTAATTCATCCATTTAGAAAATTGCGTTTTGGAGAACGGCTGCTTAGAAAAATTGTATCCTGAATCATGCTCAATCGGAAGATCCGTGGTTATTTTGGGGGCGTGTCCATGACGTCATGGGATGAAAGGCAAACCCGGAAGTATCACACAACAGCCTAAGCTTACCTATGTATGCTCTCGATGAGAGCGTGATGTCGAGGCTCATACCCCGAAATCCCAACACATTTTTTATCAGAATGTCACAAAAAATAAAATAAAATTGTTTTCTACTTCAAGTCTCCTATGAAATCACACATTTCCTCGTTTAAATAGAGTCTGTTACGTGTTATTTAGGCAACGAATACAGAAGCTGTCAGGCCTAGTGCCTGTACGATGGTGCTTCGTAGTCGATCAGTCACATGCATGCGCCCATCACCGGCCGCGTATGTCGCAGTGCAGTAGCCTCCGTGTATCAAAGAGCGGAGAGGCCCAAGCTTCGTACCTCTTTGATACGTACAAATGTATTATATCGGCAGTTCCTTGGTAGTACTACAGCTGTGTACGCCATATACATATTGTACATGTATTTAGCGAGTCTATTTTTTCGCGAATCGGGACTCGCCAATAATTTCGCGAGTGCTTAAATTCGTGGTTGCGGAGTACACCACGGAAGAAGGAAATATATACGGAAAGAGAGTTAATACTTTTCTTGTGTTTTTAAATTTGCAAAAAGCACCAGGTTCGCGAAATTGGTGAAAATAATAATAATAATGATAATAAAAAAAAACTCGCGAAACATTCGGCGTACGTGGATCGCTAATGCTAGATACCACGCAATCAATGCGCGGGCATCTGCTAAGTCGAAGTCTTAACTAGGCCGGCCGGCCTATCTGGTGATAAAATAAACGATACAGAGCACTGCGATTTTCATCGATAGTGATAAAACTTTGATGGACTCGGTGAAGTAATGAATGGATCGTGCAGTACCTAGCTCTTGCTACATAGAATGCTGATGAGCTGTGAACGGGAGTACGGAGTGAGTTAGCCCGACCAGACGCTGTAAGTACGCTGTGCGAATACCTGTCGCGACGTACCTACGTACAGCGACTGGGCTGTATAGGAGTGAGTGTGATGTGATTGATAATACAAATGTACGTAGCCCGACCAGACGCTGCGCTACTTACAGCGACTGGGCTGTGTTCATAGTTAGGCCTACTGCTGCTCTGAAGTACGAGATCAAGTCAGCACTAAGCTCGGTTCATTTTCAGTTCAGAATAAAAAAAAAAAACTCTTACCCATCTAAATTTTGAAGTCTACCTGGTATTGGTCCTGCGTCACCAACATTGTCCCCTGGCCTGCCGTGTGGCAAGGGCTCGTACTGCCAATCTCCACTAAGTCCGTCCGCTTCAACCGGACCGCCCTGGGCCTTCCCCACTAGCTCGCCCGGGGTCGTAGCGTCTCCCTCCTGCGCCCCGCCGTGCGGCTCGTCAGCAACATCTATCTCTCCAACTTCACCAGGGTCATCATCACTAGTTTCATCATCGTTATCATCACTAGTGTGTACTGTATCAATCAGTTCATCATCGCTCCCACATTCAAATTCCACCAAGAAATCATCCTGATCATCACTGCATGGCGTGCATTATCGAAAAACAAACTGTTAAACTTTGTATGCAAATACTATCTACAACAACTTGTATGATACAATGCATGCATTATGCGCGCGGGGGCCTGCGGCGCTCGAGACCTTGCGCGATTCCTTTCATCCCATGACGTCATCGGCAAAGCCTCGAAATTTACGCTGTGACCTAGATTTCAGGGGGTGACAGGTGTAAATGTTCAAAATCCTCTAACTCCACTTCAAAAAGGCCATTTTAAACGATGTAAACGACAAATTGTTCTATGTGCCCCACTCTTTCACTTGATATATAATTATATTTCTTTAGTATTCCGCTTTAAGTCTATCAAACGTAATCATGGATTCTGAAAAATATTTACATTGTTGATATTGATAAGATGATTGATTCCAGTGTCCAAGTCAAAAATTTGAAAAAAAAAACACTCCAGCGGTGTCGGCGTATAATATGCCTCAAGATGTCATGCATTGTGTACATTTAACACCAAATTGATTAAAAATGTGTACCTGTATCTTATTGGAACCTTATAACAGGACTCCACTTTCTTACTAGAATTGTTTGTTTGTTTGTTTGTTTGTTTGTTTGTTTGTTTTTTTTTTGGGGGGGGGGTTACGTGGTTGGGCAAACAGAAATCACCTTTTTACCTATCTATGTACTGCAAAGTGGTAACGGAAATCTGTTGATTCATGTACGCAGTTTCTGCACATTGACAGTTGGTTTTGTTTTGAACGGTTCTTTCAGAGGAAAGCACTAGATTAAAGAATGTTAAAATTTTGGTTCAGATGAAATTTCAGATTGCCGACTGTTTTTGTGTGAAAATAAAAAACATCTCACAGTGCAGATTGTAAGTCTCCTTTGCCTCCTCCACTGTGAGAATCCTTGCAGAACTCCTGCCTCGTGGTGGCAGTTTCTTTCCAGGAGGGACGTATTCTTCTTGAAGGAAGACTGATGCCACCTCCTCTGATACCACAACGAACTTAACCAGCGGATTCTGAAGGACAGCTATCTTCCTCAGTTCCTGTGGTCTGTCTTCCTTCCGGTTGCCACTGATGGGTCTTCCTCGTTCTGTGGTCCGTCGACTGCCACTTGGGGGTCTTATCCATCAGGTGCCGTGTCAGCTTGCACCGCTGCGTCGGAAAAACGGTACTGTGGAAGAATTGCGAGGTCAACACCCGCCGATGGGATTGCATTTTCCGTGAGCGAACCAACTGCTCCTTGTCCACGGCGTTTGGGTTTAGCGGAAAGAACCCTGTCTTCACAAAGCCATTCTTGATATTGTACATCGACATTGCGGCCTCAAACGGTATATCTTCAGTATTCGCGGGATCTCCTTCGAGATCCACGGTGAACTGCGCAATGCCTGGCCTTTCTTCACAAAAGTCCCAATGTGAGACTTTAGGGACTTGTACACAGCCACATCAAGTGCTAGCTGGCACAGATGTGTGGTGTGCGGCACAAGTTCCAAGATGATGACGTATTCTTCCATGGCTTTCAGAATCATCCGGGGATCCTCATGTGAGGCGTGGCCATCGAGTATGAGTAGAACGGGATTGGCCTCCGAACGGTCCGCAGGACAGTGCTTCAGAAATATCTTTTCGAACCATCCTACCATCAGTTCCCCGTCCACAAAGCCGCTGTCGGACTTTCCATAGAGGCATCCGTCCGGACCTCCTCTAGTGTATAGTCTCCGCCTGGGATCGCCCCTTTGAATACGATGAAGGGCGGCATCGGCGTTCCATAGGCGGAGACACACACAGCATAGAAACGTGTTGGCTGCCAGCCACTGTCACTGCGTGGACATGCTTTTACCTCTTCGGGATAACAACACGGCGGGTAGACTTGTTCAAGTCCACCATGGTCTCATCCATGTTGAATATTCTTTCTGGCATGCTGTGAAAGTCATAGCGATCGAATACTCCTCTGAGAAGCATGAAATACTTTCTGATATTGTCAACTGTCGAAGACGTGACACGGCATCGATCTAGTTTGTCGGCCCGCCTGCCCTTCAACACCTCATCAGGGTAGGGCTCACGGAAACGAAGTCACCAGCTATAGCTTGGACCATTCGGCCCAAACTTCCCTTCCCCCACACTTCTTGTCGAGAATCCACGCGTATGTCATGACCTGGTTTATGGTTAGTGGTACGGCCTTTGCTGCCATATACCTTATGACAGTGAATAAGTCGCGGTCGATCCCCAGAGGGCGTCAAGAGGGACCTTTCCATGGACTCGATCAGTCAATGTTTTTCCTGGGACGTCGTGATTTCTTGCATCTGTTGCAATCTGTATGCCCCTGTCTTTGACATCATAGTCGGCAGCATTCATGTCATCCTGCGATCAAGCTCTGTATATTATGTATATTATTACTGTATATTTCGTTTCCCTCCATGTCCAGCCATAGCTAGTCTGGTTGTAAGAAACCCCTCCAAACTACATGTTCATGTAGGCATGCGTACAAAACATACAAAATAACATTGTAATACAAGAAGAAGAAGATAAAAATAAACGAAAGGATAGATATGGTGACAGGAAAATGAATTATGTGCAGCAACAGTGCAAAATAAAATGGAAAACAAAAGTGCGAAGTGAAAATGTATGCAAATAATAATGGAGGGTGGCGGATGTGAAAAATAACAGCCATGGATTAATGAAATGTAAAAAAACAAAAAACAAAACAAAACAGAAAAAAAAACTTACCTGTATAATCTGTAGGATTTATTTCAATCTGTAAGAAATGGAAAAAATAAAGTTCGTTAATGCAATTCTACTTGAAACAATATTTCATTCAAATCTACAGCTATGCGATAGTTTTAGTTTTGAAAACATTTTATTGCAAATTTATTTCAGTCGAAATATATATACATACTTTATAATTACTCTATGAATTAAGACAATAAAAATATCACATGACTTACCCTCTGAGGAAGGGGGCAAGTTAGATGCGAGGGGGGAAGGATGACTGAGGAGAGCCGCTGGTATACTCGTCAGAATCTGGTAAAGAGAGAGGGAGGGAGAGAGAGAGAGAAGTGAGAAAGAGAGACAGACAGACAAGCGGCTTTCTCCTTCCTCTCTGGGGCGGCGTACTATGGCGCCCTCTACGTCACCATGATGACATTTTACCTTCTCGCGTATGATTATAGCCCTCAGAGTCCTTCAAAAGCGATCGTAGTTCACACATTAATGATGCGTTTCACACTTGTACACAACTTGTCCTTTTTTCAGATTTCAAATGGGCACACTTTATAGGGAAATTCCCCTACATCAGCCCCTCCTCTCTAATTCTCTCGTCAAGCTAGTATCCTTTATAATTAAAGGACAAGTTCACCTTCATAGACACGTGGGTTGAGTGAATGCAACAATATTAGTAGAGCACATCCGTGAGAGTTTGAGCAAAATCGGACAACCCGTCAACATTTTTGAAGTTTCTGCTCAGTCAAGGCTGGATGAAAAGACTACTATAGCTTGTGATGTCACATGAGTACAACGATATAAAGAAAGAATAAAGAAAATTCAACATATTTCCATTTTTCTCGCATAACAAAAGAACACTCGTCTTCTCTCTTTCAGAAGGCAGGGGGAATAATATTACCCGTAACATACGTCAGAAGCAAGTCGAAGAAATGTGCGCTTTATTCAAAAAGTAAAGTTTTGTTAAATTCTCTTTTTATTTTCCTTGTATAATTGTACGCATGTGGCATCATACACTGTAGTAGTCTCCTCTTCCAGCAGTGACTGCGCAGATACTTAAAATATTTGTAACTTTTGAACGGATTGTCCAATTTTCCTCAAACTTTCACTGATGTGTTCTACTAATATTGCTGCAGTCTCTCAATGCTTATGTATATGATGGTGAACTTGTCCTTTAAAGATTTTTGGATGAATCTTGTGGCTTTGTTGGTGTTGTTTTGTTTTGTGGTGTTTCGTTTTTTATTCTTTTTCTATCTTTTTTTTGGGGGGGGGGAGGGGAGACAAAGCATAATTATGTCATTCGCTGATTCCAAACATTGAGGTCCTGTGCACGTTTTCTGACACTCACTACGAAAATGTGAGTGATAAACGTCATACTGTTTTCAATATTTGGAACGTTTTCGGATCTTAGTAAAGAATAATTCCTGTCATAGCAAAGAAAAGAAATTGTATACACTGCCCGTGTGTGGCAGGGCGCCAAAGGTGTCGAACATACGGGGGGGGGGGGGCGCAAAAAAACCAAATCAAACAAGATAAGAACAAAACGTAATGATGACGCGGAAACATACAAATTGCGGCTCATTCGCGCGTACTAATTTAGAGTATATTTTTCAAGTCCTCAGTTTGTTGGTATAAATAGTTATCTATAAGGCCGTCACTATATCTTGATTAGAATTGTAAGACTTGATAAGCAAAAAATGACAAGAATTCTATGTTTTGTAAGCTGAAATAGAGAAATTTTCGGCTCGCTCGCTGCGCTCGCTCGCCAAAATAGTTATCAAAAAAAAAAAGAAAGAAGATAAGGACAAAACGTGATGATGACGCGGAAATATACAAAAAATTTCGGCTCGCTCGCTGCGCTCGCTCGCCAAAATGTACCTAAATTTATTAAATTAAAATCACCCTCAAAAGACCCCTTTTAAGTGCTTGAAAAAGCATATCATATGGACTTTCTTAAAGTCCCTACCGGGATGGGGTTGGGGTTGAACACTTTTTCAGAAATTAGGGGCGCAATTTTCGCGCTTGCCCCGGGCGCCGTTTTCCCTAGATACGCCACTGTAAATATATCCAGTTTTTGTCCACTGGACACACACACAACACAAACACACACACACACACACACACACACACACACACACACACAAGAAAATGAGTTGATGTGTTCCACTCAGTTTTACTCCAATCATGCAAATATGTCCTAGGCAGTATCAAGTAAGCATTTTCCATTAGTGTAGAGTTCATAGGGTTACAGCTCGTTATTCCGAAGGTTCGTTATTCTGAAGGCTCTTTATTCCTAAGATTCGTTATTCCGAAGGTTCATTGTTCCGAATTTCATTTTCGGATTAACCAATCTTCGGAGTAACGAACCTTCGGAATAACGCCTCAAATTTTCGGATTAACGAACCCTTTTTCATTTTTGGATTAACGAACCTCTAGGTATAAGGAATTTGCGTGTTTCGGATTAACGACCCTTCGGAATAACGAACCTTCGGAATAGCGAACCTTCGGAATAACGAACAGCACCCGTTCACTGTATGTGAGCCATGTGAAATAGTCCCAGGAAAAAAAAAGTTAATTTGTGGCCACAGCACTTTAAATTTTACTAGTATTCAATTTTATATATTTTTTATATCATACGTTACAAACATGACAAATTTATCGTTTATTTTCATATCGTGAATTTCAGGGTCGATATGAACCGCAAATAGATTTTCTTTCATATCATATTTTGAGAATGGAGCTACAAAAAAAAAAAAAAATCCATGGTTCGGGTGATGCAACTTGACTGGACTTTGTCAAAAACGAACTTATCAAAGGTGACGAAATCTGTATGCATTATTCCTGACGTTCAAGATAATGAATGAAGTAACATTCATCACTTGCTGAAATGCGGCGTTAGCAGAATGATGATAATTATGTGTATTCAAATTTTGTTTGAAATGAAGTGACGGAACAAGAGTGTGCATGTTTTGTTCGTGTCCCATCTCAGTGGAGATTTTTTGTATGTTAGAATTTTGGTTGTGGCTGGTCTATAATGATTATAACATTAAACTTGCAAATCCGAACATATCCGTTGTATTTCATGAGCGTCATATTGGTGTTTAACATCATCATGATCGAGGTAAGAAGAAACGATTATTTACAGACTAGTGCAGAACTGGTTGCGATTTTTTGTTTTAAAATCTAAAACGTAATCTCATAGAAAAAGAGATGTATTTTTTTTTTTTTTTTTGGAGGGGGAGAATAGTCAAACAGGTTAAAGTATTTATCGAATATCTTTGATTTTGTTAACGTCTGCCAAGTAAGATATTTTGTTATTTAAGAGTATCATTTGGCTCTTGTCAATTTAGAATGCAGAACAGAAAAACCCAACAGTCGCTTTTCAGGGTTCTCCACACCGTCACCTGTCCATCTCATGACTGCACATGATAGCAAGAGAATTAACCCTTTGCATGCCACTTTCATTACCTTCCATAGGTTTATGTGTGAAATTTGTGCACATTAGTCTTATCGGCACAGAAAGGGTTAATCAAACGGTTCATATCAGAGACTCTACTCGGTGATTCCTCCTCCTCCTCATAACTATTAATTGCAAGTCATATCAGGACCATCCATATGGCTTTCCACCTTCATATCACACCGATTCGCAACACAAGAAGTCTCTACTCCCTCTCCTTTACACTTGACTTTTCACATTTCCCATCTTTTCTCTCTAGAGGACAGTTCATTTCAGGACTACTCACATGATGTACTGCAAACTTCAAAATCACCATATATTTGTTTTGTTTTGATTTATTTTTTCTTCAACATAATTTCACACATGAATTATGATTTATTTCACTCATACTTTAAATAACTAACATCACTATATAGATTACAATGATTCAATGGAGAAAAACAAATAAATGTGTACATTGATTCCATTACCAAAATATATTGTATTACCAAATTTGAAAATAATTACCCAAGAAATCATGCAGAAGAAGGACTGCCACTACAAGCGGATGCTTGAACACGTGGCAGCCCAGGAAACCTATCTACGTATACATATCATTTAGCCAAGCAGAATGGAGGGAAAGAATCTTAGACAACCGAATGTTGATAAGGAAGTGTATATGCGTATATGTTTCTATATTTATTTATTTTTTTACTAAAACCCTGTGGAAGCTAGTAGGGTAGAGAGGGAAAAAGGCTTTATGCATGTCACGATGGTATAATGCCTGAAAAGCTACAATTCTATAGCAGTGCCATTATTGCAAATTACAAATCCCTTTGTAAACGTTTCAAATCATAAATTGGTGAAAATTATTAAGAGGCCTATTTTCCGTATATGGTTTCATTTATAATCTATCTAATACCAATAAATGTGTATATAGTTAAGATAAACGGGTTTGTTCTCAAATACCGGCAATGCCCTTCATGTGCAGTTATCACGGATAAGAATGACGGATAACATACCAACATGCAACATAACATACCAACATGCAACATAACATTGCGGCACTTTAGATACTAGTCATTGCACATTTATTCGAGACACTTCAATCTCATTTTCTTAGAGGGTGGGAAGGGGAGGTATAATCCGTGTCACAAATTACCCCATGTTCTGGTTAATTTCAGCAAGAAAACAGAAATATAACGAGTTAGCTCATTGGCACTAACTAGACTACTGTGAGTTGATTATATAGTAGAATTCAGTTGAAATGTTAAACAGTTTCGGTAAATCGTGTTTTTGAATATGGCTTGAAATAAAATGATTGTGTCACACAAGCTATATACTGACCAATCTTGAAATGTCATTTGGCTGTATATATATCCCAGGAACTTACGAAATGCACTTCACTTGAAGAACGCTTCAAGCCTTTGATTTCAACGACTTTCCTACAAACAAATCTACGTTAATTTTCCTTTTCGATATAAAAAAGGGAAAATGATTATAATTATCTATTGTTTGGCTTAGATTAAAAATAATTAGCAATACCTGTGTATTTCTTAGAATAGGGATTTCTATCGAAGAGAAATGTCTCAACTGAAGGTGCTATACCTCTACCAGCACCTCCGATAGCACACTCTGAAACCATTCACATACGCGCAAACGTAAGCACAGAATCTTCCTCTCTCCTGCCTCCCGGACATCTCTTCATCCGTTTCCACCTCCAACCACAGAGAGGATCGACCGCTGCACATCCCGCGGATGACAGGTCCGTTGACGGTCTGGAGGTAACCATCCGGGATCGTTCCAGCAACTCGGTAGTTTCCGGTTCCTGCCTTGTCCGAGACCAAGTCTATGACCTGAAGAAACAAAAATGGTCAATGCAATTAAGGAAAAATTCAAACTTTCCTGGGCAATCAATTCATATAAAAAAACATATTATGTGGAAAAACAAAATTAGAAGCACACAACATGTAGTAGTAGTAGTAGTAGTAGTAGTAGTAGTAGTTTATTAACTCAATCACCCTTCTGGGGTATGTGAGTAAAAATAAATACATGTAAGATACAAACTGGCAAGAATAACAATCTACATGACAGTCTAAACATGCAATGAAGATATATACATGTACATGGAATAGAGATGAATATACGAATACATCAGACTATCTACTTTCTATAACAGGCACTGTGCCTGCAATACATGTAAGCTAAACAATCATCACCCTCTAACAGGGTTAATGTATAAGTACTCATAATCACACACAAGCAAATCTTTTCAAAGTTTATCAAAATGATCTACAATTACCTTACAAAACTTTACTAATTTCAACATCACTGTTTGCGTAGAGTGGTTAAGTAAAAGATCCATTTTATATACATTAGGTCGTTTCCAAAAAAAAAAATTCTTCATGGCTTGTTTACGATCATTTTCAAATATTGGACACTGAAACAAGTAATGAAATTCATCCCCGATCTGATTCAGGGTGCAACATTCACATATTCGATCCTCTCGAGGAATATTTGCATACCTTCCAGTCACTATAGGAAGCTTATTATTTAAACATCGAAATCTACAAAAAAAAAAAAAAAAAAAAAAATCCTATCACATGGATTAAAGGACAAGTTCACCTTCATAGACGTGTGGGTTGATTGAATGCAGCAATATTAGTAGAACACATCAGTGAGAGTTTGAGCAAAATTGGACAATCTGTTAAAAAGTTATGCATTTTTGAAATTTCTGCTCAGTCATGGCTGGATGAAAAGACTACTATTGCTTGTGATGTCACATGAGCACAACGATATAAAGAAAGAATAAAGAAAATTCAACATATTTTCACTTTTCTCGTATAACAAAAGAACACTTGACTTCTCTCTTTCAGAAGGCAGGGGGAATAATATTACTCTTAACATATGTCAGTAACAAGTCGAAGAAATGTGCACTTTATTCAAAAAGTAAAGTTTTGTGAAATTCTCTTTTTATTTTCTTTATATGGTTGTACGCATATGACATCACACACTGTAGTAGTCTTCTCATCCAGCAGTGACTACCCAGATACTTTAAAAATTCATAACTTTTAAACGGATTGTCCGATTTTCCTCAAACTTTCACTGATGTGTTTTACTAATATTGCTGCATTCACTCAATCCACATGTATATGAAGGTGGACTTGTCCTTTAAGGTGCACCATATAATCTTCAAACACTAGCTTTTGCTTATATATTCGATACACAATACATTGAGAATTCACATTTATTTCGTTATGCCAAACTTGTTGGCGTGTATCATTCAACCTCTGCGACACAATTTTCTTAAACACAGAAAACTCCATATCTTGTGCTTGGTTATCCCAAATGTATGAAAATCCTATGACTATCAAAAATACTTTTAATCTTCCCAAGCCATGGCAGGATGTAAGTACAAGTTTCAAAAAGAGAAAAATAAAACGAATATATTATGCTAGCCAGTTTACCTTGCTTTCCATGAACTATCCTATACCAAAACATAAGCATACGACTTGCAACAATATACTCTAATTTATATCTCCCCAATTCGCCATAAACTATACAGTTAGGGGTCTTCCTATGAACACCAAGAAGACCTTTACAAAATTTCAAATACACATTTTCAATTTTGCAACAATATACTCTAATTTATATCTCCCCAATTCACCATGAACTATACAGTTAGGGGTCTTCCTATGAACACCAAGAAGACCTTTACAAAATTGCAAATAAAAATTTTCAATCTGTGTTAACTTTTCAAATCCCCATGTGCAATGAGTAAGGGTGCGTTGCTAAGCACACAAAAATACACATGAAAATATATATTTCAGATTATCCTGTAGATCAAACATAAAAGGTCCTATAAGAATTCCTTTTTCAACTGATCTGAAGTTGATGCTAATTAGTTCTTAATTGTTATAAACAATGAGAGTAGACGCAGAGACAGTTTGAGGGACAAGAACACCTCCCACGACAACCACCGGCATTTCCCGTAATCACGTGAATTATGCCCTAGAGGCTCTCCAGTGGGTTTACACACACACACCTACACACACACAACTGCACGAATTTGCATACCTGATTGTGATCATTGCTCCTAATGAGGTTTTTCGTGTCCTCCGCCATTTCATCTCCCAGGGCGAAACCCACGCACGAGTTCTGATCGTGAACATTGATGAACACCACATTCTGCGGAAAGAATATTATATTAAAACAATACAAGATAAAAGAGGATATGAAAACTGAGTAGCATGTAGAATACGACAGAAAGAAAAGCGATTGAAGTGTACCCATGGAGTGTATCAGACATATTAACCACACTGAATTATACTTTATTTCGTTTAATATCGTCATGAAAGTATTTCACTCACACAGATTTATAATCTTTATTCACAGCTATTTATGATCAATCATTTTGGCTATCAAACCTCGATTACAAGGTTTGCAACAACTTATTATTACATATTGGATATATATATTTAAGAGAACTTCCCAAGATTCTTCTCGTATAAGCGAAGGGGAGGGGAGGAGGGGTTATCATGGGCGTCACCAGGGGGGGGTGCGTTGGGTGCGAACGCACCCCCCTTCAGATCCTTAAAAAAAAAAAAAAAAAAAAAAAACAGTCTGCGAGCGACCTCAACGCCGGACGACGCTAAATACTAGTAATTACTCTTTTCTTTTTCTTTTTTTTAATATTTTCCACCAGGGACACACACACACACACACACACACGCACAAAAAAAAAATCGTCGGCAAAAACAATTCGCACCCTTGGTTCTGCAGCACTGTATTCTACAGTGTTATACTATTTATCGACCGTACTGTACATCCGTACGATACGGAGCACTTATACACGTTTGCATGTACGTGAGCTACTTATATATACAAGTATGTAGGGTCTATGTACGTTACTTCTGACCAATCCATATTGCCAGCCCTAGAACGAGCCTTAGCCTCATTAAAAAAAAAATGGAAAAAAAATTGAGGGGGAAGCATATCATTTTGCCCACCCCCTCCCCCCCCCCCCCATAATTCCAGAGACGAGAAGATTTTCTTATTTTTTTTTTGACAGAAAAACAAAAAGTTACCCCCATAAAAATATTGGAGGGGCAAGCATATTTTAATTTTGCCCCCCATAATCAATAATTCCCGAAGTAAGATTTTCTTGCTTTTGAAAGAAAACAAAAATGTTGCCCCCATAAAAATATTGGAAGGCAAGCGCACCAATTGCCCCACCCCACATAATCATAATTCCCGCGATGAAAAGATTTTCTTGCTTTTTTGTTAGAATTCAAGAAATCTGTCCAATTATTTCACCCAAAAGCAGTGGCGTAACTACGGAGGGGGGGGGGGGGGGGTGCGCCCCCCTCCCAATCCGCTGGTTTAAAAAAAAAGACTTACCAAAATAGTAGTTCAAGTGTTAGTAAACTGCTTTTGAATGAAAGGGTGATCAAGAAATAACATTTTCTATGATTTCTTTTAACCATAATTAAATAGGTATATAGTGTGAAACATTGTTCAAAAAGCCCGGACCCGACAAAACATTGTGATTCAGCGTGATTCCTGGTTGGCATTCTGCATAATCATAAGCAGGATGTGCGCAGTGTACTCAGTACATCCGAACGAAGAGTCGCTACAATGTTGCGCAATGTGATGTATAGAATGTACACCTTTGTACCTTCGTTATATCAAAGCTAGATCATTGATTTTGCAGTGTTGCTTTACATACTAGTCTATATAAAAATATCTTGCATTGCCAATAAAAAGACTTGACCTGGGCTAATTCCTAACTTTTCCATATACACACACACAAACAAACACGAACAATAGTTTAGGGGATGCTCTAAAGTGCAGATTTTGGACATCCTTTCCCCGCTTGGTCACTTCGACGCCACCTCATGAACATAAACCCACACCCTTGACTACCAGTGGCGGATCCAGGGGGAGGGGCGCACCGGGCTCCCCCCCCTTTAATTTCCAAAGCGAAAAAAAATAATAATATAGCTTCAAATGGCAGTTTTTGGACAGCAAAATGTCAAAATTTTCAAGCTCGCATTAAGTCGTAATGCCATTCTCCTGAAGTTGCTGCCAGGAATTGCCGGCAGTTGCGCCTGGTGCGCCGCCCCCCCCCCCTCAATTTCCAAAGCGAAAAAATATAGCTACAAACGGCAGTTTGGGGACTGTAAAATGTCAAAATTTTCAAGCTCGCTCGCTCCGTTCGCTCGCATTTAATCTTTATGCCATTCTTCTGATGTTGCTGCCAGTAATTGCCTGCAGTTGCGCCCGGTGCGCCCCCCTTAATTTCCAAAGTGAAAAAATATGGCTAAGAACGGCAGTTTTTGGACTGTAAAATGCAAAAATTTTCAAGCTCGCTCTCTTCGCTCACTCGCATTTAATCGTTATGCAATTCACCTGATGTTGCTGCCAGTAATTGCCAGCAGTTCCTCCCGGTGCCCCTCCCCCTTAATTTCCAAAGCTAAAAAATATGGCTACAAACGGCAGTTTTTGGACTGTAAAATGTAAAATTTTCAAGCTCGCTCGTTCCGCTCGCTCGAATGTAATCATTATGCTCTCCTTATATTGCTGCCGGTATTTGCCAGCAGTTGCGCCCGATGCGCCCCCTTAAATTCTAAAGCGAAGAAATATAGCTACAAACGGCAGTTTGTTTGTTTTTTACTGTATGATGTCAAAATTTTCAAGCTCGCTCGCTCGCTCGCTCGCATTTAATTGTTATGCCTTTCACCTGATGTTGCTGCCAGTAATTGCCAGCAGTTGCGCCCGGTGCGCCCCCCCCCTTAATTTCCAAAGCAAAAAGAAAAAAAAAATATGGCTACAAAAATATGGCTACAAACAGTTTTGGACTGTAAAATGTCAAAATTTTCAAGCTCGCTCGCTCGCTTGCATTTAATAATTGTTATGCAATTCTCCTGATGTTGCTGCCAGTAATTACGGGCAGTTGCGCCCGTTGCGCCCCCACCCCTCCTTTATTTCCAAAGCGAAAAAATATGGCTCCAAATAGCAGTTTTTGGACTGTAAAATGTCAAAATTTCCAAGCTCGCTCTCTTCGCTCGCTCGCATTTATTTGTTATGCCATTCACCTGATGTTGCTGCCAGTAATTGCCAGCAGTTGCGCCCGGTGTGCCCCCCCCCCTTAATTTCCAAAGCAAAAAAAATATGGCTACAAACGGCAGTTTTTTTTAACTGTAAAATGTCAAAATTGTCAAGCTCGCTCGCTCGCTCGCTCGCTCGCATTTAATTGATATGCAATTCTCCTGATGTTGCTGCCAGTAATTACCGGTAGTTGCGCCCGTTGCGCCCCCACCTCTCCTTTATTTCCAAAGCGAAAAAATATGGCTCCAAATGGCAGTTTTTGGACTGTAAAATGTCAAAATTTCCAAGCTCGCTCTCTTTGCTCGCTCGCATTTGATTATTATGCCATTCACCTGATGTTGCTGCCAGTAATTGCCAGCAGTTGCGCCCGGTGTGCCCCCCCCTTAATTTCCAAAGCAAAAAAATATGGCTACAAACGGCATAATGTCAAAATTTTCAAGTTCGCTCGCTCCGCTCGCTCGCATGTAGCCGTTATGCCATTCTCCTGATATCGCTGCCAGTAATTTGTCGTTTCACACCGTCATTCCATAATCCATTTATAGGGGGTACAACCCCCTCCGGCACTTCCACACCCTCCCCCCACCCTTGCTCGCTCCCTCGCATACTACCCCCCCCCCCCCCAAGATTAAATCCTATCTACGCCGGTGCCCTTTCCCCGCTTGGTTTCCCTCAAAAAACAGTAAAAATCTAGGGATTGAGAGCTTCCTATGTTCCAAATGTCTGTCCAAAAAATCTCGTAAACATTTAGTGTCAAAACGCACCCCTCTTGAAAAAAAGCTGGTGACGCCCCTGGTTATATGGAACTTTGACCCCTGCCCGCAGCCCCCCCCCCACACACACACACATTTACCTACACACAAACAACAACAAAAATCACATATTCTTTCTCATGGAATTTTTGTTCTAAATCATTGTTTTTCTGGATGGGGGCTCACTGTAGTATTCATCCCTTTCATGCACTTATGATAATGATACGATGATACAATTATGTTACGAGCGTCAGTGCAGAAACACAATCTTACAAAGTGGATATTTTCAACTTATCGTATCGCACATTTCCTGCTTGTCATGTAATCACAGTATGTCATGGAAAAAAAATCATTTGAAAACAAAAAGGAAGCAGCACGAAATCAAACTCACCCGATCGAAGTCGATGGCGATCGTGGCTGGCGAGCTGCCGCTGAAGTTACCAGGAGCGTTGATGAGAACAGTGTTGAGGGCGCTGTTGTAGCTCATGGTTTCTGAGGCAGTCATTCCGTTTCCTCCCCTCAGCTCTAGGTTCCTAGCCTGCAAATCAATTGATCAGTTAACACGTCCTTGACTCTATGGCAATTTGTATGAGCTAGTCGGTTACACAAACTATATTATGGTGTGGCGACTCATGTTTGGTCATGATATTGGCAGGTTCAGCAAACATTATGTGGACACTTTTCAAAGGCAGTCTAATGTGAAACGCAGGAGCAGATGCAGTACGTGCTCCATGTATAGAAGACTCAGAAGCACGAATTAAACGTGTAGTAGAAATCTATAGAAAGATCTTTAACAAGTTTTCTATTACAATCCTATTAGTCACGTCAACATGGAAATAAATAAATGGAGCTATAAGATAAGAATATAGTTTATGAATTGATTTTAGGGTTAATTTCATGCCAGATATTCTTTTTAAACGAGAGAAAGCATAATCATTACAGTCTTGCATAACTTATGTCTATTTTTTTTAGCTTTTAACTCTCCGTCAAACCTCGCTTGTAATATCGTAATTAATATTTTTAATTTTCATGCGATCAATTAATATGATAATTTTCAAATGAGAATTCTTTAATCTATGAAGGCCTTAAAGAAGGAGTGAAATGATATGCGTGATAATTGAAAAGCTAATTGGATGTTACGACATTCTTGAAAATGTAATTCAATAAAAATGACACTATTACAGGCTCAAGCGCCAAAAATATCTCTTCTTGAAAGTATTTGTAATTTCTCGTAAATGAGCTGATTATCAATCGTTTTTTCTAGCTATCTATCTATCTGTCCATCTGAATATGTCTATTCCGCGAGTAAACCACTCCACCGAGTAAACCACGTGCAAAACTTAAAAAGAAGCCCTTATTAAACATAATAACGCAAAGACATGAGTGACGTGAATGATTAAATTATCATGTAATCAGTCGTATTTTATCCTCAGCAGAGCAGTAAAGTTGCTATATTAATAGAAAGGCTGTCATCTATATAGCCAGTACGCATATAGAAGCAGAGAATTAAAGAGAATTACGATATACTTGACATATGATTCTATATACATATAATCATTATAGTATCTATGTATGCAAACGATGTACTCACTGCATCATGATCAAGGATCTGATCGTGCGGGCGACCATAGTTAGTTGGTTGCGGACAATTAGGACTCCCCTTGTGGACCACTGCAGTGATTGTGATGGCACCGGCTACAAGTAGAACTGTGATGAGTACAGCGGTACAGGGGATCCTCCACGAGGCGAAACGCGAGGCTTTTGGTGGCGCCGTATCTGCCTCCATCCTGGCGTACGCTGGCAGAGCCGAAGAGCTGTCGTACTAAAGGTAGGCAAAAAAAAGAGGGCATTGGGTGTTGGGGTGTGAAAATTGGTGAACAGGAGTGAACTAACGCGCACTGAAAGCCAAAAGATCTGAGATGAATTTACAAGAGCATTGCCGATCTTGTCGTAATCTGTTACTGTTATTGATGCAGCGGTATATCTGTCACTTCATTTTGTCTTCATTTAACAGTTGCGAGGAACAATGTCTATTGTTGGTGATTGTATTGGGGGGAGTGTGGTAAATTCTTTGCAAGATCGTAATGAGGCCGCACTGCACTGAGTTCATACGAAAAAGTTTGTGTAATAACTTGACAAATAATTTTGGATCCAATTAGGACACACAAGTTAAGTAAATTCAATGCCTAATATGATAAGAATGATGAGAATAATCCTGTAGAATTATTTCTATGATGTTACAAGTCAGTCAAGAGAGCTTACCTGTGATCCTGATTTCTCCATGGTGAATTAGTCGTTAAGTTGATGAAAGGCTGTCAGTGGAAGAAGTTGCAAGGTTGACAGTTGAAGGAGTTGGTTGTAATTCTGCTTACCGTCCAGCTGACTGATGAAACGACACTGCAAGTTCACAAGATTTATAACAAAACGATTGGGCGTGGTTTTGCATGATCTCCACCTTCACTCAAAATCCTCGTGCTCTGATTGGTTGAAACCAAATCAATGGAGCGCTCATCTAAATCTGGCTTTCGTTCAATTTGTACTTACGCACTTTTGTTTTGTTTTGTTTTGATTTGTTATGTTCACGGGGGGGGGGGGGGGCTACAAAGGAAAGAACAACTCAAATGCGCCTCCCCTTTTACCTTACTTCCTTGAAATTTCATCATCGTTTGTGGGGTTGTTTTTTTTTTTTGTCCGGGGTTTGTTTGCTTTTCTCCCTCTCCTTTCGTTCCTCCTTTATCAGAGATTTTTTTTTTATTGTTATTATTTGAGTTAACTGAACAATTCTATGACACGCGTTGTCTTCTCATTTACACTACATTATTATTTGAGTTAACTGAAAAATTCTATGACACGCGTGGTCTTCTCATTTACACTTTCAAGTGTTTTCAAAATACATTATCTTCACAGTATCATATTGTTACCCAACTTTGTTTACACTCTTCCATACCAAACAATTATCTTGCAATGATTTATTAGTGTTACGCGTTACCTTATCCTTTAATGAATAGACGTTTTTGTTTCAAGTAAATATTAGTGTGATGTAAAGGAAATATTAACTAAATCTGTAGAAAAAAATGCACATATTATTATTTCGCTTTTCGAAATTTGATTACGTCGATCTATCTGAGCACGCCCAAATATGAATTCAAGTGCAATTATGCCTCATATTCAGATTGATTGCAATAAAAGTATAAAATCAGATCAGTATGATGTTATAGATTTCATCAAAACAAGACATGAATAAGAATACGGAAATTTGAAACATTTCTTAAGTATGTTCTTATTTAGATACGCTCAAAAAAGAGAGAATGATGAAGTCGTGCCTTCACATCTCTCCAAGTTTTTACTTGTTTTTACACATATCATTCAAATTAAATTCCGTTGTTGAACATTGAGCTATCACAACCTCTTGGGGAGCTGTGGTATAGTGGATAAGACTCTTGACTTTCAATTGGAGGGCCGAGTTCGAATCCAGTCCAGTATTTACGTCCGTGGACAAGATTTGTTTACCTACCATGTCTCTTTCGGCCCAGGTGCATGGGTAGGGTACGTTGCAATGCTTGGGTAGGCCCTATCATAATGGCAGGAGCGTCAGGTATTACGGTGTCAACACTGAGAGGAATTTCTGGATAACAAGATATTATTATTATTATTATTATTATTATTATTATTATTATCATTATTAAAGAATTATCATCATTATCATTATTATTATCATTATTATTATTATCATTATTATTATTATTATTATTATTATTATTATCAGCTTGAACTCCCGCGTTTGCTGCCCTGTTTGCCTTTGATAATCCTCCAAAAAATGAAAAAATTACTGTATCCGGGATCCAGACGGTTATCCGGATCACTACCAAAATCTATTAAGTGAATCTGTTCCTTGTGTCATTATCAACTTTTCCTGAATGTTTCAAACAAATCCGTTCGTAACTTTTTTTTGAGTTACTTTGCAAACATATAGGCAGATAGATATACACGTACACATACCACAAAGTTAACCAAAGCCGGCAAAAACATTACTTCATTGGCGGAGGTAAAAATGGGGGAGATTTCTGTACAGTTCAACCACAGACTTCTGCGGTGGTGACATCATCACTTCTACCATGTCTGCTGATAGATTTTTAATCAGGATTCATGAAAAAATAGAAACTTTAAAATTCCATAACTCCTTAGATATATTTGGGCCTATATATTTTGCTCCTTATATCAAAATCAATTTGAGCAAGGTGTTGAATTGCACTTTACATGTTTAAGGTGATAAAATAAAGAAAAACAACAATATTTTCTTTTCTCTCCGCCATTTCGCTTTTTTTTTCGTACTTCATTACACAATCACACCCTGCAAGTTTAGAAAAATCCAATGAATTTTAGAACCGTTCGCAGATGAAGTTTATTTCATGTCCTTTATGATCCCTGTGACCTCTGACCTTTGACATCATGACACCAAATTTCATAATTTCTCTTACCTCATTATAAACACAACTTTCAAGTTTAGTGAAATATGTTCATCTGTTCTTGAGTTATCTTGTACATAAATAGACAGGCAGACAGACAAACAAGCAAACGGACAAAAAGACAGACAGATAAAACAGACAAACAGACAGACGGACAAACATAAGGAACCGAAACCATAGCCATTTCACTGTCTCACCATCACTTATGTGCAGCAGGCCTCCAGTGATATACTTTGCCCTTCATTTGAATTTTAATGAAATTCATTGATCTTCACTCTTGACTTTGGCTTTTAATCCTTTCTGCATAAAGTATTCATATAAAAGCAATTAAGATAAATGTTGTATAGCGTTGATAAAAAGGTTAATATTGTCAACGTTGTTCTTGTCACTCGTCATAACGAAGACAACTTTCTAAACTGTAGCAGATCTTCATTCTGTGAAACATAGTCTTGCTTGTTAGAATAAGAATCACAAACCAAAAATCCTTTATTCATGTAAGGAAACTGTGAAAAACTTTTTTGCTTAGGCGATCTCAATACTTTGACATCTGTGATACACACAGTGTGCCGGACGCGGAACTCCAAAGTTGTCTATACTTTAACTTAACAGTGAATTAATTAGGCACGTGCATGTTGACTTGTGTTGACTTATGATACCCTAATCATCACTTATGTGGCCATAAGAATATCTAATGTGTCATATATCTTATTATATTTTATCCATGTTATTATTATGATTGTTATTAGAGCAACAGAAGACATTGCATGGAAACACGCTAAGTTATGTTTAGTCTAAGTGAAAATTTAATTCAGTGTCTTCTTAAATTAAATTAACATTTTAGCGCTGAATGACATATGATATCGTCAACAGAATCTTGATTTGGAATGTATGTTTTTTTTTCGACTTCTTTGGCGTATGCAAGTAATCGCAAGAGATATTTCTATTTCTAATAAATGGCATGGAAAATGTTCCTGTGGGCAAACGCGTGATGATCAGGGTATCAAGATCAACACTGATAGTCAACAAACATTTGCTTTGATTTTCTTTATAAAAAAAAAAAAACCTCAATGGAACACTGCTGTTCAATCATCATGAAAGACAAGTTATCCGTGAGGAGTGTATAATTGCGAGTGAAGCTTTCATTGGACTGTGGCATTTCGCAAATAATTGACCATTTGGGAGGGTTTGAGCATTTGAACAAAATACAATATGCGAACATGGCACGCCGTCGATGAGTCGGGCGTGCGAACGAGGCACATGGAGTTAATTGAAATAAAACACATCACCTTTTGGCACAAATGGGAAAATCCAATCAAAAGTTGGCTGAAACAGGTGCAAATACTATCGGAGAAGCACATTGTGATAGGTTACACGTTTGAAAGTGAGGGCTTCTAAAACATTTCCTTTTTTTGATAAGCTATGATAACATCAGTGGCTCCTAATTTGGGGGTTTTCATCCAAGTGATTAGGTCGACCTACAGCTGGTAGGGCATGAAGGGAAATCCCCTTCTATGTTTGTTTATTTTTTTTTTGTACCAGTCTCAGACCAGCACATCATCCAGGGTCAGAGCTACTTGGGTTGCTGTACTTTGTAACAAATTTTGATGCCCAGTTTGTTCTGCAGATGGATGGTTTGAATATTCGTGTAGCAGATGTATCCAACCCTAGCTCAACCCAAGGAAAGTGAATTTTATTCCTTTATCAATGTCGCCGATTGCAAGTTTTATTTTATTTTGTTCTGCCAAGGACGCTATTTCGCCATCAGCTAAAGACACAAATGCCCTGGTTTAATTAATAATGTTGATGATGATGATGATGATGATGATAATAATAATAATAGTAATAATGATAATAATAATAATAATAATAATAATAATAATAATAACATCATTCAATCATCATGATTGAATGATACATTGATCTATGTATCCATTTTCCTCTTTTTTTCAAGTCTCAGTCAGTCCTGAACCATACAAAATGTTATTCGATTTTTTTCCATTCCCTCCTATTCTTTTCTTTGATAACGACTTTACAGGGGCATTTATTTGCATTGATCTTTCGGTCAAGCGCATACCTTACGTTTAAAATATGAGTACTAGCATTCATACTCTCTTGCACTGTCACCTGCACACACGACGCACTGTCACTTGCAGACACTATACACTTCTATTTGACCTGTATAGTCAATGGTCAATCATACATTTATAAAACATGAGAACAAGGAAGGAAATAACAAACAAACTCAAAAGCAGAGACCAACATGGCATACCTGATAAGAAACAGGATTTTCCTGAACATTATACATTGCATTAAGGACCTCAGTCATATGATACTGGATTGACGCATAATGAGTATAATATGATCTTTTGATATTGAAAATCCTTAGTACATGTTATTTAGTAATTCAATGAGTCTTCTTTGAAGGTTTGCGTGTCGGTAGAACGTTGGGTGGTAAAATGTTACCTTTCTTGAGAATTCTTTCTTGAGCATGCATCTGGCCATGTGTATGTGGGGAGTAGGTAGGCGCTTTCACTTTACAGGTTTACATATATACCCAAGAAAGAGTACGTGGGGAACCATTGATGCAACTCAAAATTCCTTGAGTAATCTTCAAAATCGTACTTTCATAAATGACCTCACTTTATTGAGTTATCTGCAATATCAGCTAGGGCTCGACATTGATGACGGTTTGCAGAAACCACCTTGGTAAACTGTTGTCTATGCTGGAATATCAAACTTAAGCTCATCCTAACATCAAAATACACTTATGTCGCTTTTGATACCTTTCACACATCAAAGATTCATATCCTGAAAGAAATATATCAAAATTCTTATACGTATACACATAAACATATATATATATATATATATATATATATATATATATATATACATATTTTTTGATAAATATGTGTAGGCCTACTAGATATATGAACATAATGTACTATCTACCTGTAAAGGAATTGTCAAAAGTGTTTTAGCATCTTGCTATAATGATATCCAACTTCCGTGACCCGGGCCGCGTTTTATAAGACTTAAGTCTTAACTTAAGTCTTAACTATTTTACTTTCGTTATCTCAGCAACTATTGCAATGTATCGCTATTGTTAGTTTTTTTTTTTGCTATCATTGTTGTTTTCTCTGTACAATTGTATGCATTGATTTTGTCACTTAAGAAAGTGAGATTTATGTTTTTGTTATATATTGTGGAAAAAACGAATAAATATGAACTTGAACTTGAACTAAGTTATCAATAGCAATGTTACGATTGTTGTTATAAGCTATACTGAAATCCTTACATCTGATTGGTTGAGAGCAAATTTGTCATAGAGATGTGGCAGTTGTTACTGATAACACGTTTTATAAAACGGGACCCTGATGACTATCACAGTGTGCATGTAATCTACAATAATTATAGATGTGTGGTATTCTATGGGCAGGTGCATAGTGAAGCTGCAGTGTCACCGTTATCACTCTTGACATGCGTATTCAAACTGAGAGCCTTATCGTTTGAAACTTTTATTCTATTTACAAGCTTGAATCCTTGCAAAAGCTCTTCGATGAGCCTTATTTCTTGTGTCAATGTTTAAAAATATGAGATGCATAGCACCTAAGAGTTTCAACTTTCTATAGACTGCTGACCATGTCACCGCTATTTTCTTACAATTTGATTGATTTCATTTGGTCAATTGTTATAGCCCCACATATCTTCTTTTTCATGGAAACCTAGTACTTAACAGCTGGCTTTTACAAAGGTTGTTATTTTTCTTGTCTTGCTACAGGCGTGCTACATGAGGGTACAAGAGCTGGTCAAAATTTGGTCAAACTCCTCACAATCTTTGAGAACACTGGCTGAAATAAAAATTTGTCAGCTGTAATTTGTTCCAGGAATTTCGACTTGTAGGAATGTGGCAAGAAGGGTGAAAAAGACTGACAATAATTTCCATTACAAAAAAGTGGTTACGGCTAATTTCAAGGCCAGAGGTCTCTGTACAATATTCAGATACTTCTCTTTCCACCAGTCATATTGCCTGTAATTCCTCTAGGAATATTCAACAGTGATTTCACCGAGCGGATAAGGTAAAACTGACTCGATAATCGATTCGCACAAACAAACTGCTGGTAGGGAATGGTAGGGATGAAAGGTGAAAGGTCACAATCAACTGCCACTAATGCCGTTCTCTGGCAGTTAATTTTATTGGATAAGTCGAGTAACGTTACTTGGCGTACGGAAATGAATGAAGATTTGATTAACCTTTTTGGAATCAATCAAAAGGATCAACAAAGTGAAAATAACCCATTTAGATATGAATACCGTGCAGCAGATACCATTAATTCTATCTTTGATAATTTGAATGTGAATGAGGAAAATATATTATATCAAGGTTCTGATTATCTAACGATTAATCAATTTCAGTCTTTAGAGATATCGAATGATAGTTTTTCATTGATGCATCTAAATGTCCGAAGTTTAAATAGCAACTTCGAACATTTACAATCTTTACTAGAAAATCCTACCCAGAATTCATTTTCTGTTATTGGGCTCACTGAGACGTGGCTTACTAAATATTCCCCTAATTCTTTTGCATTTTCTGGTTATGATTTTATTACGAATAATAGAACTAACAAGGTAGGAGGAGGGGTTGCATTTTATATTAAACAACATTTTGATTATTTTGTACACACCGAACTTAACTCCATGAATGAAATTTTAGAATCTTTGGTTGTTGAAATAAATATCCCAAAGTCTAGGAATATTTTGATTACATTGATATATAGACCTCCAAACTCCAGCAGTGCATTATTTCTAGAAGCCTTACAGGATCTCATCCATAACCCAATTTTTGTTGATAAAAAATGCTTTGTTATGGGCGATTTCAATATAGATATATTGAAATGCCACACAGTAAATGCCTCTCAGAATTTACTTGATAGTATGTTTTCAGCTTCTTTTTTACCACCTTTTACTAAACCCACCCGAGTGACAGATAATACAGCTTCACTTATTGATAATATATTTTGTAATATTACGCCTACTCCTAAATCGAATATCATTTTAGCAGATATATCAGACCACTTTCCAATTTTCACATCCATCCCAGTCACCACGAAACCAATTAGTCCCACTAGAGAAGTATTTAGAAAAGTCACACCGGATAACTTACAGAATTTGAAGAATAGTCTGAATGAAGAAACTTGGAGAGAAGTATATAGCACTCATGATACGGATTTATCATTTGATGTTTTTATGAATATTTTGAATTCTCATTTAGAGAAATATGTTCCTTTGGTAGAAGTTAAACGTGATTACAAAAAGTATCCTAGATCACCATGGATAACAAAATCTGTTCTACGATCTATAAACCGGAAAAACAATTTGTATTATGCAGACAAAATTAAACGTACTGAACAATCTCATCGTAAATATATTATGTATAAAAACACTCTTACAAGAATATTGCGTTATGAAAAAAAGAAGTATTACGCGGATCAGATATCTTTTTGTAAGCATGATATGAGTAAAACTTGGAAAATAATAAACAGTGCTATAAATAAAGAAAATGATAAGTTTTGTGTTACAAAAGTTGTTTCTGGTGACAAGGAAATAACAGACCCTGTGATGATTGCAGATGCATTTAACCTTTACTTTTCGCAGATTGGACATGATCTTGCTAATAAAACTCCTGCTTGTCAAAAAAATTTCTATGAATTTCTTAAATTACCCAACTCAAATTCATTCTTTTTTGATCCGATTATTAGTTATGAAGTAAAAGATATCATTATGAGTTTGGAAAGTAAAAGAAGCTCGGGACCTGATTGTATTGATAACGTTATTTTGAAAAATATAGCTGAGAATATTGTTGAACCTTTAACTTACATTTTTAATTTGTCATTAAGCAGTGGTGTTGTTCCGCTACGAATGAAAATTGCTAAAGTAATCCCAATTTATAAGAAAGGTAATAAGGAAGATATTAGTAATTATAGACCAATTTCATTGTTGTCATCGTTTTCAAAACTGTTAGAAAAAGTTGTTTATTCTAGACTCCTTAAATTTCTTGATTTTTATGATATCATTTCTGATTCACAATTTGGTTTCCGCAAAGGACATAGCACTTCTCAAGCAATTCTCTCCTTTATTGAAAAAGTAGCCAAAGCAGTAGATAGGGCTCATCACACAGTGGGTGTCTTCCTGGACCTCTCCAAGGCCTTCGATACCATTGATCATAAAATATTACTTCATAAATTATGTCACTATGGTATACGTGGCAAGGCCTTGGAGTGGTTCAGGAGTTACCTCTCTGATCGTAAACAGTATGTTTTTTATCTGGTCAAAACTCCTGCAACCAATCTGTCATCTGTGGTGTACCTCAGGGTAGTTTACTGGGACCTCTTTTATTCATTTTGTATATAAATGATATAATAAATGCTTCTAATATTTTATCTTTTGTACTTTTTGCTGATGACTCTAATGTTTTTCTTTCTCATTCAGATCCTCATATTTTGGTGGATTTGTTAAATTCTGAATTAAAGAGATTGTTATGTTGGATAAGGTCAAATAAGTTGTCTATAAATCTTCTTAAAACTAAATGTATATTATTTAGTAATACTTTAAATAATCTTCCTAATAATATAAAAATAGATGATATAGTTATAGATGAAGTTGCATCAATGAAGTTTTTAGGTTTGGTTATTGACAATAAACTTTCATGGAAGTCACATATTGATAGTATTTGTCACACAATATCTCGAAATATTGGTGTTATTAATAGAGTTAAAGATTATTTTTCTATTCCCACCCTTTTAATGTTATATTCAGCTTTGATTTTACCTTATTTGAATTATGGCATCATAGCTTGGGGGAACACACATCCATCATATCTCGACAGACTGTCCCGTCTCCAGAAAAAAGCTCTTCGAATAATTTGTCATGTTTCTTGGAGAGCCCACACCGATGTTTTATTTTCTGAAAACAAAATTTTAAAGATAACTGATATTTATTATTATTGTCTTGGCCAATTTATGTATAAAACTTTCTAATAATTTGTTGCCGTCTGTCTTCACAAGCATGTTTGCGAGAAACCGCTCGTTCCATAAATATCCAACTCGTCACTCAGATGAATTCCATCTGCCTTTAACTAGAACAATGTTTACACAATCTATATTTACATTTGCTGGACCTAAATATTGGAACAACCTTTCTAACAGTTTGAGGACATCTCCAAGTTTAAGTTCCTTTAAGAGTAATCTGAAGAAAAATATTTTGAACAGTTATAAGAATTGTTGATTCTTTATTGGTTGCAAAGAAGTGTAAAATCCAACCTTATATTCTATTGGAATTACAGCTAAGCGGCTCCATCCATCCACTACCTCTCGTGTCCTTCTATTTTTTTTTTGTCTCTTATCTTCACACCACGCATTAAGCTGCTTTCTCCCCCCCCCTCTCTCTCTCATACACACACACACACACTCACACACACACACACACACACACACACACACACACACACACACATACTATTTTGTTTCTCTCCTCTCTTTTCCGGCATGACAGCGACTTAGTGTAGGGATTTGTTCAGGGTTTTTGTTTCGGATAAGTTAGGTTATAGGTCTTTTTTTAGTTTCTTTGTTTCATCCATTTTCAATGCTTATCAGTCTATCGATCATATAATTTCTTGTATTACGTGTGGGGGGAATGCAGCCTACAAGCTCAGCTTTTTAGCATTCCTCCCCATTTCCAACATTTTCCTATACCTACAAGTTTTCTGTAAATTTATCCTTTACTTTGTATGATGAAATTTATGCACTGTATTTAATTTTTGTAATATATTATATGTTTTTGTTGGAAATGAAAAATAAATGAATGAATGAATGAATGAAAAGCAATGAATAGATATCTCCTTTCCGCAATGAGTGTTAAAGGGGATCCTTGGTCAGCGTTCAAAATTTATGAGTTTTTCAAAATTGAAATAATGAGTCCTTCATATAATGACACATAATTCGGTAAATGAGTGAGAAACATAGGTATAAATCTATTCGTATGAGAATAAAATACTCTATGATAGATACTCTTAGACGCAAAAAGAAAAGTCGCATATGCAGGTTCGCTACTTAATTGTTTATTTGTTTATTTACTTAATATATTTGTGTACTTGTTTATCTTTTTTCTATCTCTCTATTTCTACCTTGATCACCGTAACCATCCTCCTGACTGACGTTTGGAAACATGCCAAGTCGGGTTGAAATGTGTGACTGCGTAGCCAGCGGATGACGAGCCTCGATAAAATACATGCGAACCTTAAAAGTGCTGCTCCTGGCTATAATCATTACTAAGCTCCACCTGAAGCTCTGGCTGGCTGTTGAACACTTGTATTTGAATGGAAAGTCCAAGCGATTTTCATGTAGTACATTAATGGACAGCTCCATGTTTAGATTATTGGCATCATTGGGGTCCCTGAGCAGAGAAACCAATACTTTGAAAAAACCCAAGACAAATTGCACTGAACAAGGATGATGACATCGGAGACTCACGTATTTCAGAAATGTAGTAATGTAATTCTACTACAATACAGCTTCCTTAATACGTTCACCTGTGTAGCATTTCTGTATGCTTGATTCTTTTGTTCTGCTTTAAGTTGAGCCCACACTCATGCATTCTTATGGCGTAGCTTCTATGTTATCCTCCTTGTTCATTGTGATTTCTTATAAATTTTGAAAGAAAAAACAGTTATTTCTCGTGTCAATCACAATAAATTCTAAAAATGCGAGAAAGTTTGGAAATCATCCGGAGTTATAATTTTAGTGCATAGTCCATATTATGTGACCTTTATGTTTTGACATTGACAGGTTTTATCACATGAGAATTTCTTTATGCTTTCTTCTTTTACTCTGCTTTCTTGAGCCCCCACTCATGTATTCTTATGACAAAGCTTCAATGTCACCATTGTCGTTCATTGTGATTTGTTATGAATTTTGAAAAAAAACAAAAACAGTTATTTCTCATGTCAATCACTATAAATTCTAGAAATGCGAGAAGTCTGGAAATCAGCCGGATTTATCCTTTTGATAATAGTGCGTAGTCCATATTGACCTTTATGTTCTGACATTGACAGTTTTTATCATATGAGGAAGCACAGTGCATTTCTTGTCATGGCTGATTCAACGGATACGATAGCCATTTACCCTGCCCGGAAGGGGGAAAAAAAGGTACACATTAGGGTAAAATCCCGCCAGATCTGACCCTTTTCTCAGTAAGGATACTTCTATTGCTTTGTGATTGTAGTGAACCACAGATTTTCATCGACTTCCTGGCTAGCCTTTTATCAAGGCCCTCTCGCTGTAAAGTAGATATAACGGGCGACGAATAGGCCAGTTTGGAGTTATAGTCCGGGCTAGAAGGCACCCAACCTTGTTTTTTGATATATACAATGTTTTTTGATGGTTTCTTGTCAATTCGAGGGTGCTGATTCCAAATCCGATTGATGCCACTCGCGTAACCTTGAGCATTTTCGGCAAAATGCAAAAATCCAAAATGGCCGCCAGATATGCTAATTCGGCCGTGAGAAACACAATAATGTGCATTATCTGACCAATTATTCCACCAAACTTTGTACATTTCTGTTCCTAGAGTTACTCCATCTGCATTTGCAAGAGAATTTTCATTTCATATAGGTTCACTTAGTATTTAAAGCTAATTTTCTTATTCAAAATGGCCGCCATTCCTATGCTTACGTGCTATATGAATGGCAAAACATATGCATGGAAATATAGAACAAATTTACTGTATTTCCAGTCCCGTACCTACGCTGTCATAAAGTGTTGCATGTGTAATACAAATATGTTGGGTGTCACTTACAATATAGAGGGCCTACATGAATATTTGAGCATTTAATTTTCATAAACCTGTTTAACACAATTTCTTATATACTTCATTTTGTCTCAACAACGAATATAAGTTCACTAAACGTCTCGCAAGAAATCAATATACCATCATATTCTACATGCAGGTTGAATATAGAAATGTAATAGTAACACAATATATTAAGAAGCCTAGATGAATGGTATTTATCAAATAATGTTGAAAATGGAGGGGAAGCTAGAAAGCAAAGCTTCTAATATGCATTCCCCTAAAACCATATCAACAAAGTACAGAAAAATCCTACACAGTAAGGGCAGAGATACATGGTTGTAGACAAAAACACATCGGACATTAATGACCCAACTAAATACCCTTTACATTGTAGGTTTTTTTTTTACCAACAAGGAGTTGGGGGAGGGGGTAGGAGGATTCCTGAGGCGAGTTTGAAATGGATCATAACCTCCATCACTTTGATATGATATAATTTAGAAGTACCGCCGTGATATTATCGAGCAAACTTGATTTTCTTCTTGAATTAAAACAACAAAAACTTATGAAGGCATAAACGAAACTGTCCAAACGCAATACCGTACAAATTATTCATTAAACATCAACCAAAGAGCAATGTGAGCTACCTCTTTCAGTTCTCTCACAGTTCCCAGGTCTTGATAATATACACTTTGACATCATGATCTCATTCAGTCTTGTCTCAAAACTAAAATTGTCAGTTTTATTGTCTTTAAAGAACCCTTTAATTGGATGTTTGGCAGCAGGCGACATCAGCCCCTAATTTGAAGAATTCTCAGGCTAAAGATGCATATTAGTCCTGCAATTGCTTTAATTGCAACCACATCTGGTGATGTTCAGCACTTCCTCAAGGGTCAGAGGGCGATTATTTGCCATAGAAACAGAATGAAGACATGAAGACTTGCTTGATCACCACCCGTTGAAGCCCTATTACGGCTTTGTTGCCAGGCCAGAGACAGTTGTAGGTAACTTGGGTGGTATCAGAGATGACATGAGACCAGCATCTGCACCAACCTGTTTTGGGGTCAAAGCTTTCAAGTTACGGGAGAGAAATCTAGGCTTGTGGGATTTCAGACGCATTGATGGCAGGTTGTTCAAGGGGGCATTCCATGAAGCGCTTTGTCAGATCTTTTCTTTTGGACAGCTGTTATAAGCTACTAAAATCCTTGCATCTGATTGGCTGAGAGCAAATTTGTCAGACACATTTGTCAGACAAGACGCTTCATGAAATGTCCCCATGCTATCGTGTTTAGAAGGTCAGGGTATGCGTTGACGGCACTGGTGACACTTGCCATCCTTTCCTTCCAGCGTGAGGGAGAGTGATCGAGTGCCAGTGAAGGAGGGTAGACTTCCTTAGCCTATGCTTAGAAGGCTTGCCACAGAGGGCTACCTTGAACATAGCGTTGGCAAGATGGAAGGCATGGGTCTGATGATAATCTTATAAAGGTTGGGGCAAAGTCTCCAGAAGGTGAAGTACTCCTCTATTGTCTTGAGATGGGTCAGTACTCGGCTGATGTCATCCAAGGACTTTCTGTGAGACGTAAAGGCGAGATCATCTGTAAACTTCCTACGTGAAGTGAATGTTATGTCACCATGTATATTTTAAAAAGAGCTCTAGTGGAGTTAGTTTACAGCCACCATCAAGGAGGCCATCATTCAGAGTCCTAACACAGCTGGTCTGGTTACCTAGAGCAATCCTGAATCTGCAAGTGCTGAAGATTAAAGACAAGCAGTGTGAAGTTGCTATAACACTGCTTTCAGAATGAGGCAGCATTGTACGGATCTCAGAGTCTCCCTTGACATCATATACGCTAACACATTCACTCCGAAAAAACGGTGGTAAAATTCATCTATCTAAACATATATTATTCATCTGGGTTAACTGGAAAAACTTTTGGGTGTTGTTTTCATTTCAGTGAGGTGGTCCGTTTTTCCCCCTTTTCCCCTGCCTCATATTCTTTCTCGGATGAGGGGACTGAAAAGTTTGTATAATATAGCTTTTAGATGATGTAGAACAGGACAGGTATTTGGAAATTTCATTTGTGTCATCATCTAGGATTCAGCCGTTTAATTCAGCAAATGAGAGTGAATATTATGATGTCAAACATCTCGAGGAAAGGAAGTATCAAATGTTCATATCTAATAATTCCTGATAAACAATCTTGATGTTGGCGTCAATTCAAGCTTTGGTGGACTTTTCCAAATTCCTAGGGAAAATTTCAGATTGAGGTACGTAGCAAATTCTGATGTTTGCATAAAAAATAAAACAGCTTTTGTTACTAACAACCTTCTAATTTATAATCAGCACACAAATTGATAAACAGTGTACCTGAGTGACAAAAAAAGAAAAGAAAATTTGTTTATTTCCATGTACACTTTGCCATTCATATTGTGCAGGGGTATATGAGTGGCATCCATTTTCAAGTTTTGTATTAAGAAGAATATATTATAAAGCCTAAAAACAATAAATTTTCTGTTTGTTTGCTTGTTTGTTTGCTTGTTTTGCTATTGGCACTCATCAGATCTGCACTGCACATGCAAAACTTGATAAAAGCGTAGGTATGTGACTGAAAATTCGTCTTCTATTTCTATGCATATTTTTTGCCATTCATATAGTACATGAGTATAGGAGTGGCGGCCATTTTGAATTGAAAATAAGCTTGAAATGCTAAATGTACCTCTTAAAATGAAAAATTTCTTGCCTGTGCAAGTAGAATTACACAAGGAACAAAAATTTAAAAAACTTTGATGGAATAATTGGTCATAAGATTGACATAACTGGGATTATCATGGCCAAATTAGCATATCTGGCGGCCATTTTGGATTTCTGCATTTTGCCGAAAATGCTCAAGGTTACGCGAGTGGCATCAATCGGATTTGGAATCAGCACCCTCGAATTGACAAGAAACCATAAAAAAACATTGTATATATCAAAAAACAAGGTTAGGTGCACTTTCTATGGAGCCTAGCCTGGACTATTAGCTCATGGGCACATTGATCCCAATAACCTTTTTTTTTTTATTCATCATTTCATTATTTTGTATTGAATGTAATTAATCATTTTTTTTTCTTTTGATATTGCCAAATACCACTTCTGCCGTCAGGTGGATGCACTGGCAAGCAGCATTAATATGGATTACCTCAATAATCATTACATCACATATGCTTATCCCACTGAACTTAAAAATCAACATGCCTGTTGGTACGAATGACCTTTCTTCTGATCACGCGCAAAGTGGAACTGCGAACTAGCTTATTAGAGAGCCCAGCGGAGTGCGACCTCGCGCAACCCCACTTGGCTGGTCTCTCTCCACCATGCAGCCAGAGGGCCTTGAAAGAAGGCTAACTCCTATCCAATAACTCATATCCAATACATAGTAGTATACATAGTAAATGTTCATATCTGAATGACGCGCCTTAGATATAAGAACTGCACCAACAACAAACAACAACATGTTTCTTATGCCAAGGTGTTGTGACTGCAAGCTACTCGTATATAGTGGAAAAGTCATTGGGACCGCCAGTTTACTTTCGTTATATCGAAATTTCGTTATTGCCAAACAGTTAAGTAAAAACATACCGAAATGGTAATTTCGGGACTTGACTTTCTATCTCGTTGTAACGAGAATTCCGTTGTAATCGTGTTCGTTTTAACGGGAGTATTTTACATCCAGAGTCAAAGTATAATTTGCCACGTAGACCTTGTAATCAACACCTTGTTGCCTTTTATTGATTAAAACACAAACACATCAAATCAATATCATACCGATTTCTCTTTGATCGCCATGTCACAGAGAACGATTACTTACTAAGCTGTGAGGGATAGAACTGAAATTTGAAAGCAATTGTAACAATAACTAATACCTATTATTACATTTTGTTTGTGATAAAAGTTATTATTTTATCCTGAAATGGTTGTAGTCTGGTAACTCATTATTAACGGCTAAGAACCTCACGCACACACACACACACACACACACAAACTCACACACACATAGACTTGATATAGCAACAACACGAATTACGCTCTGAGCATTTTAACCAGACTCTCTCCGAATTGAAAAAAAAAATGAGAAAATCTACACTTTATTTTTTTTCAAAGCATACATCCTGTCTGTAATTATGCAGCGCTGCGATGATACATTTTTATGCTGTGTTTATTAGATGCATTGCTCAAAGTGTTATAGTCCGTTGTCTCTCTTTCATGCTCTTTTACAAAAAAAGTGACTTTCAGTGGCCGTGTTTAAAAGACGGTGAGGACATTATTTTCTTACACATCTACCGCTAAAACTAAAACTAAAATAAAAAGATGAAACATGTACATGTATCTACGAATGTACGCGTTTTGTTTTTATAAAAGGAACAGACAATTTGCAACTATTAATTTCATACTTGTTTCATTTCCCCTTTGAACTCGTCTTCACAGCATTGCTACTTTTAAGAAGAAAAAGGCATAACGTCTGTTGCAATTGCGTCATTGGACAAGTGGATAATTCCCCTTTATTGTCTTTATCTCCCAACGTTTTCCTCACACAGTTAGCTTCCTCGAAAAGAGTTGTGCCAACGCATGGCATTAACAAAAATTTCAAAAGATCTTACAAAAACAAGTACTGACAAGGACAACAAACCAAAATGACCTTAATGAAAAAATTGCAAAACCAAGTAAAAACAATTAGTTCAAATGATTAGTGCACGAAATGATGCCCAGTTACATCATTATGCGGGGAGCTTTGATAATGTAACCAATCTTGGCATGGCATTCAAAACAAACATTACTTCGTTATCTATGCACTCCGTGCCGACCAATCCAAATTGCTCTGGGCGTATAACGTTAGCTGCGCTGCATGAAACCACGCCTCCATTGTTTACGATAAATAGCGTAGATTAGCCACTGGCTAAACATCAGGCTTCGAACTCCGGGAAGAGAAGCTCGCACCAATTCAAAAGTCCGTCGATTGAAACGTTTTCAACTTTGACATCCACTGATAGTCCTCCTCCATCTTTCTTTGCCTTCAACTATGGACAAGTCAGCACTACTGGTGAGTACATCATTTTTTATAGTTAGCTTAGCACTAGATAGCAGTGTAATTAAAGTGGGCAAATATAAAAGATTACTTGATTATTCGATGATTAGATTATTGTCAAAAGATTTATCTATTGTGGTTTGCCTTAACGCCGAAAATGGGAGATTAATCGTTATACGAATAGCAATAGTATATCATCTCCAATTCAGATAGTATTCAATTTTCCCCGATTGAAGGGGCACAACGCTTCGCTACGGATATTCGTTGCTAATCAGCCGTTGATTACAAAAAGAAAACGTTCATAACGTAACAGACAAGAATTGTATCCTTCAGCATTAAGTTCTCTTCACTTCACATTTAAAGGAAAAGAAAAAGAATCTTAAAGAACTATTCTCAACATCAACCATTGAGAGAGTTGATTCAGCTTTATCGAAATAAAAGTCACTTTAGTATCTTGGCAGGCTTCTCTTAAAAGTAAACTTTAAACTCTGGTGGAACCTGGCAAATATCAAAGGCTTATCAGAGCCCCTTTATGAATGTATTGATTGTTATGTATTCCTTTTTGTCTCTCAACTTTCTTTGCCCTATACTGTATGCATCTATAGAAATGCTTCTTTCATCCCTGATCATTCTTCAGTGATTGTGCTTCTTGCTATTTCAAAAAAGCAAAAAGAAAGTTCCTCTTAAATTAATGTTTAAGCGGAGAGATCTTGACAATTCCCACAAGTTTTTCTATACCTTAACTATAATAACTAAAGGAGGTTTTTAGACTTTCAAGTCCCCCCCCCCAAAAAAAAAAGACCATACTGTATTTCAGCTGACACCGAAGTAAACTTGACTATGAAAATGAAAACAACTCAACCACTGATTCAAAGGTCGAATATGATATCCTAGCCATTTTCGCTCTCTATACCTACGACCTGCAGTTCGACAATGAGGCAACCCTCAAAGTGTCACGTGTGCGATCCTGCACTGCGATCGTGATCGCAGCCCTGCTGGTGGCCGGCGCCATCGCAGTCGCGCTCATCATCCGCAGCGACCACCGGGTGACAACCATGTGTCCGACCTCTGAATTGGGACAAGATGGAAGGTCGTCCAACAGGATCATGGACACTGACGTGGTAAGGAAGTGATATTTATCGGTTATCATTGTCAGAGATACTAATGATGATAATATCAATGATACTACCACAAATATTGATATCTGTAGGACTTAAATTGAAATTAAAGTATCATTATGCTACAAGCATTTAAGCATGCAATTTAAAGGAAACCAGAACGTAAATATAAATGTGGATTTAGTGAAAGCAGCAATATTAGTAGGCATATCAGTGAAATTTTGAGGAAAATTAGACAATTGAACAATGAATGAATGTTTCAAGTTTCGTAGTAATCCTCACTGTATTAAAGATGGATACTACAGTTCATGACGTCATTGTGTACGAAAATATACAAAATATGCAAGGAGAGTTCCGATAAACTTCATTCGTCATGAAAGGTTTACAGATTCCTTCGACTTGATACTGACAAATATGTGATTGTAATAGCATTACCCTTGCCTTCAAAAAGAGGTAGGTCAAGTACTCTTTTATTTCCTATAAAAAAAAATAAGTGGAAATAATGTGTCGAATTGTCTTTGTGTTCCAAGTGTTGTTGTCCATAGTGGCGTTATGAACTGTTACTGTAGTGGTCTCCTTAACTAGTGATGATGGCATCTAACTTTGAAAAATGCATAACTTTTGAATTTATTGTCAAATTTTCCTAAAACCTTCACTGATGTGTTCTACTCTACTTGCTTTTATCACCCAATCCACATTTTATTCTAGGTTTTGGCTTCCTTGTTTGAAATTGGTACGTATTCCATTAGATTTCATCCGACTTTAAATAAACTAAAAAAACATAATTGTAACAATAGCTTACTTTGTTATTTTTCGTTTTGTTTTTTCTCTTAAATCACGACTCCTGTGTTTCTGTCATCAATCTCTACCAAGGTCAGAGACCTGGAACTCCGCGAGACGAGGCTGGTGAAACGGCTTCCGAGGCACTGACTTACAACAGCGCCCTCAATACTGTTCTTCTGAACTCACCGGGCAACTTCAGCGTGGGATCGGCAGCGACCATCGCGATTGACTTCGATCGTGTGAGTCCTTCTGTTGATGACAACTATTGATGATTGATAAACATAATTTATTGGAATAATCTTTGCGTATTTCGCTAAACTTTTTTTTCAAAGGCATCCTGTTTGTCATACAAATTCGACAGTAATGTTAAAAACACTTAGACAACATGTATTAAGTACCTAGACAGAGGACAACAGTCAAAGGTGAAAATTGTCAAATAACATTTATTTTCCTGTCTTCCTTGTCAAATATCACTTCGTTCTTTTGGCTTTTGGTTTTTGATGGCATATTCGTAGAGATATGGATCTATGAGTTTCTTAACATGACTTTGCATACTTGATAAAGATTCTAGATATTAGGCAAAGAATCGTATAATTTATGCGTCATTTTCTCGTATAGCGTTCCTCAAAGGATTTCAACCCTGTAAACATTCAGGAAGGCATTTCGTCCCAACGATGTTTGTTTGGTTCATTACATTGCATATTTTAAAATATTACTCCACAATGTCTGTTTCAGTCTGTGGTTGTAATGAGTTTCCATGAGGACCAGACGTGCTTGGTTTTCGCCCTACAAGAACAGACAGCAGAGACGATCAAGGCCTTGGTGCGCAACGACCAACAGCACCAGGTGAGTGGTGGTATCGGAAGCTGACACATTATGAAAAAGTTTCAGAAAATTAAATGTTTTATGATAATGACTGCAATAATACCAATGATGACGTGTATCAAAATAGTAATGATGTCACCAGACAAAATAACTGAAGTCATACTGAAGATAATATGTAACTTTGTCAAAAGAAAAAAAGACAGAATAGTCATAATAATTATTATCAAAGATGACTGATGATTGACGTTTGCAAAAAGTTGAATACCTACAGCCACTACAGTGTTACCACCTGGTTTTCGCATGTACCCACAAAGTTCCAAGGTACATCGTAAATAAAGAATCCTGTCTGATGAAGAAATTCACATCAAAGTCGTAGTGTCGCTGGGGGTCATTTGCATACAGAAATTTTATTGGAGAAAGGAAGTAGCGATATTTCAAGGCTCTCAGTTTTTGTCATTGTTTTTCTTATTCCCTTTTTTTCAAGCGGTTAATTCACTAGTGTAATTCAACAAAGGGTACAGGGGTAAAAATTTGTTTTTACTCCAGACGTTTACTCGTACATAAGTATATTAGTCCAGCGGATATAGAAAAAATCATGCACTTAATGGTAAAAGCACCATATTTGGTACACATGTACATGATGCCAATACAAGTCATTTCTGATATGGAAGCCACTCTGATTCTCCCTTTGGCGGCCGTGGCGGCCATTTTTCAAAATGGCCGCCATGTGATATAGCAATGCTGTGTATTTTGGAAACTATAAGTCCGATTGTCGTGATTCTTGTACCAAAGTATAGGTTTTGAGGGTCAAGGATTCCAATAAAATAATTTTTGAGAGGATAAAACCATGGCAACCTACTTATTGGCGGCCATTTTGAAAAAAATATGGCCACCATGCTACAGATATAACATATCCTTAAAACGTATGGACAAAGGGTCATGACTCTGGTACCAACTTATATGTTTTTGGGTCAAGGATTCTGATCAACTGTAAGTGAATATGAATCGTTTCATCCTACGTTTTGGCGGCCATTTTAATAGATATGGCTGCCATACAACAGATGATGAATATTGTATATCTTCGAACTCAAATGATATATAATCACGATTCACGTGTAAAAGTATAGTTTTTGGGTGAAGGTTTTCAATATAATGATGTTTTAGCAAAGTGAATAGGTTCATCACATCCTTTGTTTTGGCGGCCATTTGATAAATAGCTAACGAGTGTTATGAAAGCGGGATGCCCATTTTGGATTGATTCTGGTGTAAACGTTTCTTTTAGGGGTCAACAATTACTTGTTCACCCATTTTTAGTATTCTAATGTGGGACATCTGGGCATAGTTAACTTTGTAAGCATTTTGGAAAATATGCTCAACTTCCTTTATAGGATTTCTGTGTGTACAGTGTATGTGAAAAACATGATCTTCACAATTTCATGTCTGAAGTACATATTAATCAAGATTATATATTTTCTAGAAATATAGACTCTCGCTTTCTCTGGTCCCTGGACTATGGAATGAAAATCATAGTTTTCAACCAATTAGTACATCTGTTTTCTTTGGAAAAATGACACTAAGTGTGAGAAAACTTCTAAAACTTCTTGGGTCACTTACATCAAATGTAAACACACTATATGTATGTCTATAAAATCCATGATTGACCAGGCTGTTCTGATACTTATAACTACACTGAATCTTATACATCAAACGATAAAGTAAATAGTGGCAGTGGGCAGTTCCTTCTGGTCCTATACGGGTAGAAAGACGTCCCCGCCCTCCACGAGTCTCCCGCTTCCTTGCGGGCAGTTTTTTTGTTAATCAAAGGCTAGGGAGTAAACCTTATCCAAATCCGGAGCGGAACCCCTAAGGCGGTTAGGTGTTGTAGTTCATCATCTCTCCGGCAAATATAATAGGTATTATACAATACATCTTTATAGGTTTACATCTACTGTGTTGCTATAATTTTCGCGTACACAAATTTTCGCGAATTGCCGCTGTCACACATTTTCGCGAGTGGTTAAATTCGCGATTGGGGGACCAGAGAAAATATGAAGTGGCAAAGAAAGTGTGAATTTTCAACTTACTAGCAAATAAGAATGATACTAGTTATACACTGCATGAAAAAAAACTTACCAAACTCTGCGAACTAGTAACTTAGAATTCAACATTTTTGAAGTGGTTAAGTCCATCGCGCTAGATTTCTGACGAGTGGTCCTCTTGCGATAATGGATTGGCTCTCTACAGTATTCGTAAGTAGACGTGGACGTGCGTAAACAAGCTTAGCCAGTATGGTCTGTTCGGTAAGCCGTGACATGGTATACTAGTAATGAAATGTTCGTATCATCAAGGCAAGGGATTCATTTTGAAAGGTAATATTTTCGCGTGTTGTTAATTTCGCGAATAGCTCCCGACTCGCGAAATTCGCGAAAATAAAACCCCCGCGAAATATATAGCGTATACAGTAATTGTCATTTGCAGCTCCAAATGAGTCTACTAGCAAAATATAAACTACAAGAAAAATTATGCTAATATATGAATTTAAGGAAAACCTCAAAGAAATACAAATTTTTAGGTTCATAATTATTGGAAGATAAAACTGCAGAATAAAATATTCAGTAAATCGATCTTACTTACCGGCACCAGTAGAAATACTGAAGACGTTCTCTAAAGCGCACCTGCATCTATCTATGCATTCACGTTCATCACCGCTCAGCAATATGTGATCAGGAACAATAATTGTTTTGGATTGTCATAGCTAATTCGATTCCTTCATATGATTCCTTATAATTTTGTGTAACAATTTTGACAAGGTCATACTATGAAATAATGAACAAGAACTGAAAACAAACTTTAGAAATCAGTAGGTCTTATAAGACTGCAATAATCATGTCTTTGTGGCTGGAAACTATGACTGTACACTAATTGCACTCTCCTGTCTATGCATCCAAAATTGGGGGGAAAGTCTTCTATTCCATTCTCACCATTTTGTTCTACCTTTGATATTCAACATGATTATCTTTAGTATTCCAGGTATGCAACAATTGTACTTTAAATATGTGATGTTCAATACCTACTTGAATAGTGAATGTGATAGAGGTATGGTCAACCAACAGCAATCAATGAACAATAAAGAACTAAACGCCGTAACGACATAGGAGGTTCATTTACTAATAATAGGTGAACGATTCTTGTCAATGGGACAATACATATATCAAGTGAGGGTGTATATATAATGCATACAGGGTGGCCCCTCAGAAAATGGAAACGAATATTTTTCCAAAACCAAAACGAAATTGTCCAATTTGGTTGACTACTTTTCTTTCTAGACATTTTTTTGTTAATCATTAATTTCTTACTTTATTTTATCAAAGCTCAGCAACGGAGACTACCCAACAATTGAAGGTCAATTTTCGACAATAATCCTATTCAAGCATTCCATATTGTGATGTGCGGCCTCAATTCTTTGTTAGTCTCCCAAGTGGCTTTCGTTCAATGCTGAAATTTGTTGAATTGAGCTAAGAAATTTACGCTCGACTTGTCTTTACAAAAACATCTGTAGAATGAAAACTACTCAACCAAATCGGATGATTTTGGTTTCATTCTTCTTCTAGATAAATTCTCTACAACTCTTATGTCATTCATTTTGGCATCAAAGTAATGCAAATGTGCAGATATTTGCATTTATTCTAGGCCACACTGTATATAATGTGTGTGTGTGTGTGTGTGTGTGTGTGTGCATACTCTATGTAGTGGGGCAGTCATATTTATCAAAATGGACATGAAAACGAAATGTGTTAGTTCTATTCATCAACAAATGCTTGTTTAATATCATTGACCACAATTAGTTTCAAAGACGTACAGTATTGTATATATTGCGGTGGCCATATTTTAAAATGGCAGCCAAAACATAGGATGTGATGGTTGTATACACGAAAAGATGTATCCATTTAAATAATTGAACCTCAAAAACATATTTTTGTACCAGAATCATGAAGATGCATCCATTGGTTTTAAAGATATATGAATAGAATGTAGAGCGGCAGCCATGTTTAACTGGAGGGAGGCCATATTTATTAAATGGCCGCCAAAACAAAGGATGTGATGAACCTATTCACTTTGCTAAAACATCATTATATTGAAAACCTTCACCCCAAATCTATACTTTTACACTTGAATCGTGATTATATATTCACTGAGTTCGAAGATGTACAATATTCATTATCCGTTGTATGGCAGCCATATTTATTAAAATGGCCGCCAAAACGTAGGATGAAACGATTCATACTCGCTTACAGTTGAATTTATCAGAATTCTTGACGCCAAAAACATATAAGTTGGTATCAGAGTCATGACCCTTTGTCCATACGTTTTAAGGATATGTTATATCTAGCATGGTGGCCATATTTTTTTCAAAATGTCCGCCAATAAGTAGGTTGCCATGGTTTTATCCTCTCAAAAATTATTTTATTGGAATCCTTGACCCTCATAACCTATACTTTGGTACAAGAATCTGACAATCGGAAGTTTATAGTTTCCAAAATACACAGCATTGCTATATCACATGGCGGCCATTTTGAAAAAATGGCCGCCACGGCCGCCACAGGCAGAACCAGAGTGGCTTCCATATCAGAAATGATTTGTATTGGCATCATATATATGTGTACCAAATATGGTGCTTTTACCATAATGTGCATGATTCACCCTATATGTGCCCTATATCCGCTAGACTATATTGCCATTTCTTTTCTTATTATCGAAAACATCGACAAATATCGAATCCTGGGTTCAGGGTAACATGTAAAAGAACATGATAGGACAACATAATTTTCATGTTTTGCTTCAAATTACCATCATTCTTTCCATTCATCTTTATCTACGTGTTGGAACTTTTTAATGGCCCTGCCGCTCTGTTTGGTTTTTGTTTGTTGTTGTTGTTGTTGTTGTTGATGTTGTTTTATTACATGGGGTCTTAGGAACGTTTTTTAACGTGTGCACATGTGCGTGTGAGGGGGGGGGGGGTTGATGCCTGCTTAAGGCAGAGTTTCCTTTTATGAATACCGGTAAATATTCCAACTCCACAGATTGTGAGGGGGTTGGAGATGGTTTCTAATTTTGTCAGGTGTTTAGTCCCGTTTTTTTAGTGTTTAAGTGTACGGGAGGGGTTATATCTTCCGCCACCTACCTCCCCTCCCCCACCCCCACCCTAAACTCCGGCTCCGTCGTCCATGATTTGCTACATGCTACATGCTACATGTGACTTGAACATTCTTGTACTGAAATACACTGCATAAAAGTATTGCAAATCATATGGTAATTTAACAAAACAAAATGTAATTTCTTTGATTCCGTCAGGAGACCAAAAAGGGGGTACAAAACATTAACATTTTTAACGAAACAGATATAAAACAACCAACCAAAATTGAAACATCTCCCTTCACACCATTAGTTGCATAATCACCCTACAACCCATCTATACATTGTACATCAAGTAGTACGAAGGAATACATAAATAGAAAATGTTTGTTTCAAATTGTTGTTGCGATTTTTTTTTCATAAAGTCGTATGAATGATTGTTTCACAAAAATGACAGGTCATCAACATTGTGTCAGATACGGCAATGACTATGTATGACGTAGTTGGAGAGATTCCAGACGGCTACTTCCAGAATTCAAATGGACCAATCATCCGCGGACTCTGCTCCGGCCGTCCTGCGCAGTGGATGGCGGTTAAGGCTAACTCTGGGCATGACTTGCAGAAGAGGGGATGCTCTGTTCAGTGTGGCTATTTTGGAGGCGTATGGGGGTGCAGGGTCGTATGCAGATTTTGAGATGGTTTTGCACCCATTCAGCTGATATGACGGTTTCAGCTGGAGTTGATATAATTGTATACTAGTATATAAAGTACCATATAGGCTACTCAGAGATATTCAAGGAAATTGTTGTTAAAACTTAAGAAGAAATATACTGTTCGTTGAAATAATAAGTGATTAAGATAGCAGCTGCTGTTGGTAACATGCTGTATCCTGTCTGTGAAATTAATATATTGCATGCGGTAGCATCATCTCTATTGGATATGCAAGTTAGTCCTCTATCAACCAAGGTACCATTTTAACTTTCAGGAAACAAAGACAACGAAAAAAATTCTTCATTTCAGCTACAACCCTCATAATTTTTTTTTTTCAAATTTGCAGTGCATCACTAAGATTTTAAAACAGCCTGCATTTCTTTATGTTAAGTTGGATTTGAAATTGAAGTGCGACAAGGTGTATCATATTTCTTATGTGTTAAATTTCCGTGGAAACGTTAAAGTAATGTAAGATCTAGGCGTGTCTTTGATCTGGCAACCCCCGCCCTTTTGTTCTTAGGACTATTTTGTATTGTCTTTTGTTATACATGTACATGTACATGTACATATATGAAGTTATTGTTAAAGGATACATTGCGATTATCTTTTTGTGTCATGAAAAGACAAAATGTTTCCGTACAGGAATAATCGTTGTAGTACGATATCTCTTTGATTTTATGAACAAAAAGTGGAAATGAATTCAAGTCAGTTAATTAATTAATTAATTAATGCATGAAGTGTATTTCTGTTAAGTGTTTTTTTCTTGTTTTTTTTTTGCTTGGTTTATTTGAGTCGATAGCTTTCTATATATTCAGTACAATATACGTCCAGAAACCATCACTTACTAAAACTAAAGATTTTGTTTTCAAAATAGGGCAAAGGCAAAACAAAGCAAAATCAAAAAGGCTTACTTTTTTAATACAAATAAGAGCACTGAATTTAGCACTCCGAAGTGATTTTTTTAGCTAATATCACACACACTACAATAAGAATTTTAAAATAAAACATTCTGTATACGCCCTATACTACATACAAGTTTCGGAACTCTCTACAGAGTTGATTTTACAATGTTCAACTATGACAGACTAAAAAACCGTACCACACTATTTTCCTACGCAATGATAATTCTCCGTATGACGTTCTCCGTATCAAAGCTGTTTATTTTTCCCTACTCTGATTATAAAGAACACCCATTGCGTGATTAGGTTTATAAAGAACCATACTGATGGAGGATAATTGAAAATTAAATACATACATTTATACATACACATAAACACACAGACACACACACACACACTCAAATGAATTTTCCGTCATCATATCGCACGAGGTTCCTTCTTTAACGCCGGCTTGACTCTACAGTACCCTGTGGATATGGTGGATATTTATACACTCAGCAAAAAACAAAAAGAAACAAAAAAGAAGTAAATACTTTTTCAAGTTCATACTTCTCATAGAAAATTAGGCTAACGATTAATGTTTCATAAACCATGTTAAAGGTATTTTAATTGACTATCAACCTGGTAGGTCAATAAAAAGGAAAACTTTATACATGAGTGAACACATTCGTTTTTCTCTTCTGAAGCACAAAAGTAGAAATTGCAAAAATTGACAAATTTTCTATCATGCGTATGTGCTGTTCAATGTAACGATGACAACAAAAGATAATTCAAAACAAGAATTAAAAATTAATTTCAGAAATATCAAATAATCTCTATAATGACTTTGTAGCCCGAGAAGATAAATGATTGAGAAATTAAGAATCTTTTGTAAAATGCAAATTCAATGGCATGAAAGAGGCAACATTGACAAAAGTGGTAGAAGTTTCATTATGTTATTTCATATCAAGAACCTTGAACATTATGTTTGAGTGTGAATTTGTCTCATGAATACTTAAATTCCTAAATCAAAAGAATGAAATAAAGAAAGTCTGTTCATTTATCACCTTTGCGGTTTACTCCTTGAGTGTGTCCTTGCGAGTTAGATTCGGCAGAAAACTCTTATTTTTCGCCATTAGTTTCCCACTTTGTTTAGTGTGTGAGGATATAAAGAGACATAAGGGGACGAAAACTTATTTTTGTTATTTCATTCATGTCTCTGTGTTAAGTTGATCTTTTTTGGTATCATTGTCATCTTAAAGGGCTTTTGCAAATGAACGACAAAATGTCAATTTTTGCAATTTAACTTTAGTGTCTTGAAGGATAAATATCATTGTGTTCACTTATGCATGAAATTTCCTTTTGTATTAACTTACCAGGTCGATAGCTAATAAAATAATTTCTAATAATGATTATGGTTTATGAAACAATTATTTTGATCAAAATCTTTTATGAAAAATATGTGCTGGAAAGAGTCTTTGCTTTCTTTTCTTTTCTTTTTTTGATAAGTGTAGATGGACACAAGGAATCGCGCATAATATTATACACATGCGGTTCTACTAATTGGATAAATGTATGTATGTACAAACACACACACACACACACACACACACACATATCCATTTATATAAATATATACCCCCTGTACAGATAAATACTTTTATGGACAGAGTCAGTTTTGTTTTTGTTGATATTATATATATATATATATATATATATATATATGTAATATATATATATATATATATATATACATGTAATATAGATATATATATATATATATATATATATTATAATACTGCGATGATGTTGATGTACCTCGTTACATATTCCTTTGTTCAGGTTTGTCTACCAAGTTTATAAAAAGAAAGAAAAAAAAAGGCATACTTTGCAAACAAATTTCCCTCCTACCCCCTCAATGATATTGATTGCAATATTAAAAACGCACCACCTTTTGGTAGAAATGGGGAAAATCCCATCAAAAGTTGGCTTTGAACATGTTTATTTGATGGAGATTGACTTTGACATAGCTGAGTTATTAAAATTCAAAGTAAAACAAAGCAATCCAAATGAAAGGTGGGTCCTACATTACCAATTTCAAAATTAGAACCATTAAAAAGAAAAAAAAATGAAAGCATAGAGATTATTCTAATCCAAACTTTCATTAAATGTCCATATTCCACCTAGTCAGAATAGTGGCACCTGTGAGTGTGAAAATATTGAATTATACTCTGCTTTCACATACATTCCAATCGAATGAAAAGCGTGTAGAGTTATCTAACGAAAGTAAAAGGTACTGTTTACCATTGGGAGCAGTGATTCAACAAATTTTGTTGCATATGGTAGGGTCAGTTGTGTCACAAAACATCCTACTATATAAACATTTCACAATAAAGCCTAATATATAGATAGATATCACTATTCTTTTCAAAAAAAAGATTAAAAGTAAACGATTCGTTCTAAAAACAATTCTTTTGTAAGTATTGTTCATGATTTTTTTGTATATTTAACAATACTTAACGTTGATTCGACTGATTAACATTTTTACACTGGTTGTTTCGGTTCACATTTAAGAAATATTTAGTTATTTAGTCTTTCATTTGACCTTGACCTTTGACTATCGATCCCATGGCCCAAAAATTTCCATAAAGAATCTTTATCGGGTAATGCATGTATACGCAGTTTTAAGAAAATACCTTCATGCATTGTTTAGTAATAGGAGAAAAATTGAAATTTGTGGAACTTGACCTTGAGCATGTATTGTGCACCTTAAACTTAGTCCCCTCACACATTCATATGCCAAGCTTTATTTTGATACCTCGACAAATTGATTACAGACGGACGGACGGAAGTACGGACGGAGAACCCGTAATTCCTTTGGAGACATGGTGGCGAAGACAAAGAAATGAATTACACTGATTTTCTAATTAAACGTCAGTAGCCCACAAAGTGGATAGAGTAGTGGTAAGTGTTACTTTGAAAATATTTAGTAATTCTCTGCTCACTATTTAAATCCAATACAGTTTCAAAATAGTAGAGTAACCTATATTTTCAAAAAGTGAATTCTCCTCCACAGACAGGCTGCGTCACGCCTAGAGGTTGAAGTTCAATGATTTTAACTTTCGTGTCAATTGTGAAGATGTCAATTAAGAGGGTGGGCTCCAAAGGAAATATCAGTCTTCCAAGTTAAAAAAAAAGAAAGAAAAAGGCATACTTTGCAAACAAATTTCCCTCCTACCCCTTGAATGATATTGATTTCGATAAAAGCACCGCCTTTTGGCAGAAATGGGGAAAATCCCATCGAAAGTTGGCTTTAAACATGTACCAATTGTATCAATGACGTGATAGGCATCTTTCCTATACGTTTGAAAGTTAGAGCTTTTAAAAACACTTCCTCTTTTACTGATATTTGATGAGAGCAATGGCTTTCAAATGTTGATGTTTTCTTTAACGAAATTAAGTTTGACATGATACCTTGTAGGACTTGACGGGAAAACCCCTCAGTCTCAAACCATAACATTATCCAGGGTCGAGGCTGCTGGGGTCGCTGTAAGCGAGATGTGGAGTAGAGGTGCCACGAGGAGAGTGGTGCCACAAGAAGAGTTCACAAGGTGAAGTCTCCTGTGCCCTCTGCTGAAAGTGCTTATTAAAGAGATGGTACAGTATTGGTTGAGGTGATGATTAAGCCTTTAACTTCTTGAGAGATACTTAGACATAACTTTATGAAATGTTAGAGAGCATACAATTCCAAGAGGAATTCAATTTTGATGGAGATTGATTTTGAAATAGCTGAGTTATTAAAAAACAAAGTAAAACAAAGCAATCCAAATGAAAGGTGGGCCCCACATTACCAATTTCAAAATTAGAACTAAAAGAAATGAAAAAAATGAAAGCATAGAGATTATTCTAATCCAAACTTCCATTAAATGTCCATATTCCACCTAGTCAGAATAGTGGCACCTGCTAGTGTGAAAATATTGAATTATACTCTGCTTACACATACATTCCAATCGAATGAAAAGCGTGTAGAGTTATCTAACGAAAGTAAAAGGTACTGTTTACCATTGGGAGCAGTGATTCAACAAATTTTGATGCATATGGTAGGGTCAGTTGTATCACAAAACATCCTACTATATAAAAATTTCACAATAAAGCCTAAAATATAGGTAGATATCACTATTCTTTTCACAAAAAGATTAAAAGTAAACGGTTCATTCCAGAAACAATAATGTAACTATTGTTCATGATTTTTTGTTGTTGTATATTTAACAAAACTTAACGTTGATTCGACTGATTAACATTTTTTTACACTGGCTGCTTCTGTTCACATTTTAAAACTATTTAGTTATTTAATCTTTCACTTGACCTTGACCTTTGACTATCGACCCCATGGCCCCAAAATTTCCCTAAAGAATCTTTATCGGGTAGTTCATGTATACGAAGTTTCAAGAAAATACCTTCACGCATTGTTTAGTTATAGAAGAAAAATTGAAATTTGTGGAACTTCACCTTGAGCATGTGCACCTTAAAGTCGATAGGCACAACTTAGTCCCCTCACACATGCATTTGCCAAGTTTTATTTTGATACCTCCACAAATTGATTACAGATGGACGGATGGAAGGACGGACGGAGAACCCATAATTCCTCTGGAGACACTGTGGCGAAGTGTAGAAATGAAAACGTGACAAAGTTTAGGTTCTGAAGTATTTTGTTTATTTGTTTATTTAGTTATATTTACCTACTTGTTTATCTGCTTTCGATCTATCATAATATCTATTTTTACAGTCATCACCGTACATCCTCCTGACTTCGGAAACATACAACGTCGACGTTGAAATGTGTGACTGAATCCTCAAAGGCATAAACGAACAATTTACCATTTGCAGATGAAACAAAAACCAAGCATTAGTGCTTTAAAATAGTTCTAAAGCATGAGTTTGGGATATAAACAACCACTGTACAAATTTGAATTTGTATAATCGATGTTCAGTATTGTTAAATACACAAAATGTGAACAGTAGTTATGATAAAAATGTTTCGAGACTAAACTGTCTAGCACGGTCTACATTTATGGTTTAAGAAGAAAAATACTAATATCTCCTTTTATTTTAGGCTTTTATGTTAGGCTTGCGAATATTGTATGTGGTAGGATGTTTTGCGTTGATACAACAGACTTACACATTTGCGGCAAAATGATATCTTGAACATTTTTCTGAAAATGTTCCCAAAGGTAAACAGAACCTTCCGGAGGATAGCGAGCATCGATAACACACCTCCGAACCTTGAGGGCGCTACTCCAGGCTGAAATGATAATAATCATCCTACATCGTTGTACATCAAGACCATAATAGTGGATGTCACATTTCATATTTGACTTTTAACATCATAAATGTGTTTTTGATGATATTTGGAATATACAAATGGGAAATTGCACATTCAATGGTACAAAGCTTCTCAAAGAGACACTTTTGAAAATGATGCCCTTTAGATTTTTTTTTCAAAAATAAATCTTGCAGTTTTGATTAGTTTTTCATAAGATGAATACATAGATGCAGGTAGTTATCCTTGATTAAAGGTTTGTCATCATTACCTTATTGCCTTCAAAGTACTATAAAACACTTTTATTTATCAAACAGATTAACTTTGAGCTGTTTTCGTGGTAGCCCAAACAAAGAAATACATTAAAATGACACAATCATTCAAAGTTGTGTGATACTGATGACTAGTTTCTACCAAGATCTAGTACCACAAGAAGATAATTATAAAACAAGAGTGGGGGGGGGGGGGGGGTGGTAAAGGGGGAGGGGGAAGGGGAGAGGAGGGGGGGGGTAGGGGAAGGGGAGGGATGGATTTGACAGAAAAGATCAACATAAACACCCGATAAACCAGCAGAGATTGTATGGGATGAATACTTCCCATAGATTTGTGTGCATTGCGTGCATTCTCTATAGGGCTCAGACGGGTAAATAATTCCCCATAGAGACGTTTTTTTAAAATTCAAATTTCAAAAAATTCTGTAAAAAAGCTGGAAGAAATGAGGTGGTTCATTTTCACTAACCTGGATAAGTGATTTATACCCTGTCATCCATCAAATTTCCAAGGCAAGTTCTTCGGCTCAAACTCTGTCCAAGGGTCTGCAAAGCCAGACTACGAGTTCTTTTCACTCAAAAAATCACCTATTTTCCGTACACGCACTCAATGAAATAACCATAGTCCCTTCAAATTCCATGAGAAAAGCTTTCATCTTCAAACCAAAATGCAGTTTGAAGAGGAATTCATACTTAGTATCTGCAGCTATTCAGTTTTATGCCAAACTGCATTTATGATTTTTAATCAATTTTTTTTCTTCATTTATTTTGGTATCTTTGTTACGAATTTGTGAAGGGGTCTGGGACATTCCATTTTATTTACAGGTGTGAGCCCTATAGAGTATGCATGTAATGAACACAAGTCAATGGGAAACATTCATCCAATACAAGCTCTGCTGGTTTATGTTGATCTATTTTGTCAATTGCCCCGCCCCTTCTCCTTCTCCCCCCTCTACCCTTCCCTCTCCTCTACCGCCCTCCTCTACCTCCTCCCCCAACTCTGCTTAACTACAATTTGTTTTCTTGTTATGTTCTTGTGGTAGTAGATCGTAGTACACAGTAGTCATCAATACTTAGTCATCAGTATCGCACAATTTTGAATGATTGTGGTATTTTAATGTATTTCTTTGTTTTGGCTACCACTGAAACAGCTCGAAATACATAAAGTTAATCTGTTTGATGAATCAAAGTTCTTTACAGTAATTTGTATGCAATAAGGTGATGATGACACCCCCTTAATCAAATAACTGCCTGCATCTATGTGTTCATCTTATGAAGAATTAATCAACACTGCAAGATTTAATTTTGAAAAACCCCAAAGGGCATCATTTTCAAAAGTGTCCATTTTGAGAAGCTTTACAACCCTTCAATGTGCAATTTCTCATATTGATGTAGGGGCAAAAATCATCAAAAACACATCTGTGATGTTAAAAACTCAAGTAAGAAATATGACCTCTATAGTGCTCACACCTGTAAATAAAATGGAATGTCCCAGACCCTTTCACAAAGTCATACCAAAGATGCCAAAATAAATGAAGAAAAATAAATGAAGAAAAAAAAATGAATAAAAATGAATAATGCAGTTTGGCAAAAAAAAAAAAAAATGAGTAGCTGCAGATATTGAGTATGGATTCCTCTACAAACTGCATTTCATTTGGAATTTGAAGGGACTATATTTCATTGGGTGCATGTACAGAAAATAGGTGATCTTTTGAATAAAAGAACTCGTTGTCTGGCTTTGCGGACCCTTGGACAGAGTTTGAGCTGAAGAATCCGCCTTAGAAATTTGATAGATGAAAAGGCTATGTTTCACTTATCCAAGTTAGTGAAAATGAAACACCTCATTTCTCCCAGCTATTTTACAGAATTTGTTGAATTTTGAATTTTAACACACGTCTCTATGGGGAATAACTTACCCGTGTGAGCAGTGGCGTACTCTAGGGAAAACGGCGCCCGGGGGAAGCGCGGAAATCTACGCCTCTAATTTCTGAAAAAGTGTTCAACCCCAACCCCATCCCGGTAGGGACTTCATGCTTTTTCATAATATATGCTTTTTCAAGCACTTAAAAGGGGTCTTTTGAGAGTGATTTAAATGTAATAAAGTGTGATAAATTTTGGCGAGCGAGAGCAGCGAGCTAGCCGAAAATTTTTGTATTTCAGCTTACAAAACATGGAATTCTTGTCATTTTTTTGCTTACTAAATCTTACAATTCTAATCAAGATATAGTGACGGGCTTTAATATTTTACGATTTATACCAACAAACTAAGATACTCCAACTTAGTACGCGTGAGTGAGCCGAAATTTGTATATTTCCGGGTCATCATCAAGTTTTCTTCTTATCTCTTTTTTTGTGACAAATTTTGGCGAGCGAGCGCAACGAGCTAGCCGAATTTTTTTTTTTGTATTTCAGCTTACAAAACATGGCATTCTTGTCATTTTTTGCTTATTAAATCTTACAATTCTGATCAAGATATAGTGACGGCCTAATAGATAACCTAACGATTTTACCAACAAACCGAGGACTTGAAAAAATACTCTGAATTACTACGCGCGAGTGAGCCGAAATTTGTATATTTCCGCGTCATCATCACGTTTTGTTCTTATCTTCTTTTTTTTTTGGATAAATTTGGGCGAGCGAGCGCAGCGAGCGAGCCGAAAAATTTTTGTATTTCAGCTTACAAAACATGCAATTCTTGTCATTTTTTGTTTATTAAATGTTACAATTCTAATCAAGATATAGTGACGGCCTTATAGATACGATTTATACGAACAAACTAAGGACTTGAAAAAATACTCCATCTTAGTACGCGCGAGTGAGCCGAAATTTGAATATTTGCGCGTCATCATCAAATTTTGCTCTTATCTTTCTTTTTTTTTTTTGATAAATTTGGGCGAGCGAGCGCAGCGAGCGAGCCGAAAATTTTGTATTTAGCTTACAAAACATGGAATTCTTGTCATTTTTTCGCTTATTAAATCTTACAATGATAAAGTGACGGCCTTATAGATAACGATTTATACCAACAAACAGAGGACTTGAAAAAATATTCTAAATTAGTACACGCGAGTGAGCCGAAATTTGTATATTTGCGCGTCATCATTACGTTTTGTTCTTATCTAATTTGATATTTTTTCGCGCCCCCCCCCATGTTCGAAACCGTTGGCGCCCTCCTTTGATCCAATCGACGATCGCTTGAGAACGAAAGAAATTGCAGCCGCTGCTCCGTATAACATTTTGCCTGCTAAATATAAAATGACATGTGTGAACACAAATTACATTGTCATTTTGTCCGCATCATAATCATGTTTTGTTTTTATCTTGTTTGACTTGGTTTTCTGCCCCCCCCCCCCCTCCCCCAGCTAGCTAGCGAATTAATCTACTAGAAGTACAAATCTTTCCGGTTCACAATCACCTCTTTCGTTTCTAACCACACATGCATGCATTTTTAAATGAACATATTTTATTTCTAGTGTTCAAATCCTAATTCCGCACACAACGTACTTTCTCTTAACATATTTTCTTTTTTGGTTTTAAAGAATATTCTATTCTTCATCAATGGGTAACACATGTACAAATAAATTTATAACCAAACTCTTTACATAAATTTCTCAATCATTTTCATCAATATTTATACCAAATGTTAACATGAATTTGATACACTTTGATACACTCTGATACATTTTTTCACAATCCATATACATACCTTCAACATTCATTCTAACAATAAATATCAATATCCATTGATTGAAGTTTATTCCTGTAAAAACAAACAAACAAACAAACAAACAAACAAAAACATCCAGACCACCCTTACCCCCGCCCATTTCTCCCCCTTACTACTCTACCCCACCCCCTTGAAAATCCCCTATCACAACAAAGCCTCAGAGACAGCTAAAATATTATGTCCTGACATACATTATAACACATATTTCAGTACGAGTGCGTCGAAAGGCATTTCCTGGTGGATATACAGTAGGCACTACCCTATTAAACAAAAAGCAAAACCAATTCTCAATTCTTTTTCCAGTTTTCCCACCTTTGCAACTGTATTGAAAACGTATTGCGTATAACTGCTAACTTTTCTTCTTCTAACTTATCTTGCTCTACAAACCTTTAATGAGATGTTCAGTTGGGGGTGTCTTATATTTCCTTGCTAAAAAAACAAGTTCTTCACCAAAATTATGACACGATTAACTAAGATTTTCCTTTGTCAAGTAATTGTACACCAAAAAGAATCTCTTCCAAGCTCAACTCTGGCAAGTCAACATAATCAAAACAGTACTTTTTAGTACTTTATTTTTTTAATTTATTTTACTTTTACTTTTTATTTATTTTACTTTTTAGTACTTTTTAACTGTATTTTCCCAAACCTTCCTAGAAAATTCACAGGTATAAAATAAATGTTTATACGTCTCTTCCTCTTTATGGCCAAATGAACATAAATTATCATTTACAAACCTAAACTGAAAAAGTGATGATTTGTGTACACTACTCCATGCAATAATCTAAATTGAAAATCTCTCAAAACAGATCTCAAAGTGCTACTTCATATCCTACTAAAACTATATTCTATATATTTATTAGAAATATCACAAAAATACAAATTTGTCATTTTATCTTTCACCAACCAATCGTCGCTTATTTCTTTCACCAATTCAACATAAATTTTTTTGGAGGTAATCTTTTCCAAAGGAATTTTCCTCCCATTTCTTATAAAAAATCATTTCATCAACACTTATATCATTCTCTACCTCTGTGTTCTCTGCAGTCCTTTTCCACCCAATTGGAAGCGCTTCATATATCTTCTGAATATTCAAAACATAATCTAAATAATTTAGGTCCTTCATTGTGAAAATATTCCACTGAAAATAATTCCCCATTCATATCCTGCTACATTTTCCTTCAATACGGATCATTTTATGATAAAAAACCTCCTTCCTTATTTGATTACAATTATCCCTAAACTCTCTTGTTTTCACCCATGTTTTCAACAGATCCATGTAAAATTCCGGTATAGACAAATTCAAAAGATAAATAAAATAACTGCAAAAAATATAAATTCACCTCCAATATGCTTAGTAACAAACTCAAAATATTGCTTCCGTTTCATTTTTGTTTACCATTGAATAACCTTTTTACCCGCATTATTCTTTGAGCATTTATCAATGATGGAAAAGGCATCAGATTTGCTCCCCCTTGTTCATAATGTAACACCAACACAGTTTTTAAATTTTTGGTTTACCTTGCTAACTGAATTCCCAGACAGCCGTTTCCAATTCGTTATAAACCCATTCTGGAAAAGGGGTCAGAGACCCCACATATATCAACTTAGAATAAATAAAAGTCTTCAGAAATTGAATTTTACCAACTAATGTCAAATCTCGTTGCTTCCACCATTTCTTTATTTCACTAAGTATTTCTTTATGATTCAATTTTTCTTTCACATCTGGATCCAAAGTGAAATAGACCCCTAAAATTTTTAACTACCTCACTTTTTGTCCAAAAGAAAAAATCATATCTTCGAAATACAGGTCCAAAACCAAAATGTAACAGGGCCTGTTGTAAAAAACTATGAGCAACCGAACCAAAGGCTTTTTTTTCGAAATCAATTGCAATCAAAAAACCTGGTAACACAAAATGGGAAGTATTGAAAAACATATCATCAATAATACGTATTGCTTCACCCATATATCTACCTTTTGTAAACCTCAATTGATCTTCCATTATAAGTTCCTCTAAAACTTCTGTAATTCTCATTGTTAAAACTTTAGAAAGAATTTTATAATCCCCATGTAATAAAGAAATAGGTCTATAATTCTTAATCTGCAAAACATCTTTACCTTGCTTGTCTTTGAAAAGCCGATAATTCCCCATGTTGATACGCTTCATTTAAAGCATCTACTACTAATTGTCCTATAACCGGCCAAAATGTTCTATAAAATTCAACTGTCAACCCATCATTCCCTGTTGATTTATTCAATTCATTTTTTTTCCCTCCAAAACCTGTATACACTCCCTTTCTACTATTAACCCTTCACAGTAATCCTTGGACTCCTCAGATAACCTGGGTAAATCCTAAGAAAAAGACAAAATATCTGAATTAAAAATTACTTCTGATTGTGCATACAGTTTACTATATAAAGCCTTAATTTCATTAATTATATCAGTTTCATTATGAATACATCACTCTTTTCACTCATCAATTTTTGTATATTAGTTTTTCTTCTATTTGACTCCATTAATTGCATAAAATATCTCACATCTCTTTCTCCTCCTTCATACAAAGAGGTGTGGGAGCGAATCTTGACTCCTTCCTTATCATAATCATAACTGACCTGTAATTCCCTCTTTTTTTCGAGTCTCGCACATACTTCCTGATTTGGCTGAGACATCAAACTTTTCTCCAGCTATGCTATCTCTCTTTCCACTTTTTCTCTACTTTCCTTTCTATTTTTAGAAAGTTTCTTAATTTCTGAATCAATTCACAACCTCGCTTTATCGATCCTCCCGTCGTATACTTATCGTATGTGTGTAATTATATCGGTATAGGCATATCGTAATTATAAGTAATATCGCAGTTATTACGAGTATCGGACAAAAAAAAAATGAACGCCGGAGCAACTACACCAAAAACAGGACTTTTCGTTACGACTAAGAATCTCATTGCTATTTCTTTTACTCAAACGGTCTCACTTTTGGCGTATAACCAGCAGCTTAAGCCTTTCACTGTCAGACCAGTTCTCTTTCTGGCTTGAATATTTTTCGGAGCATTACGCACTCAAAAAGCATCATAACAAACCAGAATCTACTTTCGAGAACATCGTGTGGTGCACTTGCTAATCTTTGATATCAACATACCTTTACTACTATTCTAATCAATTCAGAAAACAAAACAACAACAACGACAACAACAACAACAACAACAACAACTCTTCTTTCTTACGGGGTGCTAAATCTTAAGCAATAACAAAGTTTGCAAAAACTTACAGCTTCTCAGTCCCTTTTCCTTTTAGAATCTCCGGCAAGCGGTATCCACGGACAATGCATGAAGCGACGTAGCCGAATATCGCACAGATGCTCAGGCCCTGGTCTTGGCGTGTCAACCCGTCTTCACCTTCTCGCCAGCACGACTCGAAAACAACTGCTCACTCTCTCTTCTCTCTCAATGCACAACCACACCCTAGCCACACATTTCTCCTACATAACATTCAAATCATATTTAGATCATTTTCTCCAAAATATTTGTCTATCTATCGTAAGCTCCCTCTATTGGCAACAAAACGAAATCTACCCTCGCACCAATGTCAAGATTCATTTTGACAAACAGCAACGCATGAGTATGCATGGAGCATTTCCAACCATAACTGCACGTGACCAGCCACAAACCACGGGTGACAAAATCGCGCTACAAGTGGCAAAACGAAAACGACAACATAATACGCCGACCCAGCAAGCTGAGTGGCCAATTCATGTCACCAATTTAAGTCACCACATCAGGCAAGCAGCCAGTGAAAATCCAGTATATGAGTATGTGCTCGTATTAGGAAAGAGATAGTTGCAGTATCATAAAAATGTAGACAACCATGCAGCAATTCCAATGCATGAAGGTGCTCGTATTGCCAAAGACATGAAAGAGATAAATTTAGTAAATTCATCCGCTTGAAGCATGGACGTTGAGACTATGATTGAAGCCAGTGAACTAATTACCCTGAATGGTGATGGATTACATTGTGAGCTATCATTAAAATGCTAGCGAGTTTGTGCAACAGCTGAACTTGAAAAAAAACCCACAAAAACCTCCAAAACACAAGATTTTAAACTATCACAATGACACAGTGCTTCAAAGAACACAAAAATGTACAACCCGGGGTGTGTTTTGTTTCCCAAAAATGGTAAGCATTATGTTGGCCTGTGCCATTTTTGATGGACTCTCATCAGACAGTAAGAAAAAAAACAACAAATAGAACCCCTTGGACATTGATCGCATAATAATCAGAAAGGGAAATTTATCAAAGGTTTGTGTCCAGGTCAGCGGAAAATTTATCATTGCTTATGAGGCAACGTGGTAGAGATCAATGATACTATATTTTGGTAGTACGTTAGTTTGTTAGTACATAAAAGAATTATGTCACGGATTACACGACGGAAATTCCTTAGGTAGATCTATGGACGAGGCACTGCACGTTAACATTATGGGATACTCCCCTCTCTCTCCATATATATATATATATATATATATATATATATATATTATACAAATAATTTATGAGTCGTGAGTGCATTAGGCACGAATATCGCACGAGGCGCGAGATAAGCCACTGGTCTATTCAACAAGGCGCGTAGCGCCGCGTTGAATAGACCAGTGGCGAATCTCGCGCCGAGTGCGATATTACGTGCCCCAATGCACGAACAAAATCATAAATTATTCGTTTTATACAACACCTTGTCCATAACCATAGTACTAAATCAGTGAATGGCAACTCGGGAAGGTCCAAAAATAAATGTAACAATTAGGCCGAGAATTCTTAACCAAACACTCCCAATGATTCGACCACACAGTCACAGGAATCGCAAACTCTGCAGGGTCTAACGTTAGGACCTACCCATTCTAACCGTTACGGCGTTTACCGATCACACTATCGTTAGATCGAGAACGCTAATGTTAGGTCTAAGCCGATCTGAGATGTCGGTAGATCGTAGGTCTAGACTATGTCTATTTCCGACAATGATTTTGTATAAAACCACAGAAAAAAAAAATCAAATTACGGCTTCTCAACTTGATTTTGAGATCACTGTGGTCCACGTAGCAGATCCGAGTCAAAAGTAAAAACACAGCCGTAGGCCCTACTCACTACTAGCAACTTGCTGCAGCTGCGGGGACACGTTGCATGTACTCGATCGCTGCGCCTTGGATCCTGTGAATGAACCAGTGCAGCGCTGCAGCCAGCACGTACAGTACATGTAGGCCTACTCTGCTTGTGAAGTCGAGCGGCCGTGCATTGTAGCCCCCCCGCGAAGCCGTGCATACCTGCGAGCCGTGCAATAGGGGGCCTAATGCACGGCTGTCACTCTCAATGAGTTTGATAGGTAATTTCTAATGAATGTCATGTGACATGTTCTTGGCCAATCACAATTCGACATCATTCTAAGGTGTTGTATAAATAAATATATATATATACATATATGTATATATATATATATATATATATATATATATATATATAATAGCATACATACTTATGATACAGGCCGGCAGTGCATGACAAAAGTTATAGTGCACGCAAAATATAACGATTGCAAACGATAACCCACTATCGATTTTATATCGGTTTTTGCTCCCTCATTTTAATCATCGAGTACTGAATCCCGCACCTTATCGACGCGATTGCGCCACAACCGCGATATGCCTTGCTCGATATTATCGTTATTCTAAATTCTCGCTGGCTATGCCGGCAAATTATCTGTGTGATGTGGGACTAGACTTTCAGCGGTAGATTTAAACATGGAAGCTGAAATGAACAGGTTCGCTACTTTTACAGAGACTGATCTATATAAACAGTATCTTAGATAATAAGGACACAAAGGACGCCATCAAATACGTCCTACGAATTTTGGACTCCTACTGTTCTGAAAAAGGAATCAATCCGACGGATATTGAGCAAGTCAACCCAAGATTTATGCCGCTTTCTCCGTACATTCTACGCGGAAGTGCGCCGTGGAAATGGGCAGCGTGTGTACGGTATACGCTAAGCGCTCTTTGATCACGCTACGCGCCGCTATGGACTTTTACTACGACATTTACAACACACTCTCGGAATCTACATGTGCAGCAACGGTGACTTTAATGATGCCTGGCACGAGCCTTGTGTTTAAATCCAGTAGATCCCTAATCCTACAAAACATCATCTATTGTGCTAGTCCTGGTCCTGGACCCACAGTGCAGTAAGTAGGGCGTCTAACGTGTTACTGTTACTCTTAGATCCATGGTAGACCTACACTGTATTGTAGGGTCAAGTGTTAACTAACGTTAGCTCTGTCGCTCGTAAGTGACGTAGATCTAGTACTAGTAGAAAACGTTAGGCCAGGACCCCTTGACCTAACCTATCGTAGGGCCTAGAAAACGTTAGATAACCACGTAGACCCTAGACTCTATAGACCTAGTCGAATTTGGATATTCAGGATTTTGTCTACACAGGTTCAAAGAAACTGGTATTATTGCTTGTCTAGACACGTGTAGAGTCTTAAATGATCTAGGCTTTCGTATCTTCTCAATTTATCTTGCCTGGGTATGTATGCTATTTTATATAACACATAGTGCATGACATCTTATTGCACTATAACAAGTACCAAGCACCTCCAAATTCTGAATTTGCCCTCAGGCAATTATATTCAATTCGGCCTGCGGCCTCACTGAATATAACTGGCCTTCGGGGCAAATTCAGAATTTGTCGGTGCTTATATTGTTATAGTGCATTCAGCCTCATGCACTATATACATAATATAATAGCATACATACTTATGATACAAATGATGACAAAAGTTATAGTGCACGCAAAATATAACGATTGCAAACGATAACCCACTATCGATGTGACTATCGGTTTTTGCTCCCTCAATTTAATCATCGAGTACTTGAATCCCGCATTTTATCGACGCGATTGCGCCACAACCGCGATATGCTTTGCTCGATATTATCGTTATTCTCGATTCTCGCTGGCTATGCCAGCAACTTATCTGTGTGGGATCGACTAGACTTTCAGCGGTAGATTTAAACATGGAAGCTGAAAACAACAGCAGGTTCGCTACTTTTACAGAGACTGATCTATAGATAAGGACACAAAGAAAACAAAGGATGTCATCAAATACGCCCTACGAATGTTAGACTCCTACTGTTGTGAAAAAGGAATCAATCCGACGGATATTAAGCAAGTCAACCCAAGATTTGAGCTGCTTTCTCCGTACATTCTACGCGGAAGTGCCCCGTAGATGGGCAGCATATGTACGGTATGTACGCTAAGCGCTCTTTGATCACGCTATACGCTATGAACTTCTACAACACACTCTCGGCATCCACATTTTCAGCAATGGTGACTACAATGCCTGGCACGCGAGCCTTGTTTTTAAGTCCAGTAGATCCCTAATCCTACAATACATCATCTAGTCCTGGTCCTAGACCCAGTGCAGTAAGTAGCAGGGGCTGCGGAACCGGGGGGGGGGGGGTGGGGGGCTGGGGGGGCTGCAGCCCCCCCCCCCCCCCCACTTTTGGATCGTGAAAAAAAAAGAAAGAAAGCGGGAAAATCGGGGGAAAATCACACTACCCGAATTTCTCACAAAAAGTGTGCTTCAGATCGCTTTATCTTGATTTTAAAAACGCAAAAGCTCCGTCGAATGGGAGGGGGCATCCCCCTCCCACACCCTCCCCCTCTACCTAATTACACTTTGTACATACACACAGATGATGCACACGCGGAATAAGAGCTAAATGCCGTGATTTTGTTATTAATACTTTCCTGAAAAAGTCTAAATTATTTCCGTATTTTTTTTTTTGGGGGGGGGGGGGGGCTGGGGGAGCTAGAAAAAAAAATCCAAGTATTGCACCAAAAGTTTGCACCAGATCGCTGGATTTCAGGTGTGAAAATGTAAAATCACCTTCGTGTGGGAGGAGAAATTTCCCTTTTGTATATACACCCTCGTGAGCATGCCTTTTCTGTTTGATTGCTTAACAGACAACTTTCACGAAATTAATTGTAACAATAAATTAATACAAGAAGTTTGTTTATATGCTACCACTTTATAGGCAAATTGTTCAATAATAATCCACATCAAAATATCCTGCTACCTTAAACAAGTGGGGCCGTTTCAAGTCGATAAAAGACGGAAAAACATGCATCTAATTGCACCATTTACAACATAAAAACGCAAAAAGTTCTCACCGTGGGAGGGGGAACACCCCCCTCCCACACCCTCCCCCTTCCCCCGTTCCCTCCGCTCGCTCGGTCTCAGTCGCTTCGCTCCCTCGCATAGTAACCACCGCCCTCCCAATATCACAAGATCATTATCCAGGCTTCGCCGGTGCGTGTAAGCGGGGGGTTTCAAGTCGATAAAAGGCGCAAAAAGATGCATCAAATTGCACCATTTAAAACTTAAAAATGCAAGAAGTTCTCCCCGTGGGAGGGGGAACAGCCCCCTCCCACACCCTCCCCCTTCCTTCCGCTCGCTCGGGCTCGGTCGCTTGGCTCCCTCGCATAGTAACCGCCGCCCTCCCAAGATCAGAAGATCATTATCCAGGCTACCCCGGTGCGTCTAAGCGGGTGGGTGGGGGGTTGACCTTGATACCCCCCCCCCCCCCCCCGGGCTGCGCAGCCCCCCCCCCCCCCCCCCCCCAACTGAAAAACGTTCCGCGGCCCCTGAGCAGGGCGTCACTCTAACGTGTTACATCCATAACGTTAGACCTATTCGGTCTACGTTAGTCACTTACGTGTTAACTAGCTCTGTCACTCGTAGATCTAACGTTGGTCCTAACCTATCGTACTGTTACTTGCACTGTTAGATCTAGATCTAGATCTAGACCCTAACGTTAGACTCGATAGTTGAATTGGGATTTTCAGGATTTTGTCTACACAGGTCACAGGTTCAAAGAAACTGGTATTGTCTAGACACGTCATGCACGTGTAGAAAAAGTGATCTAGGCTTTCGTATGGTTCGCCTGGGTATGTATGCTATTTTATATAACACATAGTGCATGACATCTTATTGCACTATAACAAGTACCAAGCACCTCCAAATTCTGAATTTGCCCTCAGGCAGTTATATTCAATTCGGCCTGCGGCCTCAATGAATATAACTGACCTTCGGGGCAAATTCAGAATTTGTCGGTGCTTATATTGTTATAGTGCATTCAGCCTCATGCACTATATATACAGTATAGTATATACATATACGAATATATATATATATATATATATATATATATATATATATATAATGGTGACACGACATATGCTCCTGCGACAAATGCTCCGACGACAATTACTCCGAAAAATGCGACAAATGCTCCGGCGACATTTGCTCCGCCGAAAACTGCTCCGGCGATATTTGCTCTGGCGACGATTGCTCCTGTGACAATTGCTCCGGGGACATTTGCTCCGGCGACAATTGCTCCTACCGCAAATGCTCCGACGTCATATAGGCCTAATGCAAAAGTCTGAAGGTTCGTCTGTACCTTCAGACAGGTACGACATTTGCTCCGATGACAATTGCTCCTTACGACATTTGCTCCGACGTCATGTGATGCAAAAGTCTGAAGGTAAAAACAGGTACGACATTTGCTCTGGCGACCTTTACTCCAGCGACAATTGCTCCTACGAAAACTTCTTGTACCACCTCTGCTATACAAAGGTAAGACATTTGCTCCGGCGACAAATGCTCCAGAGACATTTGCTCGGACGGTCCTCCGACGGCAATTCGTTCCAACGGTTCGATAATTGATCTGGTGAAATTATATCAGACGAAATTTGTTTAGAAGATGAGACAATTTCAAGGGTGAAAAATGCCCTCCTCACAATTTCTCCGGCGGAAAACAAAAATCTTCCTGGACTTCTCCGAAGAATTACAGATGTTTTTGTTTCTTTGTTTGTTTTATTCATAGTTATTACATATTGACTCTTTTTAAATTACTTTTGAAAGATCGAATGGAGAATCCTTAATAAAGATAACGAACGAATGAAACAAAATAACAAAAATACACAATTAAACAAGGAAACCCATATTTTCTTCTTCTCACAATATCATTAACTCAAATTACGCTTTCACATACTGATCCAAGTCTCTGGAACTTTCCTGAAAGTGACACAATAGATTGAAGGTCAATGTTTCAAGAAAAATGTTAGATCGTATTTTCTTGATATTAATAATTGGTATTGCAGGAATGTAATCTTCGTATTTTGTATACTCCTTTGCTCATAATCACGTATATTGCAGTGTTATAAGCTGCGTAACGTGATAATTCAATCTTGTCACATTTCCCCCATTACTGTTCGTCGTTGGATATTCAAACTGTGTGCTTGTCAAGCTTTTGTTTCAGGACATTATTCGTAACGGTTTGGAAAAGACTATACGATATATAGCGCACGTATATCGAATTATTGTAGATAATCCCCCTCCTTGACACACACTCACACCCCCACACACTCGCACCCCCCCCCACACAACAACTTTGTTTTGCACGATGACGTAGCGCAACGCACAACACGTAATTCACATCAACTCAAACTTGAGCCTCCTAGATGTAATACTGAATTTTACAAGCGATCATTTATATGCTCAGCAATATCCGATTAGAATAATCTGCCCATAGAGACACGCTGTTCCCCTAATTTAGAATTGTTTAAAAGTAAATTATGATATATATATATATATATATATATATATGTTTTTCATACAAGGGGGACCCCTTCTCAATAGTCAATAACCACACAGGATAAATAATACCAGAGGTTTAATTTGTGTAATAAATGTTATTGTTCATTTTTCCCCAATTAATTTCACAATTCAACTTTAAAAAAATCTTCCCAGTAATAAATGACCAAATGCAAGAATTCCTTTTTTTCCTACAAAAAAACAATAATACTACTTGAAGTTGTTATGCTTACATCAATTATGTCACCTGTTGCAAAGTCCATTTTATTCATATCTGTTTCTATTAAGTATGATTTGTTTAACCCATGTACTTATGCCATTTTTATAAAACGGTTTATTATGAAATATGAGTATGTATATTATTATATATGATTTTGTATGCAATATCTGAAGTTACCATTGTAAACTGGATTGTTGTAAGAATATGTCTTTCAATTCTTAAAACCTATTCTCATTGTATCAACTGAATTTATTCGGGGTACCAATTTAAATGTAATTTTGATGTATGTTTTTTTCCCCTTCGTTTAACCTATAGGAATCGTTTTAGTATTTCATTTTTTAACTACCATAATAGTATCATCAGGCTTTGTCCTTCGATTTGTATTTAAATGTTTTGAAATGTATTGTTAGTAACTCTGATTCTGCACTGTTTTTGTGTATTGTGTTTGAAAGGGCCCCGATGAAAACCAGCTAATGCTGACTCGGGCTACCCTTTTTAAAGATGTGAAATAAATAAATAAAATAAATAAAATACATACACAGGGTAAAATACTGCATACGGCCTAAGTCTGTTAGGTATATGTAATTATTTTGTAGTGATTTTTAGAAAGAAAACATGCTGGATTTATACTTCCGAGTCTTTGCCATAAATACTCTTTTTCGGAATGAAGCGTGTCGTCCACAAATTACAAAAATGCGTTCAGCAGAAGCAAAACATATGGGAGAAACACAGTCCAAAGAATGCAAAGCAAAAGTTCTCCTCAAATTGGGATGTTGTTTGACTGTTTGTTAGTTACGAGACCATTTCAAAACTTCTTTCAGGATCCGAAGTTGATTTAAATTAGAGACAACACAAAAAAGGTCGATATAAATTGTTCTGGTCAACGATCCTGCAACTAAAAGAGATCACCTAATAACCTCATTGAGCTAACCCTAAAAAACAACAACCCTTAGTGATATCTCTCTTTCATGCTAAGAGCAGGAGTACATTGAAAAAAATAGCCATACACGCAATCCAAAACATCCCTAAGGGGCTTTTTGTTTTATTTGTTTACTGGTTTGTTTTTTACTTATGTATGGGTGCAGGGCGGCGCCTATGATTTTGCAAAAAAAAAAGAGAAAGAAAAAAACCTAAAGAAACAAAGAGAAAAGGGAAAGGAGAAGAGAAAGAGCGAGGATTGAAAAAAAAAGATTGCCCCCTGATTATAAACCTATATGTGGGTCTAAAATTTACATTATTTCCTAGTGCGAAAAAGAATACGTGGATAATGGATTTGTTATTGGGTTTCTTAGGGGGGGGGGTGTTAAAACATGGCCAGAAGAAATCTACGATTTTATTTCGGTAGTTAATCATCATGATACCCCACTTATTACTTTGATAACACTATAATTGATTTAGCAATGTTACAGTTCGCTGAATTATGTTAATGGTAATGTTTCATAGATACCGTTCTGATTTTGCTATTCATGTATTTGTTATTTTGTCAATTGTAAAAGTCATATTAGTTTGTTATTTTGAAAATTGTGAAAGTCATATTATTTCGTTATTTCCTCAATTGTGAAAGTCATATACTATTTGTCGAAAATTTATTGTAATCCTTTTTGTTTGGATCAGATCAATAAACTTAATTGAATTGAATTGAATTGAATTGAACACATGGGCGCCGGAGCGGGAGACAGAGTGGGCCCTTGCCCTCCCCCCCCCCCCAAGAATTTTTCTTCGTGGGGAACGAATGTGCCCCCGGAAGGTTAAGAAATAATTAATAAATCAATTAATTAAAGACAAAATTAAACAATGAGGCACTTTTCTTGTCTAAAACCTGTCAATAATATAACTGAAAATTGCAAAATTTTCGCCCTTGCTGGACGGGGCGCTTAAAATTAATGTATTTCAATTTTGATTTAATTTTTATTCCAACGCTGACGGTGTCGTGTTTGATGTTCTTAACTTTCATTTGTCGCTGGAGCAACTGTCGCCGGAGCAAATGTCGGAGGAGCAAATGTCGTACCTGTCTGTACCTTCAGACCGTTGCATCAAATGTTCATCGAGCAATTGTCATCGGAGCAATTGTCGCCGGAGCAAATTTCGTACCTGTGTGTACCTTCAGACCGTTACATCATATGACGTCGCAGCAAATGTCGCCGGAACAAACGTCACTGGAGCAAATGCCGCCGGAACATTTGTCGTAGGAGCAAATGTCGGAAGAGCAAAGGTCGTACCTGTATCTTCAGACCTTTGCATCATATTATGACGTCGGAGCAAATGTCGTAGGAGCAATTGTCACCGGAGCAATTGTCGCTGGAGCAAATGTCGTACCTGTGTGTACTTTCAGACCTTTGCATCATATGACGTCGGAGCAAATGTCGTAGGAGCAAATATCGCCAGAGCAAATGTCACCGGAGCAATTGTCGCACCTTAGGAGCATTTGTCGTAGGAGCAGATGTCGCCGGAGCAAACGTCGCTGGAGCAAATGTCGCCGGAGCATTTGTCGTAGGAGCAAACGTCGCCGGAGCAAATGTCGCTGGAGCAAATACCGCCGGAGCATTTGTCAGCGGAGCAAATGTCGCCGGAGCATTTGTCGGCGGAGCAAATTTCGGCGGAGCAATTGTCGCGGAGCAAATGTCGCGGAGCATTTGTCCCATTTTTCGGAGAAATTGTCGTCGGAGCATATGTCGCCGGAGCAAATGTCATGGAACCATACGCATATATGTTATATGCGTATATACATACCTGTGCATCATCACATGCTTCATCAATCCTCAACAAACTATACATATTCCCGACGGATATATGCCCAACGGATATCGTCGCTGGGGCGACAAGATCTTGTATTTACAAAATGTCAAATGTTCAGGAGAGCAAAAAAGCATGGCACCCAAAGCACTGTATCAAATGGGAGAGCCTTTCCTTTGACATGCCATGGTGGCTTCATTTATGGGGTAAGACAGGTAAGATTTTCACAGGAACTCACTTAATTGGTTCTTTCACCATTTATCAAAAAAAAAAATCATTTTCATCAAAATTTCAGATACGAGGTCTTGTCGCCCTGCGACGATATATACTATCGTCGCTGGGCGACAAGACCTCGTATCTGAAATTTTGATGAAAATGACTTTATATATATATCTATCTATCTATATATATATACAAGTGTATATCTTTTTTATTTTTTTATACGACCTAGCACTCACCACCACCAGCTTCGAATGTCAGTGCAGCTGTTCATGAAAAATATGATAATATATATATATATATATATATATATATAAATTATATATATATATATATATATAAATTATATATATATGTGTGTGTATATACATATATGGGTGAAAACGTTGAACGATGTACAATTGGCCATTTTCGGGCTTTTTGATATTCAAATCATTGTAAAATTGTCACCTGGGGGTGTTTTTCATGGTTTTAGGTATCATTTGGTAGGGGAGGGTTGTACCTTTCAGAAAATATATACTTTGTACTGTTCTTACTGCATTTTCTTTAAAAAATAATGCCTTGAAGCTGAAAAAATTGACAAAAATGCATATTTTGGGAAAAAATCCCAGAATCACACGTCTTAATTTTTGTTCTAATGCAATTCTACAGCTTTGTTTTTCCTTGTGAGTAAGCCCACACACTTCAACTATTTAATCAAGTACTTCTGCCATGAACGTGTGTATTATTTATCTTATCAGGAAACATTGAATTCACTTATGTCTGAAAAAGAACGTCTCTGAATGAATTATCTTTTCCTTGACGCCAAAAATTCAGGATGACTATGAAAACATTTAAGGCCATATTTATTTAGCGTCTTATCCATACTACCATTCCATCAAAATTTGTGAGTGAGTTGTGTGAAATAATCATGTGGTGGCTCATTAAAGAAAATTATACTGAATAACCATCAGAGATGTTCAGTTGTTTAATGGTGTCATTAATGAAAGTGGATTGTGCTTGAGATAAAAAGTGGATATCAGTATGTCAGTGTGAGCCAGGCGACTATGATGATTGGCAACTTTAGTAGCATACTGTCCACAAAAATAAGTTCTGGTTGAAAACCCGAATTGGCGAATGTCTCTGATCAAAACGAATGTCCCTGATTGAAAGTCTCTGAAGGGATATTCCCTCATCTGACACTTTCGCACTGCATGATATTTTATTTGCGTGCTTATTTTACGCACTGACGAGCCATCCTGGAATCGAGTCAGCACATTTCAACGACAGATATGCCCACAAATCTTGAAAATGTGAGTAATAACAAAAACTTTCCTGGTGTTTGTGCCGATTTATTAGAATTATTATTCCGTAGATTTGCCAATCAGTATCATTTGTGAAATCATGTATTCTAATCTTTGGATTAGAGGTAAATTAAAAAAGGATAGACAGTAAATATGTAAGAATCTGCACGAAAATCAAAGACCGCACGTCTCTGAGCAAAATGAAAAACGTCTCTGAAAATTACTGTTTCATGAAATAAAGACATCCACTATACAAATTATGAGAACATTAAAGTAAATTTATGTCTGGATGGGCTCAGTTAGTATAAGAGGAACAAGTAGAACCAAGTTAACACGGGCGTGTTGTAATATTAAGAAAAATGAAGCTTCCTGAAAGATGTTGAAAATATGTAAAAGAGTTTCAAATTTAAGAGTTTCTGTTGATTGAGCAAGTGTAAACACATTGTCAGGACCGAAAATATGTTTTATGACTAGTAATAGGTCAATAGTCTATGATTATTATGTAGTAGTCACTTTAGTTTACGTATTTTTTGTGAGAGAGGCAGAAATGTAAGAAAAACAGGTTTAGGTCAGAGACGTTCTCTGAACAAATAGGATCTGCTCTCAAACCAATATCAATGACCCACCATGGCGAATTGGTGCCTATGTTTGTAGCACATTGGCTCCTCAATCCAAATATAATGCCAATATCTTGTAAAAATCAAACCCATTAAGTACTGATAAGCAAAGATGTTTACGTCAGAGACGTTACATTGAACGTTTTACACATTTTCAACTACTACAATAAGGAGTAGATCTTTCATTATTCCACAGTATATGGCCCTCGTATACATGCATCGTTCTAGGTAATTTACGCAATCTAAAAACAATGTTGATTTTATAATTTTGATCAGAGACGTTCATATGTGCGTACATTGTTCTTCCAGTGCATGATAAATTTATTTCAATATCATTTTAACTCTATTTTTTTTTCTTACAGCAAGATGGGAAGACCGGATGGATTTTAAATGCTCCGAATATTAGAATTTCGTCCTGCTCAGGACCTTAGGCTCAGTCATGTTCATGGAGCCTACAAGTTCCAGACAACGGCCGTGGTACTGGCAAGACCGGACGGACATCTTGGAGGTGCCATCTGTTTACAAAATAATGACTATCCCAACCCCTGTTTCAGGTAGCAAGCGACGCAGTCGGTTCCATGCACTGATTGAGGACATGGAATACCAAGTGGAGGGGAAATACAATTCAGTGTTATAATGCGGACTCTGTTTTTTATGCACATCACTACGTTTGCTTTTGAGGCTGTAAAATCTGAGGCTTACACGCTAAGAAATAAATGTTCAAATTTGCACCTAATTTGTAACACCTGATGTGCATACTTGCACCCTTAATTGTGCATAATTGCACCCTTAATTATGCCTTTTTATGTTTTGCTAATTTCTGCAAACAAGTTCTCGTACAGTTGATAAAAATATGCAAATGAGTGAGCTAACCATGTCATAACCTCACAATTTTCCATTGATCGTGTACAAAAAAATGACGAAAATTCAATTTTTCTGTCTTTGAAATCTGAAACATGATGCTATTCCTGGTTGATTACCTTCAGAATAGTAATCAGTTAGATATACCCGGATTAAAGCCTCGGGCATAATTGTGTTTGAATGAAAAACTGAAAATTTCAACAGTTTATGTGCAAACATTATGGCAAGTTGTGAGGGAATGACAAGCTCACTTTGCCATTAGCATATTCATAATGACCGTTCAAAAACTGTTCCCTGAAAAATTAGCGAAACTTCAAAACGTCATAACTTCATTATTTTTTTTCTTGAGCCCGTAAGATTTTATTCTTTCTTATCAGCGGCTAGCTCATATTTGGGCTGAATATCCCCAGTAATGACTCCTTTTCTCTTAGAAGAAAGGTGAGATGTTCTAGTGGTATTATTTTTGAGGTTTGTAAGCCAAATACATGAGAAAAAGAAAATACTAACATCTATGATGAAACAAGAAAATGTCTATTAAGAATGTCCCTTTACTTAGTTTCCTCTACAACACTATACTTATGTATCGCCTTCGAGTAGAAAGAAGGATTGATAATCCCCTACCGATGTGACAGGTAAAATATGATATTGTAATGTTATCATTGTCAACCTCTTGAAAGAGGTTTTCAGTTCATTTTGGTCAAACGTTTGCTGTACCACACCGTTGATATTCTTTTGAGTTTGGCGTTTACAATTTATATCTGCCATAGTATACAAAAAAGCACAGCGGAATTTGATGCTTCTAGGATGAGTCTAGGTTAATTACAGCTTTCTGAGCCGACATCATAACAGTGGCCCAGGTACGGTCCCTAATAAAAATCCGAACTGGCCGGACATACACATACAATCATATTTGAGGTATAGTGGTCAAATTAAAATAGTATTAGTAAATTCGTGTTTACCTTTGTTACAGATTTGAACTACATTTGAAAGAAAACACATACGATATTGATAGCATGTGGGCACACCTTCGCATACACCGGAAGGTGAAATACAAAGTAGTGGTCATCATAAACAAAAACAATTCTTGACATATGCCTCGGTAAATGATTTCTCAATGAATGTGGATTGTTGAGTTACGAGCATCTTTTAAAATATGGAGTTTGGTGTTTAACTTACAGCCGAAACGTCCCTGATGGAAAAGCAAATGTCTCTGATATAAACAAATAATTTAGGTAAGGTAGTCAAAATTGCAAGTATTTCATGTAATTTTTATTTGTCTGTCATTCAAAATTGTTGTAAGATATGAATAATATAACAAGGACAGGTTTGTTGTTGATTTTTGGTGTAGAAATCGAAATTCCTTTTACAATTTGGAGGTTTGTAGTTACAATCGGTTATTATGAAAAATAATTCAAGTTGAAATTACCATTCTGAATTGTTAACAAAAGATAAACATGTGTTTAATAAAAGAATAATGTTGTTTGTTCACAAACCTCGTAATTATGGATCAAAGGACATCGTTTTTATTGTCTATGTCTGAGGAACGTCTATGAGTGAAACCTGAACGTCTCTGATCAAAACATGGCTTACTTTCAGCATCTGTAAAGGGCTTTTATGGGGATTTTACCAAACGAAATGCACTAAATTCATTATAAGTATCTAGTGAATATTAACATTTAAACAAATTAGACCCCTGCTATATGTTTTGTTCAAATGAGATGAAAGTGAAGATAAGAATATAAAAATCTCTGCTTAAATGACAAAAACTCCACTTTTACTTTAACTTCCGTGTGTATTAGCTTTTGTAAACTTCACAGGAGGTAAACAATATTTTAGGAACAAATTAACACAGTCTTCAAAAGCATGAACAAGATGAAAATATATTAATTTGAATGTTTTTCTACCCTTCATTTGAATTTTCACTAAAACAGTGTTTATTTTAGTCAGAGACGTTCGCCAATATGTCACAGTTCTATCTAATCTTGAATAAAAACAACGCCCTTGGAGATATCCCAGTATAATCGGGTTTCCAAGAAAGCTGATATCAATGACATTTGACTGGGATATATTTATATCAGTGAGTGACGTTTTTTTAATTTTGACCCCTGATTTGCCCAATTGTACATCGTTCAACGTTTTCACCCATATATTTTTTTTTTTTCATTGTTAGGAAGCTTGTTTAATCCTTGAATGCGTCAGTTCTGGGCAAGTTCTTCAAAATGAACGCATTTGACTCATATAAAGGCCGTGTCACACCTATCCGGGCGAGCCTTGCGGGCGACTTGCGAAGAACAATTTTTACTACCCGGAGGTCAACGAAAATGACCTGTACATGACAACACCTAGCACGTATCTCACCCGTTGTCGCCCGGAGGTGTGCACGCAAATCCTTTTACCCGCAATCATGTTTAGGCCGTGTCTCACCTTTCCGGACAAGCTACGCGGGCTTGTTGCGTGTGGGGATTTTCCAGCATACCGGACAATTTCTGAGGGCAGACAAGGATTTGGGCGAGTTTTGGGTGTGTTTTGCTCGCTGGACGCGTTCTAATTAAGTTCTACTTGCGAGTATTCTGTGTGACCTGCATGCCAGGTGCACGGGGGCTGACAACTCAGTGACGGAATTCCTTTGAAGGAATGGCAGAAATCCCACAGAATGTCATTATCTTGGCCGCATACGGGGACTGCGAAGTACCGGCGTGGGAGTTGCCTGAGAGGTGCTGCCGCTAAGGGCCTCCTACTGGATTTCTGCTTGGACATCTGCGGGCAATCCCAGCGACTCACCCGGAATAGATTTTGGTCATACTCAAAACTTTGCTGCGGTAAATCGGACTTGCGTGCGCACCTCCGGGCAGCTACGGGCGAGATACGCGCTAGGTACTAGGTCAGGTGCGGACCAACTGCCGAGAGCTCCGGGTAGCAAATTTGTTTCCCCACATGTCAACCCGCATAACTTCCCCAGATACGGTATGACAAGACCTTGAGCATGCTCAAACCTTGTTCCGAGTGAGTCGCGGGGATCGCCCGCAGAGGTACACGCAGAGCACCATAAAGTAGAATATATCCTATGTTTTCTCCTTTGTCACGTGAAAAGTAGGTATAAACTGGAGGGGTGCTTGCAAGCGAGAGTATGAATTTGAGTTACTTCTGATTGGAGATATTTCCTGGTTCTTCTGTTGTTGTGGTGGTTTTTTGCTTTCTATTTCTTTCTCTTTCATCTTAATTTCTTCGTCTACTTCTCCAATCTCATACACCCTCTTCGTTCTTTCCAATATTACCCCATTTCCCTCTCACCGTCCCTGTGTCAGACACCTGTTAAAAATACTTCTAGTCTGCTGTCTTTGTATAGCCTGTGTCGTATTTCTCGCAAAGAGTGTATCTAGATGTTAAATGTTCGTCCTCTTACATCTTTCCTCCATTATGGATGTGTCTCAGAAGTCTAATGCATTACCTGATGCGTTACAATCAGCCGCGGTCATTGTCAGATATGACAGCTGTATGGTAATGAAAGCTTTGTTGACCTTTATGGTCTTCACAGTGCGTCTTTCAAGTATGAAATGCACCAGCACTTGTGCATGTGGATACGCCGCAATATTTTACTGAATTGTCACCAAAATATCCTCATTCGATTGGTTGAAAGAGTCTCACGTAATATAGGTATTTTTAGTTTTGTCCGAATGTTGGCATTTTTGACAATCAATAACGTGCTTTTTACTTTTTGTGAAATTGTGTCACAAAGCAATTGAAATAAACAACGACAACAACAATAAGAGCACCCAACAATAACAACCAACCAAGCAAACAAACCCCAACAACAATGGTGTCGTCACAAAGCAACTCTGACATCGTGCGCTGCTTCGTACGGTCAGTGTAAGATCACTCCACAACATTGCATCCACCACACAACTTTTCGCCTCATATTTCCTCTTCTTTTGTTAAAATTTTCGATCCAAAATATAGAACAAAAGTCATACACTCTGCCTAATTTCGACTTTCTGGTTAAAACTATAGGTTTCGGTGCATCCAAAAGTTTTATTCACTTCGGGGCTGCACCCCTCAGCGAATATTGCTATTGTGGAGCCACCTCTGCACATATCATATAGTTTTAACCAGAAACCCTCAAGGCAAAATGTATTCTAATACTATATAGGAGGAGTCCGTTTCCGTTGATGTTTAGTGCCACAATGTATTGATTGCTGTTCACGCACACCTTTCATTCACTGGTAACAATGATACACATGAGATTACACCAGTCGATATCTTTAGCAAGAAAGTGAACATCTGGTGAACCCTTTATTCCTGTAGCAAACTTAGGTCGTTGGATAATCGTAGTGACATAGATATTACATTTATTATTATTATTTTTTTAAGTTTGGTTCAAAAGAGGACACATGGATCACTTCGTTATGGTGACTTTTTCCTTGCACATAATTACTAGTATATTAGGCATGTTGTGTCGATTATTTGAATAAAACGAGACTGTTTAAATGGATGCGAAGATGACTAAGCATGGTCGATATCGTAAAACTTGATGCAAATATTGAGTGATTTATACATCCTTAATATCGCAGACGTCCAACAAGTTGAACGGGACTTCAAATACTTATAAACGTTCCATATTTTCTCAGTTAAGATATAGAATATTTGCACTGTTTACATTTTGGGATAACAGCAAATGAAGAGTTTGTTCGCAAAAACCGATAAGTCCATATTTGCCAAATGGAGATATTTGCGATTAAAGGTCAAGAAAAATAAAGAGAATAATAAGAAAATGTTTGCTTCTTTTGACCATAACTTCAAAAATGTATCTTTATATGTAGTGGACCAACATATCATTTAAAAGGTATTATTTTGTACTTTATGACAGAGACCGTACTTCAAAATCTTCAAAAATGGACTTATCGGTTTTTGCGAACAAACTCTTCAAATAGATAAAAAAATGTCAAAGATAATATTAACTGACTTTTATTGCTTGCAATTGGACTAGAAATGGCTATCGTGGCGTGTCAGATAAGTTTGATATGTTTATTTAATATTTAGTTAATTTTGGTCACGGCACATTCTCTAGGGATATGTGAAGACTCATAACATCCAAGTTATTGTCAAAAATGTACAATAATGCTTTCTTTACATCAATTGGCAAAATATAAAACAATGAGGATGTCACGCACCTGACCTTTCATATTCCCCCAAATGTCTGCAAACCCTGGTATCAATCTGAGCTCTTAATATCCTACTTTTCGTAATAAGCAGGTAACTAGTAATGATCGACATGCTTATCCACACATGTAGGAGTGATAAACCGCTTTTTAAAACATGAATTAACAGATTTAATTGTTTCATTTTTTAATCGAAAGTATTTACCAAAAATGATTTCGACGAATTTCCAGTATTCAATATCTGTACGTGAATTAGAACACAAAAACGTAAATGATAAATTTAAGGTACGTCTATGCATAAACATAGCTGTCAAATGTTACTGAATATAATGCCAAACTTGAACATTAACAGGAAAGGAACGAAACCTAGCTTTCTATTGTCATTTGGGTAACTTGTTTGAAAGTGTGGCGCCAAACCATACCTGACAAGACTCATACCGTTAACTTTCAAAATCTGTGAAATGTACCGCAGCACTCCCCCCCCCCCTTCATTCTTCCCTCCCTCTCTCTTTACCGCCACTCAGTGACTGGTGACTTGCATAATCATATTCTTACAATGTCGTATTGTTTAGACAATAATTTTTTTAGGCCATTGTCCTTGTCAAGCGTTTGCTTATGATGATGGTCTCCTGAATTTCTGTACATCAAGAGTTTAACAATACTTAATTTGTCTTTGAACAACCGATATACGGGAACGTATGTTTGCATAGTAAGCAGAAAATAATTCATTTTGCATTGTGGCAGAAAAAAAAAATGTTGGATACTTGAATTAATCATTTCTTCGTTTTAACTGTCAGATTCAAATAACACTGTGCTCAATTAGTTTGTTTAATTGACTCTGTATGTCATTTATGCCTGAAAAAAACAGAAATAAAATCAAAATCAAATCAAATCAAATTTAATAAACCTCTCTCTTTCTTTTTTTTTTAAAGTATTGTACAGCAAATTATTAATGAAAGTGAATAAAATTTTCCGAATTCACTCACGGACCACACAATAAGAAATACAGGCTGTTTTTCTCCCCCACAAGGACGTCTTAGTGTTGCATAGCAAATTAATTGTTCGAGGAAGTTATAGCTGAAATAACGATTTGCCGGGTTTTTTTTTTCAAAGCAATATGGTAGCCCCGTGAAAAAACAGTTAACTTGAACAATGTTGAATAACCAGAAATAATGTCACCGCATACAAAATGACTATTTCATAGAGAGGATATAGCATGTTGCTGATATCTAGTTTTATCATTTTTTGTGTAATATCTATTTCTATCATTTTCAGTTGTAAAAATTCCTTCATTTGATCTCTGAGTACATGAGATTATATGCACTACTACAGTGTACTACATCAACCGTTACTACAAGCGGCATACCGGTTGCATAGAGTCAAAACATTTTCAAAATGTACATACAACCCTGCAACCCCATATGCCGCCATAAATGCCACATTCAACATGGCAGCCCCTTTTCTGCAACTCGTGTCCCGCATCGGCTTTGACCTCCATCCACTGCGCAGGACGGCCGGAGCAGAGGCCGCGGATGATTGGTCCGTTTGAATTCTGGAAGTAACCGTCTGGAATCTCTCCAACGACGTTATACATAGTCATCGCCGTATCTGACACCACGTTGATGACCTGTTATTTTCGTGAAACAATAATGCATAAGCTCGTTAAAAAAACCCAAACATACCAAACACAAAGAAACAAACAAAGAAACAAAGAAACAACCAGAACGACAAAGTTGAAACAATGCTGGGGGGGGGGGGGGGGGAGGTGGCCGTAGCTAGAGCCCCGCGAGCACACTTTGACATTGAAATAACGGGACTAAAATCTGACAAAATTACAAGCCAACTCAGTAGAGTAGGAATGTCGGGCAATATTCAAAGCCAAAAGCTCTGTCTTGATCGAGTATCACCCCTCCCCTCCCCCCCCCCCCCCCCACACACACACACCCACTGTACACAAACACAAATGTTAAAAAATAGTTCACCAGACCCTATGCAATGCCGAAGCACTAGTATGAAAAGGCACCAAACCAAACAGTGCAGTAGGGTCAATCAAGTTCCAACACGCAGACAGAGATTATGAATTAAAAGTTCTGGTAATCAATATTTTGAAGCAAACCGTGCAAAGTGATGTTGTCTTTTGATGCTCTTTAGTCTTTTTAGCAATTTTTCTTCAAAGACATGAAATGACCACTATTATTACACTCATTTGCGAATAAACGTGTAGAATAATAACTTCAAAAAATCTCTATCCACTGGTTGAATTACGCGTGTGAAATCACCGCTTGACAAAGAGAATGCGAGAAAAAAAAAAAATCCTCCAATAATGAAATATTACCACCTTCCATTCATACCACTGTTGCATGCAAAAACAAGGAAATTTGATTTGAATCTATTTTCATTTCGGCAGGATGTTAATTTAATCTACGATGTTTCTCCAGACCTAGGAAGGGCAGTGTTAACACTCTCACTGACTGTAGTGGCTTTGAGTATTAAACTTTGGGGGAAAATCCATCATCAATCCTAAATAATTTCATGAAATTGTGTCTATTTTTCTTTTGACAAACCCCTATATTGCTATCACTAACATTTCAGTTTTTCCTCTTTGTCTTGTATTTCATCATCATTTAGATGTCATTATTACTGCCATTGTTGTCGTTATCATACTAAGTTCAATTTTCAGAAAACTGTACATAATACTGGTAGCTTGCAATGCCGTCACTCACCTGGTGTCGTTGGTCGTTGCGCACCAAGGCCTTGATCGTCTCTGCTGTCTGTTCTTGGAGGGCGAAAACCGAGCACGTCTGGTCGTCATGGAAACTCATGACAACCACAGACTGAAACAGATGCAATGTACATCTGAGGTAATATTTACAAATATGCAATATAATATAATCAACCGAAAATATCATTATTGGGAGGAAATATCTATTTGAATATCCAGAAGGTTGAAATTCCTTCAGTAACGCGCTAACAATAAATGATTTGCAAATCATACGATTCTTGGTCTATTATCTTGGAATGTTAATGGCGTAAACTAAAGTTACTCTTTAGAAATTCATGCATCTGCATCTGTATGAATATGTTGATACGAACAAAGAACAAAGAAATGAATAAAACCAAGTTCTATTTGAAAAGAAAGACAGGAAAATAATTGTTATTTGACAAATTTTGTTCTATATAGAATTGACATTGTCCACTCTCGACGTTCTCAAAGCATGTTGTCCAAATGTTTTTTTTTTTTTAATTTGCCGTCGAATTTGTGTGGCAAGCATGATACCTGTGAAAAAACGGTTCATAGGCAAATTAAGCGAAGGCCATTACAAGGAATTACGTTTATCTATCATCGCTAGTTTGTCATCAAATGAAGGACTCACACGATCGAAGTCAATCGCGATGGTTGCGGCCGATCCCACGCTGAAGTTGCCCGGCGAGTTCAGGAGAACCGTGTTGAGGGCGCTGTTGTACGTCAGTGCCTCGGAAGCCGTTTCACCAGCCTCGTCTCGGAGTTCCAGGTCTTTGACCTTTGTGAAGGTTGATGACAAAACACAAGAATCGTAATTTCAGAAACAAAAATGTCACGGAAAGCTATCGTTACAATTGAAAATTTCTACTAATTGCAGACAAATCAAGATGACGTGTTTAAGTGTTGGTCGCATAATACCTCGATTACATCTCATAATTGAATGTCTTCAGGATCATTATATTTCACGGCACGATGTTTGCGTGTTTATTTGTAGCAACGGTTAACGGGCAGTGCGTAAGCGCAAAGGAATGAAAGATGCCATGTACATTTCACGACATGTTAGTTATCCGTCGTGACAGTTTGTATGCATGGGTAAATCGCCCTTTAGACTAAATGAAACGGGACGGTTAAACACACTCTAACAACACTCATACACACATACATTCATACGACATGATAGCAAAGAAATTGAAGTCTATACGTAAAAAAACCCCCCACTGTTTTCAAAACAGGCATTCCAATAAAGTACTGAAATATCATTACCATGCATCAATTTATGCTGTGTTCATTATTACTATTATCATCGTTGTTAGTTTCTACATAATAATAATACATACAATGTCTATAGCGCCATTCTCCACTCTGATTAAATGCTCAATGCGCTTTACATCAAAGCAGAAATACTGAAAATACATACATCATAATAGAAAAAGATGAAAAAGAACCATGAAAGTCTGGCCTCAAAACGCACTTCTAAACAAATATGATTTTAAATTACTCCTAAAAGATGTAATATGGACTCTAGCTTGAGTCTTTCAGCTCACGAGGAAGTGAATTCCACAGTGTTGGTCCAGCGTGAGCGAAAGCTCGTTCCCCACTCCCCTTCCCCCAAGATTTCCTATAAAACGGAATATGTAAGAGATCGGAAGTTGAGGATCGAAGAGTTCTTGTAGGTTGGTATTGATGAAACAAACAAACACTGTAATAACGTGATAAACCAGTAGAAGTATCTTAAACCGAATACGCTCCTGCACAGGCAACCAATGAAGACTCTTTAGAATAGGGGTGATATGACTGGGTTTAGTTGACACATAGGCCTAAACGATGCTTGCAGCGGCGTTTTGTAGCTTTTGTAATTGGGCAATTTGTGAGTTTGGTATACAGATTGAAGATTTTACATTATCATCAGTAACATTATCGACAATAATGTAAAATATGTCCTTTGTGACTTTCTCACCACGTCAGTGTCCATGATCCTGTTTGACGACCCTCCAGTTTGTCCTAAGTCAGGGGTCGGACACATGGTTGTCACCCGAGGGTCGCTGCGGATGATGAGCGCGACTGCGATGGCGCCGGCAACCAGCAGAGCTGCGACCACGATCGCAGTGCAGGATCGCACACGTGATACTTTGAGGGTTGCCTCATTGTCGAACTGCATTTCGGGAGTACAGAGAGAGAAAAATAGCTTTGATATTTGACATTAGAATAACCAGTTAAGCTGTTTTTATCATTTTCCTATAAGACAAGTATACTTTCGTGTCAGCGGAATACAGATTTGTATACATTTCTTCTTGGGAGACATGGGAATCTGTAAAAAAAATCTCGCGTAGTATTGTTCTGTGTAGTTCAAAGAAGAGAACTTGTGGGAAGTATCAAGATATCTAAGCTTAAACACATTTCTTAATATGAATCTGTTGGCTGCCCTTCATACGCAGCAAAATCACAAAAAGCACAATCATCGCAGAATGGGTTCAATTTGTATGAACACTGTATAGTTACAGCATGGAAAGTTGAGATATACAAAGAGAAACATGCTAAAGAGTCAACCCATTCATTACGAAACTCTAATCTACTCATATTACGTTGTGCACAGGATCCAAAATTCAGAGCTTACTCTGAAGAAGCTTGCTGAAATACCAAGATGATTGTAATTTCGATAAAATTATAGTTTGGCTGAATCATTTTTTTTTCAGGATTGATGTTCAGAATTGCTCTCTCAAATTTTTGTCTTTTCTTTTGATATTGTTTATAATAACTATGTTTATATTTATTCAATGCCGAATAATAACTTTCTTCGTTTTTCATGAAAACTAAATATGATTGCCCCGAATTAACCTACTCAGATAACATCTGAGATAAATGGTTCTGTTGTTGGCTGGGAAAGAAATTCATATTTTTTGTGTAATGGAATCTGTCTGCATTCCTTCCGTGTCCTCCGAGATGAAGGGTAATCAGAGGATCTTGTACTCGGTTTTGGTACGACTACTCTGACACATTTTAGAAATAATAATCAAGTGCGGGAATTTGCGATTGCCAAGGATGTTACCATTTCTGTCTTCACCCTTCAAACAAGAATATCTAATTATATAATTCACATAGGCAAAAAAGGAAAGTTTTTCATTATCAACGACTGAGTGCCACCAATGATATTTGTAATAAAGCGGTGTGCTTCTTCTAGCAAACAGCGAAAATTGAAGACCAGCATTATATTTCAGCATTCAGATGAAAACGGTATATCATTATGCTTAAAATTATGTGTGATAAATTTTCCATTCTCTGCACTAAGCCAATACAATACAAATCGATTGACAACAAACATTGAAAAAGCAAGCAATCGTTCTCTCTTACAAATCGATTGACAACAAATCATTGAATAATCAAACAATATTTTTATTTGTTCACTTAAATTACACTGCTAAGTTGACCATCAAAAAGTGATGTACTCACCAGTAGTGCTGACTTGTCCATTGTTGTAGGCACAGATGGAGGACGACTATGGATGTCAAAGTTGAAAACGTTTCAATCGAGGACTGTTGAAAAGAGAGCGTTTCTGTTCCAGGAGCTCGAAGCCTGATATTTAGCCATTGGTTAATCTACGCTATTTATCGTAGAAAATGGGGGCGTAGTTCCATGCATCGCAGCTATTGTCACGCCCACACGCTTTTGATTGGCTGGCACGGAGTTCAAAAGCAATTTTGTCTTGCAACAACAAACAAAAAAGTTATATTTCATTTGAAGGCCAATCAAAGGTTGGCTGCAAATCACTCAGAATGATGTAGGCCTAATATGGCATTATTTGATGCGAGATTAATCTTAAGTTATTATTTTCTCTTTATTGGCAAATCTGACCTTGATTCTGTTTTGTGGTCCCAGGCCTGTCAGTAGTTGTTTTTATTAAGTCCTTTGATATTGTTTCTGATGCCAGGAGTTGGCATAAATCTTCTTTAGGAAGCTAACAGTGCAAGGAAAGCGTTGGAAGATAAAGACAGGTAAGTATCAGTCAGGTGTCCCCTTGCGCAATTACAGAAAACGTGATGACTTTAAAGTAACACTATTAACAAACATGAAAATGATAATTTCAGCCTCTTATGATTGCACATCCACAGATTATTAATGACTCAGCGTAGTATTATACATTACAACAATACAATGCGCATATGTTTTGTAAAATACGTGTTTCATATTTTTCATTTTGTTTTGATTCTCATCGGACGATCTTATCTCATCGGATCACTCCCAACATGTTCTACACTGAAATGATGGTCGACCAATACAAGTCGGATTTATCAGACTGCGATACGACACATTTCGGTTAGTGGCCGACAGCAAAACAGTTTCCTTCCCCAAGAGTGACAGATGAGAAAAAAAAAATCTCTGTGGAATGGGGGTATTGCAGGACAAATTCACTCAAAATATGTGACCCTGCATCACAAAACAAACAGAAAGTCGCCAGACATGGATTTTTAGTTAAAGGCAGTTTCTGAAAGAGCATACTCTAAGCTTTAAAATGATGTATAGCTCAATTGAATTGGACTCTCCTAACCTATCGGTAGTATTGGAAAGAAAGCACGCAGTCTGGAAAAGTGTGAACCAAGAAAAAAGGCTCTGAAGTACAGGGTCTATCTGTTTATTCAAGAGCTTAATCTTTACCAAACCATGCTAGCTGTGCGATGAATGGGACAAAAAAAAAAAAAAAAACCAGGATGAAAACCACTGGGGCAACAATACTGAAGGAATTATTAGATTATTAAAATATATTGAAATTGAGCATGCTCTATCAACCTATGCTGACCATGATTGCTGCCAACTTTCAAAGCAGTAGCGTTATCCCTTCAAAAGTTATCAGACTTGAAAGTGAAGAGTGTGCAAAGGGTTATCAAGAAATGAAAAGGGGCCTCTAAGACATATATGGGTGAGAATTTTGAACGATGTACAATTGAGCCAAAACAAGGCAAAATTTAAAAAGTAGGAAATTCTCCAAATCATTCATCTTGCCTGAAAGAGTGTAACTCAAGCTTTAATATGAACCCAATTATACTAGGATTTTCCCAGAGGAACAAGTTTTTATTCACCGCTGAAGTTTACCATGTCCAGAGCAGCGAACGTCCGTAAGGAATAGTACTGCACATACATTTGAATACCATTTAACATAGTTTCCAAAGATCTGATTCAGTTCAAAATCCTAACGAAATATCTTAAGGGACATGTGTACGTGATTGCAGAATATTAAGCTTGTACTCTTAACCTGTACGTAATGGTAGACAACTGATGATTTAACTAAATTCGTAATTTCTGTGGAAATATTGCTCTTCCGCTAAACACTTTCTTAACTTTACGCGCATTTTACAGAAACTCAATATTTTCACCTCTTATTTCACTATCCCATACTTTAATCCTCACTCCCAAGTAATAATATACCTTTTTAAGATGTATCTGATCTGGGCAGTCTCTATAACCCAACAAACATAGCAAAGTTTTCATCACGGAGGTTCGCATGTAGCTCACGGACGTTCGGAACAAACAAGATATTGAACAATGCAGCTCTCTTGAGTTGGAAACGCATTCTACTCACAACAAACAGCAATTTCATGTCGAGAACAAACTCCTCTGCAAACTCCTGATTAGATATTACCAATTCTCAATTATATAAGCTTGTCTATCTTCTCATACTGAGGAATCAAAGAAAACAATTTTTCCATTCTCGTAAATGAACGTACAAACGTACGTGTAATCTCAATGACGCAGTCCATCCTTGAGAACGAATATATTTATCAAAATTTCGTTGTCATGAAGTAAATATTCAGGTCCTAAACTTGTTATATGAAGTCTACAATGCAAAATTTGCTTTTTATATAACGAACATGGTCACAGCTAAAATTATGACAAAGAATTAATATAGAAAAACAGAAGAAATGTGCTCCGTTATAGAAATACGAAGTTTAGCTGGGGAGGGCAAACGAATACGTTAGGAAGAAATCCCTCTGTGTTTGCTCTTTGTGTTACACACTGTTACCGAGGAGAATTTGTGTTATTATATTAGTCAGAAATGATAACAGGTTCGATACTGCGAAGTTTCGTCATAACAAGACACAATAAGTCCATATAGCTTGGATGGATGTTTGTGACTTCGATATTATACAATATGGTTTGTTATAACAAACCTTTTGTAGCGCGTCATTTCGGAGGCTCGTTATTCATACAGTTTGTCAATACGAAAATTGATAGAGTTCGTATAATTATGAAGCTTTTTTATTCGGTAAATGATAGGAATCTCCGAATTTTAATCGAAAGGCTTATTAATTGGAACATGAAAAATTATATTCGCTTATCCAAATGTGGAGAAACAACTTAACGACTAAAATCCTCCAATTTCAAAACCTCATAATAACCGTTTTCACCTAAACGAATATCATGCCCATTCCACTTTTAGAAGAACGGACCTAAAAATAATGATCTTTAATATCTATTTTTCGACGAACATTTCTAATAACAAACCTCCTGAATTAACTACAATTTTTTTTTTTCATTTTGGAATAACAAACCTTTGGACATCGGAGTAACGAATCTTTGGAAGAGCGAACGTATCAAAGTGCAACCTTAAACCTATTCTTAATCATTATTTTTTTCAAATGTATTTTCAAAGTAAGCACAAAAGCACAAACAAACTGACGATCTCTCTGTCTCTTAAATGTAAAATGAAAAAAAAAAATCTTGGAAAAAATTACAAATGAATATTGCTTTTCATTGATGAGTATAAAACAACACCATGTGATGATAAGCGGAGGATTTGTGTGTTTTCATCAGACAATAATTGTATACTGCATGATTTTTGTTCGCTTGTGACGGCATTTCGATGAATAAAAAACATAAACAAACAAACAAAAACTTCTCCAGAGGAATTTGGTATAACGGGAGTGCACTGGCAATTCTTTTCTCTGTGTGTTGGAGCTTGATCCCTTCTCTGTTTCTCAGTCATTTTCATTCAACTGTTTCCACGTCCTTTTGAAACTTTTCCGTTTCTTATTCAACACATGCTCATTACAGACTTTTTCCGTCATTATCCTGAATGTGATTGCGTAGCACTTTTCGGATTTGTTTTGGTTTGTTTTGTTTTGTTTTTGCTTTCTGTTTGGTCGCAGCATGTTCAGGCTATTGAGGGAATGAGAGAAAAATCGTCATGAAGAGAAAAATAAGAATGAATTAAGGCATTTAATATCATGACAATTACAGCGAACGTCCGTTATGGAGACCAAAACTGGATGTGTTCTGTTTGAGACGGCAGCTACCATACTCAAAAGATAAACACTTAGAGCACCTGTCACTAAAAAATGGCACTGATCTTCTTTCTCCTACTATGTAATCCATTGACTTATTCAACCAACGAACATCCGTGAAAAAAACGTTTTCCGTTTGTTATTACAGGTAAATTGAGTGCTGACCGCTATTCACTTTCGGGTATGAGCGGCTCGGTGATTTGGTAATATTTTCAACTAACATTAATCTTATGTGCAGTGATATATTTGTAATTGTCAGAAATTTCCTTTCTCGGACAGAACGTCCGTGAGCCAAACTTTCAGAACCTGTAACAGTACAAATTGTCTCCAGAACCTCATTAGAAAGAAATTTAAACGCACAGAAATCACAGATTACGCAAAATTCCATTTTCCTATAACTTTGTTTTAAGTGTTTAGCTGTTTTTGTATAATTAGAGGGAAAACAAGCGTAAAATTGTGAGTAAATTTTCAATTGTTTGTTCATCATGATCACATAACGCCTTAAAAATTCTGAAACTACTGCTCTAAACTCATTGTTTACTTTGTTAAACTTTATTTGTCGCTATTCGAGCCAAAAGTTTTAAAGAATACAGGTCACTTTCGGGACAAGTTATCCCTATCGGAGGGATTGCATACGTCACGGACGTTCTCTGGAACTATCACGGACGTTCGTTCTACTACGAGGGTCATGTTCCAGGACGGATAACTAATCGGCAGAGAGTACCTAGCCTTCCTAACTCTTTCAAAAATTTGAAAAGGTATTGTCAATGCAAATTATAAGAAATTTGACATCCTTACAACATATGTATTGCTCAGAGGGGGATCAGGAGGTGAATTTTCAGAGAAAATATTAATTATTTGCTTGGTTTTTGGTGAATTACATGGTCCAAAAACTGCGGACGAACCTCAGTCCGCTCCAAAAATGGCATGCAGCTCCTCGGCTAGAGAGCCAAAGGTAAAATGCACCTTCACCATCAAAGCAAGATGGTGTCCCACTCGAAAACGTTTTAATCATCACGGACGTTCTTTCTTTCTTGGAGGTTCGTCTAAAAATATAATTTCGGTTCCTATTTGACAAAGGATGGACAGAAACTCAAAACAAACATATTATCGTGTTGCTAGATCTTAGTTGATTACGACTCAGAACAATATCGCCAATAACGTTTCATGGGCTACGATCTTTATTAGAAAATAGGGGAAGCACGTCCGTGACCAAAACTGAGTATAATTTTGCATAAAAGAATATTACGTCCCATGTACAGCCAGCAGACGTACAATTTTTGCAGGATATGTTCATTAGGTGGAACACCAAATTTTCGTATACGTTACAGTTGGGACAACAAAGTAGAATTGGCAGCAGCGATAGAAATACAAGTATCACGGACGTTCGTCTGTTTAGGACTTTGATATTTTAATTGTTCTCTGTAATTTTATACGTGCTCATTAAGTTCTTATAATTTTGTGGTACATACCCATGATATGTCAGATCCAGAACATGGTCAGATATTAGATGCCACGTACCATTAAAAATGCGCATCATCAGTTTGAAAAACAAAAATTATTGTGAAAATAGCGTTTTTACCGTATTTTTACGCTTTAAGTCCTTGTGAAATGAAAAATATCAGGCAAAAGTCAACCAAACCATATATTTCCTGAAAGGAAATTTACCAATCTTTGAGATGACATGAACAAATCTGGTTTCTTAGATCATCCTGGCGTGTTCGAAGGGAAAGAATGTCATAAGGTACGAAAATTGGCAATTGTACATCGTTCAAAATTCTCACCCATATACCTGATCTCACTACTCTACAAAAAAGAGCTGTAGAAAAACTGTTGAAAATGCACTTTTCCATTCATTTTATGATCCCAAACTTACGAATGATGTAGGAAAAAGGTAGTTCTTTCAGAAAACATGAAAAACTCAATATTCACTTGGTTGACCCTTTTCACCTTTTTTGAGTCCTCACGTAAAATCAAGGGTGGGGCTTTTAGTTCGTTTTGTGATGCACGGTCACATATACAGTATACATGTATGTATGTGGATTGGGTGAATGCAACAACATTATTAGAACACAGCGGTGACAGTTTAAGGAAAATCGGACAATCAAAAGTTATGAATTTCCAACATTCCAGTGCCGCTATGACTGGATATAAGACTATAACAGTTTGTGACGCAACTGCAAGGCAATGATATAAAGAAAATACTATAAACAGAATTCAACAACCGTATGTTTACATTTAATTGACCTCTTTCAGAAAGTAAGGGGAACAGTATTAACCTTTGCGTAGTAAAATATTGGGGTAATGTGCATTTCTTTTCAGTAAAAACGATATTTGTAGAATTCGTTTATATTGTCTTTATATTGCCGTCCTGCAGTGATGCCACAAGCTGTTGTAGTCTTCTAATCCAGCGATATTCGCACTGAAACCTTAAGAATTCATAACTTTTGCACTGATTGTCTGATATTCCATTAGCTTTCACTGATGTGTTTCTACTTATGTTGCCGTATTTAATCCACACATATAATTGGGTGAACTTGTCCTTTAATGGAATGAAACATTTTATCCGTGACAGTATTTGCAGGACAGTCCGTGGTGCGCTACAATCACAAAGCAATGGAAAAAACCTTTTTGATATGACCAAGTCTCTATCTCTCTCTCTCTTGCGCAGTGTGAGCTTTGGAAAAAGTTTCTGCGCACTATGCATCCTGATTGGTTGGCACCGAGTACATGCAGAAACAACAGTGATGAGAAAAAAACGTGTGTGCCTTCCTTGACTGGAATGCCAATAGACGAATGGATGCCAGCAAACGCTTCCGGAAGATACAAGTGCAGGGATCAGTACTTATTGACGGGTTTTCAATCATCGCTGTGGTCTTCAAGTAGAATGCTTCACATTTATTACCTTTTTAATCTCTTTAATTTTTTTTTTTACTTAAATGGTTAATGCAAAAGATGAACAACAAATGAAATTTGATTTTAATGTCTTCATCAGTTCATAGCATCTAGTCCACTGCTTACCCTAAAAAACACTGATATGATACATTTCGGCCAGTCAGGCTTAGATAAGGTTTTAGATCTATCATTGCGCTTGACAACACCTTTAAACGAACCTGTACTTGTTCGACCTTGGTAATTTGGCAGAAGAAAGGACCAAATATGGCGGGATTTTCCCTCATGTGTACCGTTTTCTTCAGTCCAGGGTTAATGAAGCATCGTTTCCGTTGAACCAGCAGGCCTTGTGACAAGATCTGTATAGCGTGCTGTCTCATACAGAACAGAATCCGTCAATATCAGAACAGAGAACAGAAAGTTAACTTCACAATACGTGCAATGAAAATTGGAAAAAAATGGATATACAGCTTCATGAAAAAACAAACAAACAAACAAACAAGCTGTCGGTGTTGCGTACAATTCGAAAAGCTAGGAGCAGCATTCGCATTCTTACAGCTGCAACGGTGTGGTATCCTTCCCAATTTTTTTTTTTGGGGGGATAATTATGACTATGAAGATATAAAGATTAATTGATGGAGAAATACGTAGGTAAACCATCAAACATATTTGCAGACAAGCGCCCAAACGTTGTAATTATGATTTAGTTTTTACCTAAGACCGATTTAAACGCGAACAACTTATTTGCAGACGACTGACAGCCTCTGCTTCCTAACACATTCACAATACAACATTTGTTATTACATAGCGGTATCAAGAAGTCCCGGTACAGATGTATTTCCATTTGACAAAGTTTATTGATTTTGACCGTTGCCAAAGACTGCCCTTTGACCCTATATGGACAAAGGAAACATCTCCTTGTTTATCGCCGATGATTTTCACCTTTGACCTTTCACCCCTGAGTATTAAACAGTCATTTCATATTCGAGCTCGTCATTTCAACACTGCGTTCATGTAAATTGATTGTCCATTCACATTTACCCTATTCAATAATTAAATTACTTCTGAATAGTCCTACCTGAATAAATATCTGGTAAAATATGAAGCAATCTTCGACCGTTAGATTCACCAATATTCTATCATGGGGAATTCTTGTCTATATTATGGTGCATGAGCTTTATATTCAAGAATGAATATACATAATATGTTTAATGGGGGTGTTTCACTTTGCCCTGTGTTCCTCTTTGCCCTGGGTTCCCCTGTATGTACAAGTCCCTGACTGTTCAAATTTTGCTTTAAGGAAATATATCTTTAGTATGTGAAAGTTATCTAACGTGTGAACAGTCCGAATGGCGCGTTTTGAGCATTGAAGAGTTTTTCTAAAACAATGTAAAAGAGTTATTACAGTTGATCCATAATTGCTGTGTGGAGAAAAATTGAACAATCCGTTCAAAGGTTATATATGAATTTTTAAAGTATCTACGCAGTCACTGTTGGATGAAGAGACCAAGGTCGAAGCACTCTTTTTATTTCAAAAGAAAGCAATTAGAATATGCTCCCATTCAAAATATTTTGAACATACCACTCCCATTTTCAAAGACAAGAAAGCACTCAAAGTTGTGGATATCCATACATTCCAAACAGCCAATTTTTATGTTCAAGCATGTTACACACCTACTTCCATCTTCATTTGAATCATTCTTTGCCTACAATACTGATATCCATTCTTACCCCACACGCCACTCATCCGACTCTCATCTCAATAATCCTAGATCTTTGTTAGCGCATAAATCAATTAGACGTCATGGTCCGGACGTATGGAACTCATTGCCAGTCACACTTAAATCACGAACAGCACTCTATTCCTTCAAAGCAACCATTAAAAAATATTTATTGTCCAGATATACCAATTGAATTCAAACTGTGTCTGACATCGGTACTTGTTTCAAGTGACTCATTTGCATTATGGTTTTAATGCACCTAATTTCTGAATCCTTTTTATTCGCAGTTGTCCATTATTTTGAGGGCCATGCACTTCCGCACTTAGCACGATGCATCTTGCACAATATCAGACCTAACACTCCTACTCTTTTTCGATTTTTTTTTTTTTCACTACCACTTCCTCAGGCCACTATCATTTCAAGCACACGCTTACGATATGTGGTCTGATGCATTTTTCAACTTATTAACATTTCCTATTAAATGACGTCGTTTATTATCATCGCTGACAATTGACTTGTAGGGTAGGTATGTACTGTATTTCCTTTGTTCGCAATGCTGAAAATGTTCATTCATTCATTCATTTATTTCCATATCAAAACATAACATCTACAAATATCAAAATACAATTGCCTTAGAACATTTATACATTTTGAATGGAGGGATCATAGAAAGCACACAAGAGGCTTGTTGGAAACGATCCCCTACAAACAATTATCAATACATTTCAACTAAACAATTATCATACAAATTCATTTGATAAAACAAATGTCAAAGATACAATGAAAAGAGAAGAAAAGAGACAGAGGTGGAAACAATGCATACTTATACTTACAGTTTCAGATACATTTCATCAAAAATATGTTTTTTATAAAGCCTTTTAAATTGACGTAAGATCTTGCTACTCTTGAGTGTTGGAGGAAGAGTATTCCAAAGAATAGGGCCATGGTAAAAAATGGAGGATTGAGTTTTTGAAATCCGGTTTAATGGTGTGTGAATATTTTTTGCATTCCTGGTATTATAATTGTGTATAGAACAATTCAAAGTGAAATGGTTGTGAAATACTTCAGAAAAAACATTGTTGGAAACTTTAAACATAAAAATCATACTTTCCAAAGAAATAAATTCTTGAACAGGTAAAATTTTCATCTTAAGAAATAATGGCTTACTGGGAGCTAAATATGAAGAGTTGGTTATCAAACGAATACTGCGTTTCTGTAATTTATGAATACGATCAATATTTTTCTTTGTAGTAAAACCCCAAACAATACTACAATATTTTATGTGAACTGAAACAAACGAATAATACAGCATCTTTAAAATATTCTGTGGAAGAAATTGTAATTTGTACAGAACACCAATACTTTTCGATATTGTTGAACATATATGATTCACATGAGAATTCCAGGACAATTTATCATCAATAAAAACACCCAAAAATTTTATATCATATACTCGTTTAATTTCCTCATCTCTATACATCAATTTCAAATTACTGTCAATTTTAGTTCTTGTTCCAAATAATATATAATTGGTCTTATCAACATTCAAAATCAATTTGTTTACCGACAACCAATTTCTTATACAATCAAGTTGAACATTCATATTATGAAATAATGTCTTTGGGTCTGTGCCTTTACAAAATACACTTGTGTCATCTGCAAATAATATGTAATCTACATCATATGTTGAATACGGCAAATCATTTATATACAATAAAAAAAGAAGAGGCCCAAGAATAGACCCTTGTGGTACTCCACATTTTATTTCTTTAAGATTAGAATGAACACCATTAATATTTGTTAATTGCTTACGATTTGAGAGATAACTTGTAAATAATTTTAATGGAGTGCCCCTCACACCATAATAACATAGTTTTTGTAACAAAATGAAATGGTCTATAACATCAAATGCTTTGGTTAAATCAATAAATGTTATTGATTATGTTATTTTGTATTGAAAATGTTAAAAAATCATGATGTTACTTTGAATCGAAATAATGAAAAATGCAGAAATAAAACCAAACAAACTGCTACAATGCATGATGTCACACGCATAGAACGATATAAGGAAAATACACGTATAAATAAAGAGAATTTCACAAAAATATTTTTAAGTGCACTTCCCTCGACTTGTCTCGACATACGTATGTTAAGGGATATGTTATTCCCTCTGCCTTCTGAAAGAGGCAAGTCAAGTGTTCGTTAATTATGCAAAAAGAAAAAAGTGAAAATATGTTGAATCTTCTTTTTATTTTCTTTATATCGTTCTACATATGTGACATCACAAGTTGACTTCGTCTTCTCATCCAGAAGTGACTGACCAGAAATAAAAAAAAATAATAACTTTTGAACGGATTGTCCTTTTTTTCCACAAACTTTCACTGATGTGTCTAGTGATAATGTTGCTATCACCAAATCCCCATGTCTGTGAAGGTGGACTTGTCCTTAAAAAAAGACAAATTCACCTTCTAGAGTTGGCAGCTTGTGTTGGACAAAGATCAGCTTTACGAATATCAAAATCATCCATCTGCAAAACAGATTGGATAACAACGTTCTTTACAAAGTACAGCGACCTGAGCAGCCTTGGCCCTGGATGATGTGAAAATGTTTCAGACTCTTCAAACTAGAAAGGGGTTTTCCCTTCATTTCCTACGTGTTGGAAGTCAGCCTAAATCACGTAGATGAAAACTTCAATATTCAATCTATTATTATATTCAACAAATTTATTAAACGATGAAATCATCATGTGTCAAAAGTATATGTTGATACTGATTCAATTTGGTTAGATTCACCAGATTCTGTATCATCATTGTTAAGATGCTTCAATAAAAAATGGAATTATCACGTGATTTCTGTAAGTAACATTAAAATGAGTTCAGTGAATCTGAAAACGTGCAATGCACAGAATGACTACGCAGCTGACGGACAGAGAGTGCAGCCCCTGTGCTAAAAGAACTTCCGGTTGAAAAAAAAAATGATAAAAGGTCAGGACGCATTACACATTAAAAAAAAGGCCTTTGCAATGCAAATGCCTGTTGAATGTTATTTTGTTTATGATACCTTGATCACCATTTATGCTACCCAAATAGAATTTCATTATGTTTCATTATTATTCTTAACAATTAGTTTTAAATTTTCCTCGAGTATTCTTGGGTGTTATGCCCACAAAACTTTCAAACCAAGATTCTGTCGGTGTCATCATTATTGTCAATCACTGAAAGGTACTAAAAGGATTTTTTTCTTTTTAAAGGAAATGGAATATACCTTCACTTCGACTTTCCATTGGCTGTATGCCCCCATGCAATGGCCTTTTTAAAGATGAAATCCACCCCAGATTGAATAAACTCCCTACAAGCTCCCTGATAACATTTCTTGAACAGTTCTTATGAATATTCAAATGAGCAACTTGATGATGTCATGCCTCATGATTTTTCATATTATGTTATAATTATGAACATCTGAAAAAATATTATTTAAGCTAATCCAGGTAAAAGTATATTCCAATACAAAATTATATCAGAGGTAACATTTGGTCTTTTTTTAATTTTTGGTGGATTTAAGGCAAGTGATTTATATATACAGCTGAACAGTGAGATTTTTATCATTTCTGTACATGAAATGAATTAGAAGTTGTTAGAGCATGACATCATTAACTTGCTGATCTGAATTATTCATTATGCAGGGAATTTTTCATCTTTCTGATGAAATGGATTTTCTTTCATGAGAGGATTTCTTCTTTAATCGCAATGGTTACAATGAAAATATTTTAGAATGTATGGCACATATATACTTATGTGACCGTGTGACGATAACGTATTTAAGGCCCGGTCACACAGGGCTTTAAGGCTTAATCACGGCCAAAACAGGTCAAAAAGTGGTCTCCCGTGAAGCAGGCGATGTTCACGTTGATGTCGAGTATAAGACGAGCTACGGTCGATTTATAGACATGGCAGAACGCGGTGAAAAATTGGAAAGGCGTCGGACGCGGTAAAAAGTTTTGAACTGCTCAAAATTTTATTCCGCCGACAACCACGGGCGGCACACGTGGTAAAGACGTGCAACACACATGAAACACACGTGATAATCCGTGTTCCAGTAGTGATTAAATCTTGGGGAGACGCGGTAAGACGCGAAAGTTTAGCGGTCTTTCACGGGCAGAGCACGATCATCTGACGCGTGTTACGCGTCGGTATCATGGGAAATAGCGTGTGTTTAGCGGCTTATCACTGACAAATGAATTTTTCCGCGTACACATACGTGGCTGGACGTGGTTAGCCGTACTTAAGCAGTGCTTCAGCAATGGCACAGCCATCAACGGCCATACCCCGTACAAAGCACGGCCAAACCAAAATTGACCAAAAAATTACCACTTACGACCACGTCTACCAGATTTTCATAACTTTTTGTACGTGATTTAGACGTGGAGTGGTGTGTGTCCGGGGGTTAAGTAAACCCGATGTCAGTATCGATTTGCATTACGTACCGGTATGTCCTTTATGTAATGATAACTTCATGTCCGGTACATCGTGTATATTACTGATGGCAACACGTTAACGTCTGCTGATGTGAAGATATCATGGAAACATAAAAGTACAACTAAGAAGACTGTGATGTGAAATTCTGTAAAAAGAGCAAACACACAATGAGCGTTGTGCTAAAGACGAAAAAAAAATGAAATTAAAAGGGCATTCAAAACAATTCTCGTAAAATGAACAGCTTCACGCATAGATTTGTAGAATTTATTGTGGTTCTTAAGAAGAGAAACAGTATTTCGAAAAACTAAGCTACGGTCATAAAGGCTTGTACAAACGATGCGTTCGTATGAATGTCACTGTTCGTACGAATTCTGGAAATACGTAGACGGGGCACAGATTTTTACGGCCTTCTAACAAATTTCGTACTAACGCTGTTTAATTCGCAAGAACAACTTAAGACCTTTTATAGAAACGAAATGATTTTCAGTCATACAATGGCCCTAGAAGATTTCTTTTTTGTTTATTTTGTCGGGTTGTTAAAAAGACGCTGCCGTGTCTTGTCAAAAAATCATCTGTAACAGTTGAACGTTTTACACTTCAAGATGGCAGTATAATAGTGCCAAGGAGACTACAACTGCAGCTGCATCTACACGTAGAGTAGGAGGAGGTTGTTGCTCCAACTTTCCCCCTCTCGCTCCTTCCTCCTCAGCTCCCTCCTTTCTTTTCTTCTCCTTCACCCGTTTCCCTTTGATTGCCTTCCCTTTTGGTCCCATGGAGATGCTTTCTGGTCGAACGCCTAGAACAGAGTGAGGATTTGAACTTCGCGTGTTAAGCCTCATACTCCCTAAGACTTAATAGTTGCAGAAGTTGTGTACCTACGCCTTACGAGTCCCTTACGAACGTCTTACAAACTCGAAGAGATGTTCGTAAGAACGCCGTAGAATCTCCGTTCGTAAGGCAGTCTTACGAAAGACGTAAGAGCCGTCTATGAACGACTTAAGGCGTTCTTAATATTACCGTGAGAATTTAAGGCTTCTAGAATCGTCTCTCGACCTTACAAAATCTTGCGTTGTTCTTACGATGTTCGTATAACATTCCTACGGACGCGTTTCGAAGAGAGGGTTTCGTAGACAAGTCCATGGACCAGGCTACGAACTTACGAACTGTCCTCAAACTGTCTACGAACGCTGGTTTCGTACGGCCTCCTTAAGAAGATCTTACGAAATTGTTAAAAATCGTTCGTACGGCGTTCGTAGCAGTTCGTAAAGGCATTTGTGACCGAGCCTTTACACTGAACAAGGATGATGACATAGGAGGCTCACATATTTCAGAAATGAAGTAGTGTAATTCCATAACAATATCTCTTGCCTAACAAGTCCACCTGTGTAGAATATATGCATGCCTTCATCTTTTGTTCTGCTTCCTTGAGTCCCAACTCATGCATTCTTGTGGTGACTCTGCCATGTCATCATCCCTGTTCATTGCAATTTGTTATAAATTTCGAAAATATTCTTATTATTCATCCCAGTTATCAGAAATTCTGAAACTCTCTCCACAGTATAACTAATTTATAATTGTTCAGTTGAAAAAGATATCTGAAAGTCATCCTGAGGTCTCCTTTAAAGGTAATGAAATTCTGAAGGAAGTGAGACAAGGAAATGCGCGTGTGCGTCTACGTTTTCTATTATTTCAGCCATGAACAGAAGCGCAAAAGCATATATTGAATAAGAGCCAGATTTAGATGAGCACACCCTTGATTTGGATTCAACCAATCAGGGCACCAGAATGTCTGGGTACATGCTAAGCCACGCCCAAACGTTTTGTTATAAATCCTGTGAACCAGCAGTGTTTTATCAGGGGACGAGCAGGTGAGTTGAATAACAACATCACTTCTTCAACTGTCGACCTTACAACTTCTTCCACTGACGGCCTTTCATCGATTGCTACTTCAGTGCTTCACCATGGAGAAATCAGGATCACAGGTAAACATTCTAGACTGACTTAACGTCATATATTAATGAATTGATGAATTAATCTATATCATCATTTGTATTTTTCTTTAGCATTGTAACTAAACTCATATATCCTACTGTAATATATGCAAGATAATTTGTCATGGTATCAAACAAACATCTTCATCTACACGGCCCCATTGCGAGCTGTCAAAGAATTTGCCACAATTCCCCATGATTAAACAAAACATCCTCTTGCAAGCATTGCTAACGACTTGTCAAGGGAATATACCAATGAAGTGGCAGATTATGATCACAACAATCAACATGCTACGGTTGAAGACCGACATTGATATTCTGGATTCATCTCGGATCTGCATGCGCTTATCGCGCCCCTAGTTTACTCCTGTTCATTCAAAAAAGATTTAATGTTCACACCCAAACACCTCGAAACTGGCGCCGTCTTTTCTTGCCCACCTCAGTACGACAGCTCTTCGGCTCTTCCAGCGTACACCGAGATGGGGGCAGATACGGCGCCACCCAGAGGCTCGCGTTTCGCCTTGTGGAGGATCCCCTGTACCGCTGTACTCATCACAGCACTTCTTGTGGCCGGCGCCATCACAGTCACTGCAATAGCTTACAAGAGGAGTGGTGAATGTCCGAAGCCAACTGATTCTGGGCGTCTGGATGGGAAAATCCTGGATCAAGATGCAGTGAGTAAATGTTTTACCTGTATTCATTATATTTTTAATTTACTAAATGGTAAATGTTGATAAATGCATATCAAGTATCTTTTACTGGATGTATTAATTTCACGTATTCGTTTAAGCTACGATCACTGGTGTCTGTGTGTTCGTTTTTTTTTTAATACCATTTAACGGTCTTTTTTTCTCTCTCTATGTATTCTACATGACCACGAGTGCTTTGGCAGGCTTAAGTTTCTGTAGATGTCATTATCAAACACTGACAAATACAAAATTTGCCCAAAGGTCAGTTATATCGCCTAGGGGCAAATTATGAGTGATAGATCTGCTTGACATTGTTGCAACATACAGGGGGAACCCGGGACTTTGATTCATACGAAATGTCATAAAACGATCTCTAATTCCAAAGAGACAAGAGAGCCTATCTTGTATATAGGAATGTTTAGTTACACTTCAACGAGATTCATGATGGAGTAAAAGGATGATCACTTGCCAAAAGATTTTCCTAAATAAACTGTCAGAAAGTGCACATTAGAGATATTAATTATTATCATTACTGCAATTCTGGGTAAACCCCCTAACAGAACGTAACAGTGTGTGTTGGAAATGGCATTGGATGCCATTATCAAATTGGAAATCAATTGGTTTTCAAAAAGAACTCTCCGCGTTCAAATCACCCTTTCAATTCACGAACAGAACTTCGCAAATATTCTGTGCTGATCTCGTTTTAAGTGTGGCGACCTTCAATAGGAAATATCAAAACAACGTCTTTTCTTTCCCTTGATTCCTACATCACGCATAAGGATTGTTTTTTTGTCCCTAGAGTATTCTTACTGTTATAAACCGATTTTCAAATTCCATCTCTGCTTCTGATACGGTCCGGCCGCACTGCATGATTATCAGGGTCCAGCATTATTGTTATTATTTTTGTGCACATGCTTTGTTTGGTCAATCGTAATACACCATGTCCCCACTTCCGATGCAAAAATCTCGGGAAGTCAAAGGTTTTCTCATGTCTTTTTTTTTTAATACTTCAAAGTGTGCATGTTTATGTGTATGTGTGCATGTGTGTGTGTGTGTGGGGGGGGGGGGGGGGGGAGCTGGATCCCCCTACCCAGCCACTGTATCTTTTGGTAATAGTATCCATGTACGCTTTTATGGAACGGGCATGGCCGCATGTATTTTCAGTTCAGTTCAGTTCAGTTCAGTTCAGTTTTTATTTCTGCATTTCAAAATCAATACAAATCAACAAATCAACAAAATTCTTACATAGTCATTTACACAGCTAATATTCGTAACATTTGGATCTTACATACATTTTCTTTTTTTTCTTTTTTTTTCAAGAACGAATATCATATATGAAAGGAAGCAATAGGAAATGATAAAAATGAAATGCAGGGGACCATCATCATAAGCTAAGCTTGACGAGGAAGATGGCCCCAGGTAAAGAGATACATAAAGAAAATCTTGCCACTCACTGAGTGGGGGGTAATTGTGCAAAGGGCACAACGAAGAGATACATAAAGAAAATCTTGCCACTCACTGAGTGGGAAGTAATTGTGCGAAGGACGTGCGGTGCAGTGCGGTGTGCATTGTGTTCGGATGAATCTTGGTTTGTACGTTGAGTGTTATTTTGTGTATCAGTGTGATGAGGTGAATGTTACTTCAGTTATGGCCGTGAACTCATTGTTTAGGGTGTTTGTTGACCAGGTGGTATGAATATTTATGTGTCAGAAGTATACTGGATTATGAGGGTGTTTTTTAGTTCTCGTTTGAAAATGTTCAACGACGTACGTTGTTTTAAGTTAGGGGGTAAAGAATTCCAAATATCTGGTCCATTGTGCTTTAATGATTTTTGAGCTAAAATGATTCTGGGGTTTTCGAGATGGTAATCGGACGACTGACGTGTTGGATATGAATGAACGGTAGAATTTGGAGTGAAGAAGCCATCAAAAATTTTTGGAAGACAATTAAATGTATATTTATACATAAAAACAGCAGTTTGAAAGGTGTGAAGGTCCTCAATTTTCAATGTTTTTAGTTGACGAAATAGGGGATTGGATGGGGATAAGTAACGGGAATTGGTAATCAAACGTACAGCACGTTTTTGGAGAGTGAAAATTGGATTAATTTTAGTTGAGCCACAGTTTCCCCAAACGATATTGCAGTATGTGATATGTGGTAAGATCAATGCATTGTATAGAATAGTCAGGGAATTTTGAGAAATGAAGTTTTTCAGTCGATATAAAATTCCTACAGTTCTTGAGACAGACGTGTGGATATTATGAATGTGATCGTTCCAAGTTAAACTCGAGTCAATTGTGATTCCTAAAAATTTAGTAGATATTACTTCAGTTAAGGATAATCCATCAATATTGATATTATAACTGCTGTTAATGTTCTGTAAAGCAGTAGGTTTGAAACGTATAAAATTTGTTTTAGAGACATTAAGGGATAATTTATTACATATAAACCATTGGGAGACTTTATCTATTTCCGTGTTCAGAGTATTAAACAGTGTTTCGAGGTTCTCATGGGAGTAAAAAATATTAGTATCATCTGCAAAAAGTATAAATTTAAGAGTTTTTGATGTATTTATTATATCATTAATATATACAAGGAACAGTAGGGGGCCAAGAATTGATCCCTGGGGAACACCACATACAATATTAGAATTCGGAGATTTAGATGACTTAAATAGTACATATTGCTTTCTGTTGGATAAATAATCAATAATCCAAGAAAGTGCTAAACCACGAATACCATATCTTTTTAATTTGTAAATTAATATATCATGATCTATGGTATCAAAAGCTTTTGATAAATCCATGAAAATTCCTATAAAATGTTTTTTATTTGCAAAAGATTCAGTAATCTTATCTAACAATTGAATTATAGCTAAATCGGTGGAATGGCCCTTTCTAAATCCAAACTGATTAGGTATAAGTAGGTCATTTACATGAAGAAAAATGTACAGGCGTTTATGAATAATTTTTTCCAGAATTTTAGAAATACTAGGTAATAACGATATTGGTCTATAATTTGTTAAAAAAGAAGGATCGTCTTTTCTTTTGAAAATTGGAACTACTTTCGCAATTTTTAATGAGTTTGGGCATATTCCAGAAGACAGTGAAAGATTGAAAATGTAAGATAAAGGTGTGGTTATTTGTTTGATGATTTTCTTCAGTATATAAACATTTATTTCATCATGGCCACTAGATCTACTTGGCTTTAATCTGTTAACAATCTCCAGTATTTCTTCCTCATCTGTTGGGGTAAAGAAAAGGGATTTGTCGCAGTTTGGTGGAAGAAATTCAGTAAAATTTGAATGAACATGTTTGTTTTTTATTTTTGAAGCTAATTGGGGGCCAATATTTACGAAGTATGAGTTAAAAGCATCAGATATTTCATCAGGGTTTGTGAGTTCTTTGTTGTCATTATAAAAAACGGACGATGTTTCCTTATTATTTTTACCTGTTATTTCATATATAGTTTCCCATAAACCATTTACATTATCCTTTTGATTATCAAACTTATCAGAATAATACATTTTACGAGAAATACGAATCAAATTACTGAGTATATTTCTATACTTTTTGTAATCTGTAAAATGTTTTGTATTGTGGGTAGTAATCGCCAGTTTATACAATTTATTACGGGTTTTTATTGAATTGATGAATTCCCTTTTGATTTTAGTAGCGGCTCACAATAAAATTTATATAAATTTTAACTACATGCTGTCCGTCTAATATTACTACCAAGCTCAGGTCGACACACTAGAGTACAAATGTATCACCAAATAACAACGGAATTCAAATCTTTGCTATGGTCGAATAATTTCCAGGGTACACATTTGGAGCCTCGGGGAGGAAACGGGTTGACTGACTCCGAAACCATGAATTCCAACAGCGCCCCCAATGTCGTCCTCATCAACGCTCGTGACAATTTCACCAGAGGCTCACCAGCATCGATCGCAATTGACTTCGATCGGGTTAGTTTAATATTTATGTTTTTCTTCTTTCTCGTTTTCACTTTGATCTAGAAGTATAGTAACAAAAAGACCAAGAACACAGACATAATGCGTGATTTATTAATAACAGGTCGGTAGACCACTGTTTTGTCGATAATTATTGTTAAAACACTGTTGATTTGAAGTCGCAACTTGAGGAAAACAAATTGCGCACTGTACTGATCACACCATTTAAATGTATAAGCGGGATAAGATTTACAAAACCGTCATTAACAAATTGATGTTGAGCTTAAATGCATCTGCACAAAAGAAAGAAAAAATTCTTTAATTACATTTTTGGAAATATACGAAATCATACACGGGCACCTATTTGTCCGATTGGTGTAATAAAGGAATGAAAAATGCAAAATTCGTATTTTACATATATCGCTAGAAACCAGTTTAAAAATTTGAGCTTGTGCAGATAAAGGTTATTGCAGACCTTCTCTTGAAATGGAGTTGTAACTGAGGTATTCAAAACATAGATAGGGCTTCAAATCATGAATATGTTTTCTTCAGTCATGTCAGGAGTCTAGACAATCAAGACTACTGAACAAGGCGTAGGACGCCGGAAATTTGAGTCGAATATACTCGTGCTTTGTTGGCCAAAAAAAAAAAAAAATCAGTTTGCTAATTCACTATACCTTATGCGTAAGTTGTAGCAATACACGGACAATATAAATTGGACAATCACTCAATAAACTTGATTATCAAAAAATGCACGATGCTGCCATCTATCAGCACAATCTTGATTTTGATGACGGCCTCTAAAAATATTAGACATGGTAAGCTGAATGAACGGTGGAAAGGCAGACAATTAAGTTAAAGACATTAGCATTTAGTTAATGAATGTAAACTTCATAATTGCAATGATTTACTTCATTAAAACTTTTGTCCTACAGATTGATAGAGATCTATATTATCTGACAATAGTTTCGTGCTGTCCATTTGATTAATCAAGGAGAAGGCGCCAGATGGACACGTGATATTTTTTCCATCGCGTCTGTTAAATTAAAAGATAAATACGAGACAAAAATGATCGAGCAAAGGTCAAAGCTGAGACATTATTATCTATGCAGGATTAACAGCATGGATATGTTTTATTTTCTTTTCAAATACAAGCAAAGAGATTAACATAAAGCAAGTGGGAGTGGGGGTGGTGTAATTTCACTCCATGCCAAAGTAAAGTTTTCTTTGTAAATTCTTTTCGCAGAATGTGGTGTTTTTCAATGTCCACGATGAGAACGTGTGCATGGCTTTTGCTCTTAAGGACAAAATGGCGGAGGTGACGAAGAACTTGATCCGCAGTGGAGAGAACAATCTGGTATGCACATTCTGAAAGTCTGCGTTTTTGTGTGTACACACTAGTATTTTTGTGTGAACGCACTAGTATATGGATCAAGAATCTGAAGGGAGAAAATCTTGTAGTACGGGTTCGTAACGCGGGGGGGGGGGGGGGGGGGGGTGGGGGGTGGGGTTGGGGATGGATCGGGGCTAAGAACGAAACCCCAATGAAATTGATTTATGTTTAAAGAGGTTTAACCCAATTTCGTTTTTTTTTTTATGAGCAGCATCATTAGGACACATTATTTAGGCCTATTAGTAGGCGGCGAGTTGCAATGTTCTTAAAATTTCCTGTAGATTTTGATTTTTTGGTGCTATTTCTCCTATTTTGGGGGCGCTGAACACGAATCCACTTGCTGCCATTTTTCTAACTGACGTCTTCACCCGTTGCCATGGCAACGCATTATTTTCCGTAAAAGAACATGTATTCTTCACTAAATATAAAAAACATGTTGTAAACACCAAAATATGTCAATATAAACCCTCTTTAATCAAATTTGAAAAAAAGTACAATTTTTATAATGTCATGGTTACCCTATAGCAATGACGGTTACCATGGCAACAACTCTTCATAAAGAAAAACATTATACTTTTTTAAAAACAAAACAAATGAAATGACAAGATTCAGTGAAATATTCATCATAAACTACTATCTTGATTTTCAGATTATTTTTCCACTATGTTCATTTCACATCATTTTCGTTGCTATAGCAACAACATGACAAAAGCTGCATTTTAAAGTAAAATAAGCATTGCGATTGAAAGAAAAGCAAAAAAAAAAATGAAACGTTGGCAGAAAACATTCTGTATAATGATATTTTTTGTGTTATTTCCTTTATTTTTGAAGTGCCGAACACGAATCCACCTGTTGCCATTTTTCTAAATGATATCGTCAGTCGTTGCCATGGCAAGAAATTATTTTCTTAAAAGAACATGTATTCTCATTAAGCATCATAAAAAAACATGTTATAGACACCAAAATAAGTCAATATAAACATATTGCTTCAATCAAATTAAAAAATCACAATTTCCGACTGTCACAGAAACCTCAAAGCAATGACGGTTGCCATGGTAACAACAATTTTTTAAAAGAAAATTATTTTACATAAATAATCATGAAAACATGAAAAGTTTGAGTAGCATTCTCATTACAAATTACTTTGATAATTATCAGCTTTTTTCACTATGCTCATGCCACATTATTATCGTTGCTATGGCAACAATATGATTTTCTTTCCCCAAAAGGGAGAAATATCTTATTAGAAGAAAAAAAAATGAATAAATGATCAATTTTCATAGAGTTCAATTTTATCGGCTCTCTTTTCTAGTTTGGGAATGATGAAAAGGAATCCACCTGTGGCCACTTTTGTAAATGATGTCTTCAGCCGTTACCATGGCAACAAATTATTTTAAGAGAACGTGTGTTCTTCATTTAACATTGTAAAGACATGTTGTTAAGGACTTAATATGTCAACATATACATTTCTCTTCAATAAATAAAAAAAATCCCTTTTTTCAATTACATTGTTACCTCATAGCAATGACAGTTGACATAGTAACAGTTCTTAACAAGAAAATACCGATATTTTAATGAAAAAAAATATATGTAATGATGAGATAAAGTAGCATATTCATTACAAATTACTATCAGCTTTTGTTTTCACAACGTTCATTCCACACCATTTCTGTTGCTATAGAAATAACATAAGATTTGTTTTTCCAAGGATAAAAGTTCTATTCTGTTGGAAATTGCTATAGGGGAGGTATCATAGTCATTTAAGGTTTTCAAATGTCTTGGATACATAAATGCTGAAACAGAGTACATCATGACGTGAAAATTGGAACTTTTGGGGAGATTTTTACTTATTTATATCGCTTGTTATTTGTATTTTATATTCCCTAGGTATTTCTATGTTAAAAAACTCTTTCCCGTTGTTGTTGCTATAGCAACAGAAATGATTTTCCATGAACATAATTATGTATAGCTAATAGTCTTGCTTATTTGTAATACTTCAAAATTAAGGCTTTTATTTGAACATTTTTACTTGAAGATTTTTTTCTAAGAAATGATGCATTTCCATGGCAACCATGTTGAATATCAACATTATTACGGATATTTAAAGTTTTGAAGGTTCGATGTGATCAGAAATTCTGGAAGCTAGGTAAAATTTTGTGTTTTTGCTATTTGTTCTTTTTTAAATATGTGACTCTGCACCTCAAAACAAACAAAAAGTCGCCAGACATGAATTTTTAGTTAAGACCATATTCTGAAAGAGCAGACTTTAAGCTTTAAAATGATGTATAACTCATATCAAATGGACTCTCCTAACCTATCTAAATATTGGAAAGAAAGCAAAATCTCAGGAAATGTGTGAACTGAGAAAAGAGGCTCTGAAGTACAGTGTCTATTCAAGCGCTTAATCTTTACCAAACCGTGCTGGCTGTGCCATCAATGGGACAAAAAACAGGAAGTAAGCCACCAGAGTAACAACAATGAAGGGATTATCAGATTAAACTGAAATTAAGCATGCCTCATTAACACCTTCTGTCTATAATTAATGCAAACTTTCAAAGCAGTAGCACTATCCTTTCAAAAGTTATTAGAGTTGAAAGTGAAGAGTGTGGACAAGGTTTTTCAGAAATGAAAAAGGGATTCTAAAGACACACATAATCACACTATTGTACCAAAAATGTTCGAGATAAACTGCTAAAAAAAGACTTTCCTGCCCGTTTTATGATACCAAATTTTAGCATAATGTAAAAGAAGACCGGCTCTTTCAGAAAATATGAAAAAGTCAAGTTCGGTTAGGTTGACCCATTTCACTTATTTGCAGTCCTCACGCAAAATCAGTGTGTGCGACTTTATGTTCGTTTTGAGGTGCACTGTCACATATATTCTTTTCTTTCTTATCTGATGATTAACATATTTTTGTTCTTTAAAAAGCAGCTTTTCTCATGTTATTGCCATAGCAACAAAGACAATGTGGGTTGACTATATTAAAAGAACTGATAGTAATTTGTTGTAAATATGTTAATACATCTTGTCATTTTTTTCATGTTGTTTATGAAAACATTTTCTGTAATAAATTGCTGTTACCATGGCAACTGTCATTGCTTTGAGGTAACCATGAAATTGAAAAATTGTGACGTTTTCCTAATTCAAAGAGACATTTTTATCTTGACACATTCTGGTGTCAACAACATGTTTTCATGATATTTAAAGAAGAACACATGCTCTTTTAAAGAAAATAATTTGTTGCCATGGCAACGGCTGAAGGCGTCATTTTGAAAAATGGCCATTGTTCAGCATCCCCATAATGAAGGAAAAAGCACAAAAGATTTAAACTTTTCAGAAATTGATCATTTGTTTATTTTATTCTTTCTTTCCTTTTTAATGAAACAGTTTTTCTTTCCATCAAAGAAAGTTTTCCTCATGTTGTTGCCATAGCAACGATGATAATGTGGGGTGAGCAGAGTGAAAAAAGCTGATAATCATAATAGGACCCTAACTGGTAATGAATAACTACTCAATCATGTTTTCACGCTTTTTGATGAAAAAAATAATTTTCTGTTAAACAGCTGTTACCATGGCAACCGTCATCACTATGTGGTAGCTGTGACATTCCGAAATTGTAACTTTTTATTCAATCAAAGAAATATGTTTATATTGGCATGTGTTTGAAATTAAAGTATGTTTTTATGTTTAATGTAGAAAACATGTTCTTTTAAAGAAAATAATTCGTTGCCATGGCAAGGGCTAAAGATGACATTGAGAAACATGGCAACAGGTGGATTCGTGTACGGCACTCGCAAAATAAGGAAAAGAGCATAAAAAAACTAACTCTACAGAATTGTATTATCTACCGATTTATTTCATTCTTGCTTTCCTTTGAATTGAAATACCCATTTCTTTCTTTAAAAGGCAGCTTTTGTCACGTTGTTGCTAAAGCAACGAAAAGGAAGTGAAATGAACATAGTGGGGAAAAGCTGATAATCCTGATAGTAGTTAGTAATCAATATTCTACTCGATCTTGTCATATTTTCTTGCTTTTTCTTGAAAGTATCACTATTTTCTTTTAAAATAGTTGTTACCATAGCAACCATCTTTGCCATGAGATAACCATGGCATTATAAGAATTGTTATTTTTAAATTGATTAAAGAGGTGTTTATAATTAAAAATTTTGGTATTTACAACATATTTTTATGATGTTTAATGAAGAATACATATTCTTTAATGGAAAATAATGCGTTGCCATGGCAACGGGTGAAGACGTTAGTTAGAAAAATGGCAACAAGTAGATTCGTGTTCAACACCCCCAAAATAGGAGAATTAGCACAAAAAATCAAAATCTACAGAAAATGTTAAGAACACCCCAATATTGTGATAACACACCGTCTACTATATACATGTAGTTTATTCTCTAAAAAAATTACTTATATGTTCTAATACTGCTGCATTCACTCGATCCACTCAATATGATACTTTGGTTTCATTTTCCTTTAACGACGTACCCCTCACCGTGACCATGACCAACAGGGACTTGTTTTGATTGAACATTTCCAATTATTACCTATACGAGGTAGTTTTGCGAGGCAATTGCAGTTGGTATTTTGCAGGGTCGTGGAGGTCAGCGGGCAATATTAGTGGGTATTTTCCTTCTTCCGCGTTTCGCCATTCACTTTACATGTAAACATGTGTGTCGGTTACACGCACAGCAGAAGAACGCCGATAAATCAACTCATACAAGGCCGACCACGTCAGCAGCACTACGCGTCAAACAATGACTAGTCCATTCGTGCTCAATAACTGCACAGTGACCATCAGTTATTAGAACTCTCCAAATTGAAACAGAAGCAAAAATAAAGTGTAAAAACGTTGAGATGTTTGAAGTTCGCCTGTTACAACTACATATATTAAATGGGTTAGTCAAATACCGGTTAGTGATTGGCTAAACAGAGTCACGTGATGGAGGTACATTCGTTATGTTCGCCCATGGGCGAACATTCTTGTTAATGTTCTCCAATGGGAGAACATTTTCACGTAACAAATGACAGAAGGCTTAGGACCGGCCACCCACGCGCGCACAGTGAATTTGGCTCTGCGCGAGCGGATGCAAAGAGCTGGTGGTTGCAAAGATCGTACACATAACTACAGCCCAGTCGCTGTGTAGCGCACTGCGTAGTAACAACGTCTGGTCGGGCTACGCTAGCTACGCGTAAGTACACTGAATCTCTCTACGATCTTTGATGGTTGACGTTGACGTATTTGACTAACCCATTTAATATAACAGATGATGACTTTTGTTGTCGGGAACATGTACCAAACGTTCCACCCTCAGGGTTTGAAATGCTATTTCGGGAGGCTATAAGTCCCTCGACTTCGTCTCGGGACTTATAACCTCCCTCAATAGCATTTCAAACCCTTCGGGTGGAACATTCGGTATGTTCCCTCCCCCGCCAGTCATCATCTATATAATGTATCTTGGAAGTTGGAGTTGAATGATATACTGTACACTGACGAACATTTTTTCAGTTATTCGACATGTTGGTGATGATCTACAGGTAGTCAAATGTAGCTTGATCTATATCATAGTGTATAGCCGTATTCACATTTTTTCCTAATTTATATAGGGGATAGGTAATAGTTATGATATTGACTGGCCCTGGGGGAGATACCAGATAAATATTGCCCGCACTGAAAGAATATTGCCCTCTTCTTCGACTCGGGCAATATTCTGTCAGTTTGGGCAATATTTTTTGGTATCTCCCTCGAGTCCAGTTAAATGTTCCACCCAAAGTGTGTACCAGACTGTCGCAGTTAAGTTCCGAAAATGCAAAAGCTCACCTGCTCGTTCATTTAGCGTAGATGTTAAATGAGAAAATCCTGGAACTATTAGAGAAAAAAAATCCCCTCCCCCCTCCTCCCAGGAAAAATTTCCCACGAACAGCTATATCCTTCACCCAGACCATATACCTGTTCGGTCGCTTTACTCCCTCAGAAATGTCGATCATTTCTGACTTTCAACCCCCACCCCAGGAAAATCCTGTATGGGGGAGGTGCGAGTTGTCGTAGGAATTTTTCTGTTCTCCATTCTGTCTCCTGTCGTATCTTGTAGAACTATACTGTAAGTAGTAGATCAAGTAAGATGCAAGAGATCAAGACACATCTCTTGGACCCCATTGTGTAATGGTGATTGTTAAATAAAATTGAGGAATATGAGTGTATCTTAGGATACGCTCGAGCGCTCAAAAGTGATATGAACCAAAGCGAAGGGAACCAATGCGAACCGTACTTTATAGTGTCCCCCCTTCCACAGGGTGTTTTATTTATACACATATTAAGAAATCGACATTTACAAATAATCTTTCAATTCAAAACAGAATGAAAATTAAACAATAATTCAATAATCGACAAAAAGTGACCTACTGCACTTATACATATTATAACAAAACTTCTTTAACTATATTACAACAAATAATTTATATCATTCTTTTTTCATTCGCAGATGGCAACCGTAAAAACACTTTTGGTATAATATATCTTTGACTAAATGTTCAAAAACATGTAATAAATAAAGCCCATTTTTTCACAGAATTCTTTTCTCTACAATTCATTTGACTAATACATTTTTCCATCCCAAAATAACATTTTAATTCAGGTATTTTGTGTTCGAATGACGGAACGTTTTTCTTTAATTTCGCGGAGAAAGTTTGTCTTCTTATAACAATCATCATACAGTTTAATGCACTTTTGTTGAAGCCATGAAGTCTGTATAGTTTGCTATACATCCGTATTTGGAGGGTTCGAGGGGTCAAATATACAGTCATTTGCATGTTATAGCCCCTACTGCCTCTGTTCCTCCAGACATCTACGATGCATCTATGATGTATGTTTGAAATTTCTGATAGAACTTGATGTATATATATATATATACATTTCTTTTTTTTTTTGAGTGAATTTCTTGAACCGAATAGTCAAAATCTTCTCTTGCACCACTCGTACTTCCAGGTCATCGCTTTGGTCTCAGACGTGATGGGAAATCACCGTGTCGCTGGAACAATCCTGGAGGGCTACGTGCAGAGCGCACTCGGGCCTGTCATACGCGGGATGTGCAGCGGTCGATCCTCTCAATGGCTGGAGGGGGACATGGACGAAGCAATGACCGGAAGGCGGAAGAGGAGGAGCTGCGGATGCACACTTCAATGTCGGACATGTTGCTCATATGTATGTGGGACTTGCGTAGCGTAATTAAAAATTGAATAGACGCTCGGAAACTTTATGATACATTGAGATTTAACTCATTTTTTTTTTTAGACCAAACGTCAATAATATCATGACCCTTTTTTTCTACAAGGTCCAATTTGATCATGTTCTCATAGTTTTAGGTCGTTTGTAATCAGTAAGGTGTCAGAGAGTATGTCACACTTAACCATCGCTTTTACTTTTGTGTACTATACTACTTCTACTTTTTTTAGACAGAATTTATTGTCATTCAACTAGGATCCTGAGCTTGTTATCAATAGTCAATAGATAATCAATAGATAAATCAAAGTAATACATCAAGTGCAAGCCTATGTAATTACTACCTTTGGGGTGTTGCGAATTCTTTCTCAATGAATTGGGTTTACAGGGTTGATAAGTAATTTTGATTTATCAAGGCAGCAATCATATACCCTTCGGCTTTTTATGTGCTACAGTCGCTTTTGCAGAACATCTAAAAGAATTAATGGTATAAATAACCTTGAGGTGGGTTCTTTCCAATATATGGAAAACACTGACATACTGACGTATTTCCTATTATAGTTTATATTTGAGCGAGCAAAATATAATAAATTCCTCTTTTCCATGCGTGAACTGAAACTAGACATGACGACTATGGACCATAAGATCATAATCATAAGGTAAGAGTAACGAGTAAGAAAGGAGTAGAAATATCCGTCTGAACTAAAAAACGCAAGCTCCTTCGAGTGCAATTTTTCTTATGTAATCCTTATACTTATACTCATGGCACAAGGCATGTTGTGATATCTAGATAGTATAGGTTATGCTGATGTATATCGGCTTATGAGCATAAGATACTCGTTCATTGCTACAGTAGACATGTGGCAGAGCTTAATCATAATTATGTTGCCTTCTTAAGTTATATGTTCCTCATCTCAAATATAACTATGATAATAGAATCGATAGAGAATATTATTCAAGATATAGCGTCGTTATCAAGAGATAAGACAATTTTACTACACGAAATGTGAAGGACCTACTAAAAGGCAAAGATTTTATTGTATAGGTCCCTAAATGAGAATGTTGAGGTCATATCAAACAAACGACATAGAATAAGAACGTTGAAAGGAATGAGCGGGACATGAGAAGATAGAAAGAATCAAAGTAAAACAAATACCGAGGAAGGAGAATACATCATGATAACACCGAGATAGGCGCCTGTAATACGCATACAAAGAGCAATAAAGTTACGCAACAATATGCAAAATACACACATGATACACGATAATTCAAGAATAGCATCAATGAATCTGTTAGAAGTAGAGGAAAAAAAAAACAAAAAAACCCGGAATACCTAATAAACAGCGAATCTAATAAAGGAAAGGAAGATGGAATATAGTTGTATGATTAAACATAACCCTACACTAGGGATTGTTTTTTGTTTGTTTTGTTTTGTTTCTGTTTTCTGCTTTTTTTGTTTTTGTTTTTTGTTTTGCTTGTTTGTTTGTTTGTTTTTTGCAGTTAGAGTCAAGGCCATTCCAGAATGTCGGACACGGGGGTATATTGTGTGTAGTATTGTTTTGAGTGCAAATACAGTTCGTACTGGGGAAACGTGAATTTAGTTTTGCTGTCTTGTAGGACAGCAATGAATATCTTTATTATTGTATCATTATTGGTTAACTAATACATAAATATGCCAATCGCGATGAATGAACACTGAGGTGACATTCAATTCATGTTCAAAGTGACTTTAAGAGATTGAGTGCAATCAAGCAAACACAACTGAAAAAGGGTTAATGATTGCTAATATTACCATCTTTACGATTTGGCGAAAATCGAATTTTGTCACATTAGATATGTGAAGCAAATCATATATGCTGATGTTACAATTTCAAAAGGCTATACTAACGGTGACTAAAAGCACATTTTGGTCGATAATCTAGCTAAAACAACCTATCCTAAGACTCGTGATTCCCTGGTTATTTCAACTGTACGCTAATTTGATACAAAGGATACGATCTACTCTTTTTAGCTCATTTTACAAGCAGAAACTTTGTGTGCAGGTTCCTCGTTGGAAGCGAGAGCAGTAACCTTCAGCGTGTTCATGTGTTTTACAAATTCGTAAATCCTCCATATATTGCATTCCTTGGGAGCTAATACTGCAGCAGTTTGTGTGCAGAATCATTAAGTTTGATACCATACTAATCATCATGATCATCGTAAAGTACGTCAATTAATTTGTCAATTAGTGTGGGTTATAGTGTGTCATCGTACAATTTTTGTATATATCGTGATCCATTTTATGAATAATTACAAGGGTTAGTGTACCTAAGTTAGTAGGTATATCATGTGCTTAGTGTGTGATGTGACTGAAACATCGGGTAATACAGTGTATGTACTATTGATAAACGGAAGTTTTCCTTGAGATGATAATGTCTTGAATATTGAAAAAAAATGGGAATCGATGTATCTGTAGTGCAGAAATTGTATTTTTATCTTATCCAGCACTTCTAAATCTTATGTTCATTTCGTACTCGTATATCACCATAATGACATGTGTGTTCTCACAGTAGGATGGCAAAAAAGTAATTACGAAAGTAAAGAAAAAAATAACCAAATTATGTAGATTGTTGAGTGATTTTCTTCTATAATGTGTCATCGTATATATCGTGATCCATATTCTAAAAAAAAAAAATACATCAGTTGTTGAACGTGAGTTAGTAGACCTGTTACGTACTTATGTGCGATGTATTAGTAACTGACTATTAGTGACGGAATGCTTTGCTGCTGTTTTTTAAATGGTTTGTCATGAATGAAATAGAAATAGCTACATCTAAAGCTCAGTATATCGTATTTCTATATGTCTTGTCAAGCATTATAAAGTCTTGTATTAATTCTTACTCCTATTCATCTATACATGAATGGGAAGCATACAAACCATGCAAACTCGACCGTCCGAAGGGTTTGAAGCCTTGAGCGAGGTTGTAAGTCCCAAGATGAGGCGGAGGGTCCTGTAACCTCCTCAAGTTTTCAACCCTGAGGTTAAATATTCTGCACATTCCTGACAAAATAAATGTATCATCCAAAAACAAAACTGACTCTCATTAAAAGTATTTATCTGTATACAAGGGTTATATATATATATATATATATATATATATATATATATATGTTGTGTGTGTGTGTGTGTGTTTGTACATGCATACATTTATCAAATTAGTATAACCGCATGTGTATAATTTTATGCGCGATTCCTTGTGTCCATCTACATTAATCAAAAGAAAAGAAAAAAGAAAAGAAAATAAACACCTTTCCAGCACATATTTTTCATAAAAGATTTTGATCAAAATCATTGTTTCATATACCACATTAGAGATTATTTAATTAGCTATCGACCTGGTAAGTTAATACCAAGGGAAATACCATGCATGAGGGAGCACATTGATATTTTTCCTTCAAGACACAAAAGTTAAATGGCAAAAATTGACATTTTGTCGTTCATTTGCAAACGCCCTATAAGATGGCAATGACAACAAAAGATCAATTTAAACACAATGAGAGACATGAATGAAATAGCAAAAATAAGTGTTCGTCCCCTTGTGTCCCTTTATATCCTCACACACGAACAAAGTTTGAAACTAATGGCGAAATGCCGAAATGCCGAATCTAACTCCAAAGGACACACTCAAAGAGTAAGCCGCAAAAGGGATGAAATGGACAGACTTTCTTTATTTCATTCTTTTGATTTAGGAATTTAAGTATTCATGAGACAAATTCAAGAACCAACTATCATTTTCAAAGTTCTTGATATGAAATAACATATGAAACATCTACCACTTTTGTTAATATTGCCTCTTTCATGCCATTTGAATTTGCATTTTACGGAAGATTCTCAATTTTCTCTATTATTCATCTTTGCGGGCTACAAAGTCATTATAGAGATCATTGGATTTTTCTGAAATTAATTTGAGTTTTTTTTTTATTATCTTTTGTTGTCATTGTTACATAAAAGAGCACATACACATGAAAGAAAACTTGTCCAGTTTTGCAGTTTTGCAATGGTCTATAGAACATTAACATTTATCCAAATTTTCTACGAGAAGTATGAACTTGAAAAAGTGTTTACCTTTTTTTTTTTTGCTGAGTGTATACCGATATCCACCCAATCCACAGGGTACTGTATAGTCAAGCCGGGGTTAAAGAAGGAACCTCGTTCGATGTGATGAGAGAAAATTCATTTGAGTGTGTGTGTGTATGTGTTTGTCTGTGTGTGTATGCATATTAATATATGTATGTATTTCAATTTCAATTATCCTCCATCAGTATGGTTCTTAATAAACTTAATTAAGCAATGAGTGTTCTTGAAAATACTTCTTGAGAGCAGGGAAAAATAAACAGCTTTGATACGGTGAACGTCATACGGAAAATTATCATTGCGTAGGAAAATAGTGTGTACACTTTTTAGTCTACCAGTGTTGAACATTGTAAAATCAATTCTGTGTAGAGTAAAGAAACTTGTATAAGTAATATGGGGCGTATACAGAATGTTTTATTTTAAAATTCTTATTGAAGTGTGTGGGATATAAGCTAAAACATGATTTCAGAATACTAAATGCAGTGCTCTTATTTCAAAGTAGGCCTTTTTTTATTTTGCTTTGTTTTGCCCTATCCTATTTTGAAAACAAAATATTTAGTTTTAGTAAGTGATGGTTTCGGGACGTATATTGTACAGAATATATAGAAAGCTATGGACTCAAATAAACAAGAAAAACCAAAACACTTAACAGAAATACACTTTATGCATGAATTAATTGATTGATTTTTTTATTTCCACTTAGTGTTCACAAAATCAAGAGATAAACATAACTGTATTACAATGATTGTTCCTGTACGGAAACATTTTGTCTTTTCATGACACAAAAAGATAACAGAAAAATATCCTTTAACAATAACTTCTTTTGCAACAAATGATAAAGACAAAATAGTCATAAGAACAAAAGGTGGGGTGCTAGATCAAGGGCACAACCTATACTACTTTAACATTTCTCCGAAAATTTAACACATAACAAATATGATACACCTTATCGAAGCTAATTTCAAATCCAAGCTAACATTAAGAAACTATATTTCACTTTCAGCTCAAACTAAGAGATGCAGACTGTTTTAATATCTTAGTAAAACACCGCAAATTAGAAATATTTAAGCTAGTTGGAGTTGATATAGAATTTTTTTCGTTGTCTTTGTTTCCAGAAAGGTAAAATGGTAGGCTGGTTAATAAACGACATACTTGGATATCCAATAGAGACGATGCTATACCTCTTGCAATGCGATTATTTCACAGACATGATACAGCATGTCACCAACAGCTATCCTAATCATTTATCATCTTAATGAACAGTGCTATTTCTTCTTTAGTTTTAACAACAATTTCCTTCAATGTCTCTGAGTAGCCTATATGATAATGTATACACTAGTAATCAATTATATCAACTGCAGCTGAAAGCGTCATATCAGCTGACTGGGTGCAGAACAATCTCAAAATCTGCATACGACTCTGCACTCCCATATGCCGCCAAAATAGCCACATTCAAGAGAGCATCCCCTCTTCTGCAAGTCATGCCCAGAGTTAGGCTTAGCCGCCATCCACTGTGCAGGACGACCGGAGCAGAGGCCGCGGATGATTGGTCCGTTTGAGTTCTGGAAATAACCGTCTGGAATCTCTCCGACGACGTCATACATAGTCATTGCCGTATCTGACACCACGTTGATGACCTGTCATTTGTCAAAACAACACACGTGAAATAATGAATACACCAAATATGCCGCTCGCCAGCAGACGCTTCTATTCAGCTATTCCAACTTGATGTATGTCTAGATGGGTTTAGAGTGATATGCAACTAATGTTATAAATTGAATAAGGACACTATACTCATTTACAAGTAACGCCTGGAGTAACAACTATTTTTTTTTGTATCCGGTTGAACTATAAAAAGGAATTCACGACTTGACAAAGGGAATACGAAAACAAAGACAAAAACAGAAAGCCTTGAAATATCGCTACTTCCTTTCTTCAATAACATTTTTTTTTATGCAAATGACTCCCACCGACACAACGACTTTGATGTGAATATCTTTAATCAGACAGGATTCTTTGCTAACACAATATGTTCTTTGCGAATACCAGTGGTAACACTGGTGTGGCTGTAAGTATTAAACTTTTTGCAAACATCAATCATCAGCCCTCTTTGATAATCATTATGTCTATTCTGACTTTTTTTTTTTGCTTTTGACAAAGTTCCATATCATCTTCATTATGATTTCAGTTATTTTGTCTGCTGACATCATTACTATTTTGATACAGGCCATCACTGGTATTATTGCAGTCATTATCATGAAACATTGCCCAGATACAAAGTTATATTGGGAAAAAAATATCAAATTTTTATGCGCTTATTTTCATATTGATATCACTGTTAATGAGCAAATGATATTAAGAGGATTTAATGTAATGGATAAATCTTTGATGTTGTTGAATTTGATATCAGTTTTTGCCCAATATACGATTTGTCGTTTGTACATAATTAGCAATTATACAGCAAAAATAACGAATGCTTACGCACTATTGACAGATTTTAGAACGGAGCTCATTATGAATTTGAAATTTTTGGTTAAAAAAAAGCTACTTGACTTCACGAAAAGGCAACTTTGTGAATTAGAGCAGAAGTTGGATCATAAAAATTATATTTGATTACCTGTGGATGCACAAATTAATATGCTGAGATAATGTTACATTCAGGGAATATTTTGGATATAATTTATTCGAAGTATGCTTTCAACAAAGAAATCGAAATGTATGTGATGATATGATTTTGGCAATTAATTGTTCGCACCCTTATTTTCTATGTTCATACATCCTGCTCTCTATATGTCTTTGTGAACTTTTTTAGATATCTGAAATGAAATAAAGTCCCTCGAAGGAGGATAAAGAAAAAAAAATCATGAAACATTTAATTTTCTGAAGCTTTTTCATAATGTGTCAGCTTACGATACCACAGCTCACCTGGTGTCGTTGGTCGTTGCGCACCAAGGCCTTAATCGTCTCTGCTGTCTGTTCTTGGAGGGCGAAAACCGAGCACGTCTGGTCGTCATGGAAACTCATGACAACCACAGACTGAAACAAACATTGTGTAGTAATATTTCAAAATATGCAATATAATGAACCAAACATATTATTATATTATCGTCGGGACGAAATGTCTACCTGAATGTTTACAAGGTTGAAATCCTTTGAGGAACGCTACAACAAAAAAAAAAAAAAAAAATAATCCGAAAATTATACGATTCTTTGCCATATATATCGAATCTCTAATGATATTATCAAGTATGCAAAGTCATGTTAAGAAACTCATGGATCTCTATCTCTACGAATATGCCATTAAAAACAAAGAGCTAAAAAACGAAGTGATATTTGACAACAAAAACAGGATAATAATTGTTATTTAAAGATAAAGTTCTGGTACCTCAAAAGTTTCCCTGAGTTTCCTTGTCTTAGATTGTGATTCAGGTTAAAGTACCTTTCATATAACTAACACTGTGAGACTTACTCGCCCCAAAGTGCTCTCATGTCTTAAGGCCGTGTCACACCAGCCTTGCGTGCGACTTGCAAAGAACAATTTTGACTACCCGGAGGTCCCCGTAGATGATCCGCACATGACAGTACCTAGCATGTATCTCAAAAGTACTCGCCCGGAGGTGCGCACGCATATTTTTTTTTACCCGCAACCGTGTTTAGGCCCTGTCACACCTTTCCGGGCAAGCTACTCGGGCTTGTTACGTGTAGGGATTTTCTAGCATACCGGACATTCCTGAGGGCGGAAAAGGATTTGTGCGAGTCAGCGCATGTGTCTTACTTGCTGGACGTACACTGTGTGACCTTTGTACCAGTCGCGTGGGGGCTGACAATTCAGTGAAGGAATTCCTTTAATGGAATGGCTGAAATCTCACAGAATTTCATTATCTTAGCTGCATACGGGACTACGAAGTACCTGCGTGGGAATTGCCCGGGAAGTACTGCCGCTAAGGGTCTCCTACGGGCGTTCTGCGTGGACCTCCGGAAAAAGTTTTGGTCATGCTCAAAACTTGGCTGCGGTTAAATCGGACTTGCGTGAGCACCTCCGGGCAACTACGCGCTAGATACTGTCAGGTGCGGACCAACTGCGGAGAGCTCCGGGGAGTAAATTTGTTTCCCCGCAAGTCAAGCCGCAGACGTTCCCCCGTACGGTATGACAAGGCAGGAATGAAAATTGCAAACATTCTTGTTCGCCCGCTGAAAATCTTCTACGTGCTGGAAACTACCTCCTCGCCACAAGCCCGCGTAGCTTGCCCGGACTGGTGTGACACGGCCTTTAGTAACCATGCAATAATGATTTCGTACAATACGTGTATATTGATTCTCGCGGTACCGCGTCGAGTCAAACTAACGGCTCGTTCGAATTTTTCAGAGCCCGCTCTGCTCTGGTACGAAACCATTATTGCATGATTACTAAGACATGAGAGCACTTTGGGGCGAGTACGTCTCACAGTGTCAGTTATATGAAAGGTACTTTAACCTGAAACACAAACTAAGACAAGGAAACTCAGGGAAACTTTTGAGATACCAAAACGTTGTATTCTCTTTAACAATTTTCACCTTAGAATGTTGTCCTTTGTCCAGGTTCTTGATACATGTTATCTAAATGCTTTTAACTTTGCTGTCGAATTTGTATGGCAAACATGATGTCTATGAAAAGAAAAGAAGTTAGCAAAATAAGCAAAGATCATTCTAAGCATGTTGTGTTTATCAATCATCGCTGGTTGTCATCAACAGAAGGACTCACACGATCGAAGTCAATCGCGATGGTTGCCGCCGATCCCACGCTGAAGTTGCCCGGTGAGTTTAGGAGAACTGTGTTAAGGGCGCTGTTGTACGTCAGTGCCTCGGAAGCAGTTTCACCAGCCTCGTCTCGGAGTTCCAGGTCTTTGACCTTTATGAAGATTGATGACAAAAACACAAGAGTCGTGAATCACGAAAAACAAAAACAAAAATGACAAAGTGAGCTGTTGTTACAATTACCGATTTGAGGTTTGTGTTTTTAGTCTTTTCAAAGTTGGATCAAATCTACTGGAATCCTTACTAATTGCAAACAAATTTTTCAAGGAAACCCAAACCCAAATATAATGAAGATTGAGTGAAACAGCAAGTACAGTAGAACATATCAATGAAGGTTTGAGGAAAATTTGACAATCATTTCAAAGGTTCGGAATTTTTCAAAATCAAATGCCATCATTACTGGTTAAGGAGGCCACTACAGTAAGAGTTCATGACGTCACTATGGACAACAACACTTAGAACATAAAGACAATTATTTTCACTTATTTTTTTTTTTTTTAGGAAATGAAAGAGCACTTGACCTACCTCTTTCAGAAAGCAGGGGAAATGATATTACAATCACATATTTGTCAGTATCAAGTCGAAGGAATCTGTACCTTTCATGACGAATGACATTTATTGGAACTCTCCTTATGTGTTCTGTATATTTTCGTCCACAATGACGCCATGAACTGTAGTATCCACCTTTAATACAGTGAGGATTACTACGAAACTTGAAACATTCATTCATTGTCCAATTTTCTAATTTTCCTCAAAATTTAACTGATATGCCTACTAATATTGCTGCTTTCACTAAATCCACATTTACATTTACGTTGTGGTTTTCTTTACATTGCATGCTTAAATGCTTGTAGCATAATGATACTTTAATTTCAATTTAAGTCCTACAGATATCAATATTTGTGGTAGTATCATTGATATTATCATCATTAGTATCTCTGACAATGATAACCGATAAATATCACTTCCTTACCACGTCAGTATCCATGATCCTGTTTGACGACCTTCCATCTTGTCCCAATTCAGAGGTCGGACACATGGTTTTCACCCGGTGGTCGCTGCGGATGATGAGCGCGACTGCGATGGCGCCGGCCACCAGCAGGGCTGCGATCACGATCGCAGTGCAGGATCGCACACGTGACACTTTGAGGGTTGCCTCATTGTCGAACTGCAGGTCGTAGGTATAGAGAGCGAAAATGGCTAGCATATCATATTCGACCTTTGAATCAGTGGTTGAGTTGTTTTCATTTTCATAGTCAAGTTTACTTCGGTGTCAGCTGAAATACAGTATGGTCTTTTTTTTTGGGGGGGGGGGGACTTGAAAGTCTAAAAACCTCCTTTAGTTATTATAGTTAAGGTATAGAAAAACTTGTGGGAATTGTCAAGATCTCTCCGCTTAAACATTAACTTAAGAGGAACTTTCTTTTTGCTTTTTAAAGTACGTAGTAAAATAGCAAGAAGCACAATCACTGAAGAATGATCAGGGATGAAAGAAGCATTTCTATAGATGCAAACAGTATAGGGCAAAGAAAGTTGAGAGACAAAAAGGAATACATAACAATCAATACATTCATAAAGGGGCTCTGATAAGCCTTTGATTTTTGCCAGGTTCCACCAGAGTTTAAAGTTTACTTTTAAGAGAAGCCTGCCAAGATACTAAAGTGACTTTTATTTCGATAAAGCTGAATCAACTCTCTCAATGGTTGATGTTGAGAATAGTTCTTTAAGATTTTTTTTCTTTTCCTTTAAAAGTGAAGTGAAGAGAACTTAATGCTGAAGGATACAATTCTTGTCTGTTACGTTATGAACGTTTTCTTTTTGTAATTAACGGCTGATTAGCAACGAATATCCGTAACGAAGCGTTGTGCCCCTTCAATCGGGTAAAATTGAATACTAGTATCTATATCACCATTATGAAATGGAGATGATATACTATAGCTATTCGTATAACGATGAATCTCCCATTTTCGGCGTTAAGGCAAACCACAATAGATAAATCTTTTGACAATAATGTAATCATCGAATAATCAAGTAATCTTTTATATTTGCCCACTTAAATTACACTGTTATCTAGTGCTAAGCTAACTATAAAAAATGATGTACTCACCAGTAGTGCTGACTTGTCCATAGTTGAAGGCAAAGAAAGATGGAGGAGGACTATCAGTGGATGTCAAAGTTGAAAACGTTTCAATCGACGGACTTTTGAATCGGTGCGAGCTTCTCTTCCCGGAGTTCGAAGCCTGATGTTTAGCCAGTGGTTAATCTACGCTATTTATCGTAAACAATGGAGGCGTGGTTTCATGCAGCGCAGCTAGCGTTACGCCCAGAGCAATTTGGATTGGTCGGCACGGAGTGCATAGATAACGAAGTAATGTTTGTTTCGAATGCCATGCCAAGATTGGTTACATTATCAAAGCTCCCCGCATAATGATGTAACTGGGCATCATTTCGTGCACTAATCATTTGAACTTTTTGTTTTTACTTTGTTTTGCAATTTTTTCATCAAGGTCATTTTGGTTTGTTGTCCTTGTCAGTACTTGTTTTTGTTAGATCTTTTGAAATTTTTGTTAATGCCATGCGTTGGCACAACTCTTTTCGAGGAAGCTAACTGTGTGAGGAAAACGTTGGGAGATATAGAAAAGACAATAAAGGGGAATTATCCAGGTGTCCAATGACGCATTTGCAGCAAACGTTATGCCTTTTTCTTCTTAAAAGTAGCAATGCTGTGAAGACGAGTTTAAAGGGGAAATGAAACAAGAATGAAATTAATACTTGCAAATTGTCTGTCCTTTTAACAAAAACATAACGCGTACATTCGTAGATACATGTACATGTTTCATCTTTTTAATTTAGTTTTAGTTTTAGCAGTAGATGTGTAAGAAAACAATGTCCTCACCGTCTTTCGAACACGGCCACTGAAAGTCACTTTTTTTTTTCTAAAAGAGCATGAAAGAGAGACAACGGACTAAAACACTTTGAGCAATACATCTAATAAACACAGCATAAAAATATATCATCGCAGCGCTGCATAATCAAAGACAGGATGTATGCTTGAAAAAAATAAAGTGTAGATTTTCTTATTTCTTTTTCAATTCGGAGAGAGTCTGGTTAAAATGCTCAGAGCGTAATTCGTGTTGTTGCTATATCAAGTCTGTGTGTGTGTGTGTGTGTGTGTGTGTGTGTGTGTGTGTGCGTGAGGTTCTTAGCCGTTAATAATGAGTTACCAGACTACAACCATTTGAGGATAAAATGATAACTGTTATCACAAACAAAATGTAATGATAGGTATTAGCTATTGTTACAATTGCTATCAAATTTCAGTTCTATCCCTAACAGCTTAGTATTGTAATCGTTCTCTGTGACATGGCGATCAAAGAGAAATCGGTATGATATTGATTTGATGTGTTTGTGTTTTAATCAATAAAAGACAACAAACTGTTGATTACAAGGTCTATACGTGGCAAATTATACTTTGACTCTGGATGTAAAATACTCCCGTTAAAACGAACACGATTACAACGGAATTCTCGTTACAACGAGATAGAAAGTCAAGTCCCGAAATTACCATTTCGGTATGTTTTTACTTATTACTGTTTGGCAATAACGAAATTTCGATATAACGAAAGTAAACTGCCGGTCCCAATGACTTTTCCACTATATACGAGTAGCTTGCAGTCACAACACCTTGGCATAAGAAACATGTTGTTGTTTGTTGTTGGTGCAGTTCTTATATCTAAGGCGCGTCATTCAGATATGAATATTTACTATGTATACTACTATGTATTGGATAGGAGTTAGCCTTCTTTCAAGGCCCTCTGGCTGCATGGTGGAGAGAGACCAGCCAAGTGGGGTTGCACGAGGTCGCACTCGGCTGGGCTCGCTAATACGCCAGTTCGCAGTTCCACGTTGCGCGTGATCAGAAGAAAGGTCATTCGTACCAACAGGAATGTTGGTTTTTAAGTTCACTGGGATAAGCATATGTGATGTAATGATTATTAATGTAATCCTTGTAAATGCTGCTTGCCAGTACATTAACCTGACAACAAAAGAGGTTATTTGGCAATATCAATAGAAAGAGATTGTTAATACATTCATTGCAAAATAATGAAATGATGCTTTCCCTAGTGTTAATTGAGGGATCATTTTGGTGATCTGGGCCCCGTTTCATAAAAGATGTTAGGATGGCAACTCTTGCTGGAATGTCAACTTCAAACAGCAACAGCCAATCAGGAAGCAGGATTCTTGTCGTTACCATGACAATTGCCAATCCTAGCAAGAGTTACTATATATCATATCATTTTTTTCTTTGAAATGGGACCCTGGTCTACGCAAGTTCATTCTTTGTTTGAACAGGATCAATGAATTCCATAAATATTATTGTTACGTTACGTAAAGCTTACGCATTTTGTCGCTCTAAAATGAGTGAAGTGCCCATAACATCCTTGAATTGAATAACGGACCGACAAAAAAGAAAGTTAATTCTGACCAATGTGCCCATGAGCTAACTCCAAACTGGCTTATTCGCTCGCCCGTTATGTCTACCTTACAGCGATAGGGCCTTGACAAAAGGCTAGACAGGAGTCCGATGACAATCTGTGGTTCGCTACAATCACAAAGCAATGGAATAATCCTTACTAATATGACTGTAATGTATCTCCATCCCTCCCTCCCCCTCTCCCTCCCCCTTCTCTCTCTCTCTCTCTCTCTCTCTCTCTCTTGCGCAGGGTAACTTTTTTTTTCTGTGATAAGTTTCTGAGCACTGTGCATCCTGATTGGCAAGGAGTCAAAAAAATGACGAGATTAAAAAACAAAACAAAAAACAAGATGCACACTTTTGAAGGCCAATAGAAGAGCAGAAGCCAGTAAACACTTCCTCCAGATAGAAGCAGGCACACTTTGATCACTGACAGATTTCCTATTCAGTGCTGTTGTTCTTTATTTTTAATGGAATACCATGCCTTCTGATGATCCAGCGATCTCGTCGCCAGAACTTAGAAGAAAAATTATAGCTTTTGAATGGATTGTCCGATTTTCCTCAATCTTTCACTGAAGTATCCTTCTAATATTGCTGCATTCACTCAATTAAATTGTTATTGCTGTTTTTTTCTTGTTTCATTCCCCTTTGATTACAACCAGACCCACCTGATAGACTTGTTTGACCATTGTAATTTGACAGAAAAAAAGGGTCAAATCTGGCGGGATTTTACCCTATTAAATGTATACCTTTTTTCCCTTCCGGGTAAGGTAAATGGCTATCGTTTCCGTTGAATAAGTCATGACAAGAATTGTGCTGTGCTTCCTCATGTGATAAAACCTTTCAATGTCAGAAATACAGGTCACAATTGGACTACGCACTATAAGAATAACTATAAACAGATGCTTTCCTGACTCTTACATTACAACAATTATAAATTGAATATACTGGGCATTGCAGTTTCAGAGTTTATAGTGATTGACATGAGAAATATTTTTTTTTTCAAAATTCATTACGAATCACAATTAACGAGGATGATGATATATAGAATTTGCCATAAGAATACATGAGTGAGGGCTCAAGAAAGGCAAGTAAAAGAAGCAAGCAAAAGGAAATTCTACACAGGTGAACTTATTAAGGAAGCTGTATTGTAATAGAATTACATTACTACATTTCTGAAATACGTGAGTCTCCGATGTCATCATCTTTGTTTAGTGCTTTTTTTCTTGGGTTTTTCAAAGTATTGGTTTCTCTGCTCAGGGACCCCAATGATGCCAATAATCTAAACATGGAGCTGTCCATTGATGTACTACATGAAGATCGCTTGGACTTTCCATTTAAATACAAGTGTTGAAAAGTCAAGCAGAGCTTCAGGTGGAGCTTAGTAATGATTATAGCCAGGAGCAGCATTTTTAAGGTTCGGATGTGTTTTATCGAGGCTCGTCATCCGCTGGCTACGCAGTCACATATTTCAACCCGACTTGGCATGTTTCCAAACGTCAGTCAGGAGGATGGTTACGTTGATCAAGGTAGAAATAAAAGGATATAAAATAGATAAACAAGTACACAAAAAAATTAAGTAAATAAACAAATAAACAATTAAGTAGCAGAACCTGCACTTTGCGACTTTTCTTTTTGCGTCCAAGAGTATCTATCATAGAGTATTTCATTCTCGTTAGAATAGATTTATACCTATGTTTCTCACTCATTTACCGAATTATGTGTCATGATATGAAGAACTCATTATTTCAATTTTGAAAAACTTCATAAATTTTTAACGCTGACCAAGGATCCCCTTTAACACTCATTGCGAAAAGGCGATATTTATTCATTGCTTTTCCGTACGCCAAGTAACGTTACTCGACTTACCCAATATAATTAACTGCCAGAGAACGGCATTAGTGGCAGTTGATTGTGAACTTTCACCTTTCATCCCTACCATTAAAAAAACACACACATTTTTTAAAGGTACAGTCATCTTGACTTTCACATTTCAACAGCAGTTTGTTTGTGCGAATCGATTATCGAGTCAGTTTTACCTTATCCACTGTGTGAAATCACTGTTGAATATTCCTAGAGGAATTACAGGCAATATGACTGGTGGAAAGAGAAGTATCTGAAATATTGTACAGAGACCTCTGGCCTTGAAATTACCCCTAACCACTTTTTTGTAATGGAAAGTATTGTCAGTCTTTTTCACCCTTCTTGCCACATTCCTACAAGTCGAAATTCCTGGAACAAATTACAGCTGACAAATTTTTATTTCAGCCAGTGTTCTCAAAGATCTTTAATTGTGAGGAGTTTGACCAAATCTGACCAGCTCTTGTACCCTCATGTAGCACGCCTGTTGCAAGACAAGAAAAATAAGAACCTTTGTAAAAGCCAGCTGTTAAGTACTAGGTTTTCCGTGAAAAAGAAGATACTTGGAGCTATAGCAATTTAACAAATGAAATTAACCAAATTGTAAGAAAATAGCGGTGACATGGTCAGCAGTCTATAGAAAGTTGAAACTCTTAGGTGCTATGCATCTCATATTTTCAAACATTGACACAAAAATAAGGCTCATCGAAGAGCTTTTGCAAGGATTCAAGCTTGTAAATAGAATAAAAGTTTCAAACGATAAGGCTCTCAGTTTGAATACGCATGTCAAGAGTGATAACGGTGACACTGCAGCTTCACTATGCACCTGCCCATAGAATACCACACATCTATAATTATTGTAGATTACATGCACACTGTGATAGTCATCAGGGTCCCGTTTTATAAAACGTGTTATCAGTAACAACTGCCACATCTCTATGACAAATTTGCTCTCAGCCAATCAGATGTAAGGATTTCAGTATAGCTTATAACAACTATCGTAACATTGCTATTGATAACTTAAGTTTTATAAAACGGGGCCCGGGTCATGGAAGTTGGATATCATTATAGCAAGATGCTAAAACACTTTTGACAATTCCTTTACAGGTAGATAGTACATTATGTTCATATATCTAGTAGGCCTACACATATTTATCAAAAAATATGTATATATATATATATATATATATATATATATATATATGTGTGTGTGTGTGTGTGTGTGTTTATATGTATACATATAAGAATTTTGATATATTTCTTTCAGGATATGAATTGAATCTTTGGTGTGTGAAAGGTATCAAAAGCGACATAAGTGTATTTTGATGTTAGGTAGAACTTAAGTTTGCTATTCCTGCATAGACAACAGTTTACCAAGGTGGTTTCTGTAAACCGTCATCAATGTCGAGCCCTAGCTGATATTGCAGATAACTCAATAAGGTAAGTTCATTTATGAAAACACGATTTTGAAGATTACTCAAGGAATTTTGGGTTGTATCAATGGCGCACCACGTACTCTTTCTTGGGTATGTATGTAAACCTGTAAAGTGAAAGCGCCTACCTACTCCCCACATACACATTTCCAGATGCATACTCAAGAAAGGATACTCAAGAAGGATATCATTTTACCACCCAACGTTCTCCCGACACGCAAACCTTCAAAGAAGACTCATAGAATTACTAAATAACATGTACTAAGGATTTTCAATATCAAAAGATCATATACTCATTATGCGTCAATCCAGTATCATATGACTGAGGTCCTTAATACAATGTATAATGTTCAGGAAAACCCTGTTTCCTATCAGGTATGCCATGTTGATCCTTTAATTCAATGTACAATGTTCAGGAAAATCCTGTTTCTTATCAGGTATGCCATGTTGGTCTCTGCTTTTGAGTTTGTTTGTTATTTCCTTCCTTGTTCTCATGTTTTATAAATGTATGATTTACCATTGATTATATACGGGTATAATAGAAGTGTATAGCGTGTGCAAGTGACAGTGCGTCGTGTGTGCAGGTGACAGTGCAAGAGAGTATGAATGCTAGTACGCATATTTTAGACGTAAGGTATGCGCTTGACCGAAAGATCAATGCAAATAAATGCCCCTGTAAAGTCGTTATCAAAGAAAAGAACGGGAGGGAATGGAAAAAAATCGAATAACATTTTGTATGGTTCAGGACTGACTGAGACTTGGAAAAAAAAGAGGAAAATGAATACATAGATCAATGTATCATTCAATCATGACTATTGAATGATGTCATTATTATTATTATTATTATTTTTATTATTATTGTTATTTTACCATTATTATCATTATTATCATTATTATTATTATTATTATTATTATTAATTTTATTATTATTGTTATTTTACCATTATTATTATTATTATTATTATTATTAATATTATTATTATCATCATCATCATCATCATTATTATTAATCAATCCAGGGCATTTGAGTGTTTAGTTGATGGCAAAATAGCGTCCTTGGCAGAACAAAATAAAATAATAGCTTTAAGCAATCGGTGACATTAATAAATGAACAACTTCACTTTCCTTGGGTGGCAGCTATATAGGGTTGGATACATCTGCTACACGAATATTCAAACCATCCATCTGCAGAACAAACTGGACATCAAAATTTGTTACAAAGTACAGCGACCCAAGTAGCTCTGACCCTGGATGATGTGCTGGTCTGAGACTGGTACAAAAAATTAACAAACAAACATAGAAGGGGATTTCCCTTCATGCCCTACCACCTGTAGGTCGACGAAAACCCCCAAATTAGGAGCCACTGATGTTATCATAGCTTATCAAAAAAAGGAAATGTTTTAGAAGCCCTCACTTTCAAACGTGTAACCTATCACATACATGTGCCTCTCCGATAGTATTTGTAGCTGTTTCAGCCAACTTTTGATGGGATTTTCCCATTTGTGCCAAAAGGTGATGTGTTTTATTTCAATTAACTCCATATGTGCCTCGTTCGCACGCCCGACTCATCGACGGCGTGCCATGTTCGCATATTGTATTTTGTTCAAATGCTCAAACCCTCCCAAATGGTCAATTATTTGCGAAATGCCATGGTGCAGTCCAATGAAAGCTTCACTCGCAATTATACACTCCTCACGGATAACTTGTCTTTCATGATGCTTGAACAGCAATGTTCCATTGAGGTTTTTTTTTTTTTAAAGAAAATCAAAGCAAATGTTTGTTGACTATCAGTGTTGATCTTGATACCCTGATCATTACGCGTTTGCCCACAGGAACATTTTCCATGCTATTTGTTAGAAATAGAAATATCTCTTGCGATTACTTGCATACGCCAAAGAAGTCGAAAAAAACAACAACCATACATTTCAAATCAAGATTCTGTTGACGATATCATATGTCATTCAGCGCTAAAATGTTAATTTAATTTAAGAAGACACTGAATTAAATTTTCACTTAGACTAAACATAACTTAGCGTGTTTCCATGCAATGTCTTCTGTTGCTCTAATAACAATCATAATAATAACATGGATAAAATATAATAAGATATATGACACATTAGATATTCTTATGGCCACATAAGTGATGATTAGGGTATCATAAGTCAACACAAGTCAACATGCACGTGCCTAATTAATTCACTGTTAAGTTAAAGTATAGACAACTTTGGAGTTCCGCGTCCGGCACACTGTGTGTATCACAGATGTCAAAATATTGAGATCGCCTAAGCAAAAAAGTTTTTCACAGTTTCCTTACATGAATAAAGGATTTTTGGTTTGTGATTCTTATTTCAACAAGCAAGACTATGTTTCACAGAATGAAGATCTGCTACAGTTTAAAAAGTTGTCTTCGTTATGAGGAGTGACAAGAACAACGTTGACAATATTAACCTTTTTATCAGCGCTATACAACATTTATTTTAATTGCCTTTATATGAATACTTGCAGAAAGGATTAAAAGCCGAAGTCAAGAGTGAAGATCAATGAACTTCATTAAAATTCAAATGAAGGGCAAAGTATATCACTGTAGGCCTGCTGCACATAAGTGATGGTGAGACAGTGAAATGGCTATGGTTTCGGTTCCTTATGTTTGTCCGTCTGTCTGTTTGTCTGTTTTATCTGTCTGTCTTTTTGTCCGTTTGCTTGTTTGTCTGTCTGCCTGTCTATTTATGTACAAGATAACTCAAGAACAAATGAACATATTTCACTAAACTTGAAAGTTGTGTTTATAATGAGGTAAGAGAAATTATGAAATTTGGTGTCATGATGTCAAAGGTCAGAGGTCACAGGGATCATAAAGGACATGAAATAAACTTCATCTGCGAACGGTTCTAAAAATCATTGGATTTTACCAAACTTGCAGGGTGTGATTGTGTAATGAAGTACGAAAAAAAAGCGAAATGGCGGAGAGAAAAGAAAATATTGTTGTTTTTTCTTTATTTCATCACCTTAAACATGTAAAGTGCAATTCCACACCTTGCTCAAATTGATTTTGATATAAGGAGCAAAATATATAGGCCCAAATATATCTAAGGAGTTATGGAATTCTAAAGTTTCTATGTTTTCATGAATCCTGATTAAAAATCTATCGGCAGACATGGTAGAAGTGATGATGTCACCACCGCAGAAGTCTGTGGTTGAACTGTACAGAAATCTCCCCCATTTTTACCTCCGCCAATGAAGTAATGTTTTTGCCGGCTTTGGTTAACTTTGTGGTATGTGTACGTATATATGTATCTGCCTATCTATTTGCAAAGTAACTCAAAAAAAGTTACGAACGGATTTGTTTGAAACATTCAGGAAAAGTTGATAATGACACAAGGAACAGATTCACTTAATAGATTTTGGTAGTGATCCGGATAACCGTCTGGATCCCGGATACAGTACTTTTTTCATTTTTTGGAGGATTATCAAAGGCAAACAGGGCAGCAAACGCGGGAGTTCAAGCTGATAATAATAATAATAATAATAATAATAATAATAATAATAATGATAACAATAATAATGATAATAATAATGATAATGATGATAATTCTTTAATAATGATAATGATAATAATAATAATAATAATGATAATGATAATAATAATAATGATAATAATAATGATAATGATGATAATTCTTTAATAATAATAATGATGATAATAATAATAATAATAATTATAATAATAATATCTTCTTATCCAGAAATGTTGACACCGTAATACCTGACGCTCCTGCCATTATGATAGGGCCTACCCAAGCATTGCAACGTACCCTACCCATGCACCTGGGCCGAAAGGGACATGGTAGGTAAACAAATCTTGTCCAAGGACGTAAATACTGGACTGGATTCGAACTCGGCCCTCCAATTGAAAGTCAAGAGTCTTATCCACTATACCACAGCTCCCCAAGAGGTTGTGGTAGCTCAATGTTCAACAACGGAATTTAATTTGAATGATATGTGTAAAAACAAGTAAAAACTTGGAGAGATGTGAAGGCACGACTTCATCATTCTCTCTTTTTTGAGCGTATCTAAATAAGAACATACTTAAGAAATGTTTCAAATTTCCGTATTCTTATTCATGTCTTGTTTTGATGAAATCTATAACATCATACTGATCTGATTTTATACTTTTATTGCAATCAATCTGAATATGAGGCATAATTGCACTTGAATTCATATTTGGGCGTGCTCAGATAGATCGACGTAATCAAATTTCGAAAAGCGAAATAATAATATGTGCATTTTTTTCTACAGATTTAGTTAATATTTCCTTTACATCACACTAATATTTACTTGAAACAAAAACGTCTATTCATTAAAGGATAAGGTAACGCGTAACACTAATAAATCATTGCAAGATAATTGTTTGGTATGGAAGAGTGTAAACAAAGTTGGGTAACAATATGATACTGTGAAGATAATGTATTTTGAAAACACTTGAAAGTGTAAATGAGAAGACCACGCGTGTCATAGAATTTTTCAGTTAACTCAAATAATAATGTAGTGTAAATGAGAAGACCACGCGTGTCATAGAATTTTTCAGTTAACTCAAATAATAATAATAAAAAAAAAATCTCTGATAAAGGAGGAACGAAAGGAGAGGGAGAAAAGCAAACAAACCCCGGACAAAAAAAAAAAAAAAACCAACCCCACAAACGATGATGAAATTTCAAGGAAGTAAGGTAAAAGGGGAGGCGCATTTGAGTTGTTCTTTCCTTTGTAGCCCCCCGTGAACATAACAAATCAAAACAAAACAAAACAAAAGTGCGTAAGTACAAATTGAACGAAAGCCAGATTTAGATGAGCGCTCCATTGATTTGGTTTCAACCAATCAGAGCACGAGGATTTTGAGTGAAGGTGGAGATCATGCAAAACCACGCCCAATCGTTTTGTTATAAATCTTGTGAACTTGCAGTGTCGTTTCATCAGTCAGCTGGACGGTAAGCAGAATTACAACCAACTCCTTCAACTGTCAACCTTGCAACTTCTTCCACTGACAGCCTTTCATCAACTTAACGACTAATTCACCATGGAGAAATCAGGATCACAGGTAAGCTCTCTTGACTGACTTGTAACATCATAGAAATAATTCTACAGGATTATTCTCATCATTCTTATCATATTAGGCATTGAATTTATTTAACTTGTGTGTCCTAATTGGATCCAAAATTATTTGTCAAGTTATTACACAAACTTTTTCGTATGAACTCAGTGCAGTGCGGCCTCATTACGATCTTGCAAAGAATTTACCACACTCCCCCCAATACAATCACCAACAATAGACATTGTTCCTCGCAACTGTTAAATGAAGACAAAATGAAGTGACAGATATACCGCTGCATCAATAACAGTAACAGATTACGACAAGATCGACGGTGCTCTTGTAAATTCATCTCAGATCTTTTGGCTTTCAGTGCGCGTTAGTTCACTCCTGTTCACCAATTTTCACACCCCAACACCCAATGCCCTTTTTTTTTGCCTACCTTTAGTACGACAGCTCTTCGGCTCTGCCAGCGTACGCCAGGATGGAGGCAGATACGGCGCCACCAAAAGCCTCGCGTTTCGCCTCGTGGAGGATCCCCTGTACCGCTGTACTCATCACAGTTCTACTTGTAGCCGGTGCCATCACAATCACTGCAGTGGTCCACAAGGGGAGTCCTAATTGTCCGCAACCAACTAACTATGGTCGCCCGCACGATCAGATCCTTGATCATGATGCAGTGAGTACATCGTTTGCATACATAGATACTATAATGATTATATGTATATAGAATCATATGTCAAGTATATCGTAATTCTCTTTAATTCTCTGCTTCTATATGCGTACTGGCTATATAGATGACAGCCTTTCTATTAATATAGCAACTTTACTGCTCTGCTGAGGATAAAATACGACTGATTACATGATAATTTAATCATTCACGTCACTCATGTCTTTTGTTATTATGTTTAATAAGGGCTTCTTTTTAAGTTTTGCACGTGGTTTACTCGGTGGAGTGGTTTACTCGCTGAATAGACATATTCAGATGGACAGATAGATAGATAGATAGAAAAAACGATTGATAATCAGCTCATTTACGAGAAATTACAAATACTTTCAAGAAGAGATATTTTTGGCGCTTGAGCCTGTAATAGTGTCATTTTTATTGAATTACATTTTCAAGAATGTCGTAACATCCAATTAGCTTTTCAATTATCACGCATATCATTTTACTCCTTCTTTAAGGCCTTCATAGATTAAAGAATTCTCATTTGAAAATTATCATATTAAGGGATCGCATGAAAATTAAAAATATTAATTACGATATTACAAGCGAGGTTTGACGGAGAGTTAAAAGCTAAAAAAAAATAGACATAACTTATGCAAGACTGCAATGATTATGCTTTCTCTCGTTTAAAAAGAATATCTGGCATGAAATTAACCCTAAAATTAATTTATAAACTATATTCTTATCTTATAGCTCCATTTATTTATTTCCATGTTGACGTGACTAATAGGATTGTAATAGAAAACTTGTTAAAGATCTTTCTATAGATTTCTACTACACGTTTAATTCGTGCTTCTGAGTCTTCTATACATGGAGCACGTACTGCATCTGCTCCTGCGTTTCACATTAGACTGCCTTTGAAAAGTGTCCACATAATGTTTGCTGAACCTGCCAATATCATGACCAAACATGAGTCGCCACACCATAATATAGTTTGTATAACCGACTAGCTCATACAAATTGCCATAGAGTCAAGGACGTGTTAACTGATCAATTGATTTGCAGGCTAGGAACCTAGAGCTGAGGGGAGGAAACGGAATGACTGCCTCTGAAACCATGAGCTACAACAGCGCCCTCAACACTGTTCTCATCAACGCTCCTGGTAACTTCAGCGGCAGCTCGCCAGCCACGATCGCCATCGACTTCGATCGGGTGAGTTTGATTTCGTGCTGCTTCCTTTTTGTTTTCACATGATTTTTTTTTTCCATGACATACTGTGATTACATGACAAGCAGGAAATGTGCGATACGATAAGTTGAAAATATCCACTTTGTAAGATTGTGTTTCTGCACTGACGCTCGTAACATAATTGTATCATCGTATCATTATCATAAGTGCATGAAAGGGATGAATACTACAGTGAGCCCCCATCCAGAAAAACTATGATTTAGAACAAAAATTCCATGAGAAAGAATATGTGATTTTTGTTGTTGTTTGTGTGTAGGTAAATGTGTGTGTGTGTGTGTGTGGGGGGGGGGGGGGGCTGCGGGCAGGGGTCAAAGTTCCATATAACCCCTCCTCCCCTCCCCTTCGTTTATAGAAGAATCTTGGGAAGTTCTCTTTAAAAATATATATATATATATATATATATATATATATGTATATATATATATATATATATATAATAAGTTGTTACAAACCTTGTAATCGAGGTTTGATAGCCAAAATGATTGATCATAAATAGCTGTGAATAAAGATTATAAATCTGTGTGAGTGAAATACTTGCATGACGATATTAAACGAAATAAAGTATAATTCAGTGTGGTTATATGTCTGATACACTCCATGGATACACTTCAATCGCCTTTCTTTCTGTCGTATTCTACATGCTACTCAGTTTTCATATCCTCTTTTATCTTGTATTGTTTTAATATAATATTCTTTCCGCAGAATGTGGTGTTCATCAATGTTCACGATCAGAACTCGTGCGTGGGTTTCGCCCTGGGAGATGAAATGGCGGAGGACACGAAAAACCTCATTAGGAGCAATGATCACAATCAGGTATGCAAATTCGTGCAGTTGTGTGTGTGTAGGTGTGTGTGTGTAAACCCATTGGAGAGCCTCTAGGGCATAATTCACGTGATTACGGGAAATGCCGGTGGTTGTCGTGGGAGGTGTTCTTGTCCCTCAAACTGTCTCTGCGTCTACTGTCATTGTTTATAACAATTAAGAACTAATTAGCATCAACTTCAGATCAGTTGAAAAAGGAAATCTTATTGGACCTTTTATGTTTGATCTATAGGATAATCTGAAATATATATTTTCATGTGTATTTTTGTGTGCTTAGCAACGCACCCTTACTCATTGCACATGGGGATTTGAAAAGTTAACACAGATTGAAAATTTTTATTTGAAATTTTGTGAAGGTCTTCTTGGTGTTCATAGGAAGACCCCTAACTGTATAGTTCATGGTGAATTGGGGAGATATAAATTAGAGTATATTGTTGCAAAATTGAAACATTTTATTTGAAATTTTGTAAAGGTCTTCTTGGTGTTCATAGGAAGACCCCTAACTGTATAGTTTATGGCGAATTGGGGAGATATAAATTAGAGTATATTGTTGCAAGTCGTATGCTTATGTTTTGGTATAGGATAGTTCATGGAAAGCAAGGTAAACTGGCTAGCATAATGTACTCGTTTTATTTTTCTCTTTTTGAAACTTGTACTTACATCCTGCCATGGCTTGGGAAGATTAAAAGCATTTTTGATAGTTTAGGATTTTCATACATTTGGGATAACCAAGCACAAGATATGGAGTTTTCTGTGTTTAAGAAAATTGTGTCGCAGAGGTTGAATGATACACGCCAACAAGTTTGGCATAACGAAATAAATGTGAATTCTCAATGTATTGTGTATCGAATATATAAGCAAAAGCTAATGTTTGAAGATTATATGGTGCACCTTAATCCATTTGATAGGATTTTTTTTTTTTTATAGATTTCGATGTTTAAATAATAAGCTCCCTATAGTGACTGGAAGGTATGCAAATATTCCTCGAGAGGATCGAATATGTGAATGTTGCTCCCTGAATCAGATCGCGGATGAATTTCATTATTTGTTTCAGTGTCCAATATTTGAAAATGATCGTAAACAAGCCATGAAGAATTTTTTTTTTTTTTTTTGGAAACGACCTAATGTATATAAAATGGATCTTTTATTTAACCACTCTACGCAAACAGTGATGTTGAAATTAGTAAAGTTTTGTAAGGTAATTGTAGATTTTGATAAACTTTGAAAAGATTTGCTTGTGTGTGATTATGAGTACTTATACATTCACCCTGTTAGAGGGTGATGATTTTTTAGCTTACATGTATTGCAGGCACAGTGCCTGTTATAGAAATGTAGATAGTCTGATGTATTCGTATATTCATCTCTATTCCATGTACATGTATATATCTTCATTGCATGTTTAGTCTGTCATGTAGATTGTTATTCTTGCCAGTTTGTATCTTACATGTATTTATTTTTACTCACATACCCCAGAAGGGTGATTGAGTTAATAACTACTACTACTACTACTACTACTACTACTACATGTTGTGTGCTTCTAATTTTTTTTCCGCATATTTTTTTTTATATATGAATTGATTTCCCAGGAAAGTTTGAATTTTTCCTTAATTGCGTTGACCACTCTGTTGTTGTTTTTTTTTTTCAGGTCATCGACTTGGTCTCGGACAAGGCAGGAACCGGAAACTACCGTGTCGCTGGAACGATCCCTGACGGTTACCTCCAGACCGCCAACGGACCTGTCATCCGCGGGATGTGCAGCGGTCGATCCTCTCTGTGGCTGGAGGTGGAAACGGATGAAGAGATGTCCGGGAGGCAGGAGAGAGGAAGATTCTGTGCTTACGTTTGCGCGTATGTGAATGGTTTCAGACTGTGTTACCAGAGGTGCTGGTAGAGGTATAGCACCTTCAGTTGAGACATTTCTCTTTGATAGAAATCCCTATTCTAAGAAATACACAGGTATTGCTAATTATTTTTAATCTAAGCCAAACGATAGATAATCATAATCATTTTCCCTTTTTTATATCGAAAAGGAAAATTAACGTAGATTTGTTTGTAGGAAAGTCGTTAAAATCAAAGGCTTGAAGCGTTCTTCAAGTGAAGTGCATTTCGTAAGTTCCTGAGATAAATACTAAAAGTATACAGCCAAATAACATTTCAGGATTGGTCAGTGGCTTGTGTGACAGAATCATTTTATTTCAAGAAGTATTCAAAAACACGATTTACCGAAACTGTACAACATTTCAACTGAATTATTTACTACTAGTAAATAATCCAACGCAAAGTAGGCTATAGTTAGTGCCAATGAGCTGAGCTCGTTATATTCCTGTTTTCGTGCTGAAATTAACCAGAACATGGGGTAATTTGTGACACTGATTATACCTCCCCTCCCTACCCCTTTAAAAAAATGAGATTGAAGAGTCTCGAATGAATGTGCAATGACTAGTATCTAAAGTGCCGCAATGTTATGTTGCATGTTGGTATGTTATGTTGCATGTTGGTATGTTATCCGTCATTCTTATCCGTGATAACTGCACATGAAGGGCATTGCCGGTATTTGAGAACAAACCCGTTTATCTTAACTATATACACATTTATTGGTATTGGATAGATTATAAATGAAACCATATACGGAAAATAGGCCTCTTAATAATTTTCACCAATTTATGATTTGAAACGTTTACAAAGGGATTTGTAATATGCAATAATGGCACTGCTATAGAATTGTAGCTTTTCAGGCATTATACCATCGTGACATGTATAAAGCCTTTTTCCCTCTGTACCCTACTAGCTTCCACAGGGTTTTAGTAAAAAATAAATAAATATAGAAACATATACGCATATACACTTCCTTATCAACATTCGGTTGTCTAAGATTCTTTCCCTCCATTCTGCTTGGCTAAATGATATGTATACGTAGATGGGTTTCCTGGGCTGCCACGTGTTCAAGCATCCGCTTGTAGTGGCAGTCCTTCCTCTGCATGATTTCTTGGGGAATTATTTTCAAATTTGGTAATACAATATATTTTGGTAATGGAATCAATGTTCCATTCTTTTTTTCTCCATTGAATCATTGTAATCTATATAGTGATGTTTTTTAAAGTATGTGTGAAATAAATTCTGATTCATGTGTGAAATTATGTTGAAGAAAAATAAATCTAGATAAATCAAAACAAATATATGGCGATTTTGAAGTTTGCAGTACATCATGTGAGTAGTCCTAAAATGAACTGTCCTGTAGAGAGAAGAGATGGGAAATGTGAAAAGTCAAGTGTAAAGGAGGGAGAGTAGAGATTTCTTGTGTTGTGAATCGGTGTTATGTAAAGGTGGAAGGCCATATGGATGATACATGAAATGACTTGCAATTGAAAGTTTTGAGGAGGGGGGGGGGGATCACTGAGTGGGGGCTCTGATATGAACCGTTTGATTAATTCTTATGCTATCACGTGCAGTCATGAGAGGACAGGTGAGCGTGTGGAGAACCCTGAAAACCGACTGTTGGGTTTTTCCGTTCTGCATTCTAAATTGACAAGAGTCAAACGATACTCTTAAATAACAAAATATCTTACTTGGCAGACGTTAACAAAATCAAAGATATTCGATAAATACTTTGACATGTTTGACTATTCTCCCCCCCCCAAAAAAAAATACATCTCTTTTTCTATGAAATTAAGTTTTAGATTCTTTTTTTAAATTCGCAACCAGTTCTGCACTAGTCTGTAAATGATCGTTTCTTCTTACCTCGATCATGATGATGTTAAACACCAATATGACGCTCATGAAATGCAACGGATATGTTCGGATTTGCAAGTTTAATGTTATAATCATTATAGACCAGCCACAACCAAAATTCTGACGTGCAAAAAATCTCCACTGAGATGGGACACGAACAAAACATGCACACTCTTGTTCCTTCACTTCATTTCAAACAAAATTTGAATACACAAAATCGTTCTGCTATCGCTGCATTTCAGCAAGTGGTGAATTTTACTTCATTCATTATCTTGAACGTCAGGAATAATGCATACAGATTTCGTCACCTTTGATAAGTTCGTTTTTGACAAAGTCCAGTCAAGTTGCATCACCCGAACCATGGATTTTTTTTTTTTTGTAGCTCCATTCTCAAAAAAATGATATGAAAGAAAATATATTTGCGGTTCATATCGACCCTGAAATTTACGATATGAACATAAACGATAAATTTGTCATGTTTGTAACGTATGATATAAAAAAAATATACAAAATTGAATACTAGTAAAATTTAAAGTGCTGTGGCCACAAATTAACTTTTTTTTTTTCCTGGGACTATTTCACATGGCTCACATACAGTGAACTCTACACTAATGGAAAATGCAAATTTGATACTGCCTAGGACATATTTGCATGATTGGAGTAAAACTGAGTGGAACACATCAACAGATTTTCTTGTGTGTGTGTGTGTGTGTGTGTGTGTGTGTGGTGTGCGTGTGTGTCCAGTGGACAAAAACTGGATATATTTATGGATATCTTGAGAGATATCCGCACCAGCAAATATCCATTTTCTTTAATTTCTTAATATACACTTGCTATCTATAATACCACAGTAGTTTTAAACATAATAACTTCGTCAAGTTTGCCATTCCATTCAAACAAAATTGTATAAAAGCATCGATTTATATCTTCATAATTCGTACTAATGTCAATAAAATAAAGAAAGGTTAAGTCATCAGACTTAGGTACAGATAATGATTCTACTGTGTTGGTCTCCGGGAGTCCCCCTTTTTTTATTTAGCCAAATGCAATACATCTCATGGTACTCATCGAAATCTCTTCAAAGAAATTAGTTTAACCATGCCAAAAACGCTGAATCAATCTATGCCCAATCATTACCTGAAATATTTTTCATACATCCAAGTAAGCTTGACCCATGTGCTTCTGCAGACTTCCTGCTTAAAGATTACTGTTTCTACCAAACCTTATCACTAGAATGATTGATTTTTCATTTCAAAGTTAGATATACATATATGTATATCATGTATATGCTGTTTCATTTTCCATCTGAGAACATCGCTGGATAGCCCACTATTCAGCTGCACGAGCTGGTGTTCTATGGGGTTGTTCAATGCGAGGAGTGACCTCTTGAGTACACGTCATGAGACCGATAACACGAGTCATACAACCTACGTGTTATACAGCCCACGAGTCATACAGCCCACGAGTTCGACACTAAACAAACAAGGCCCACGAGACTGACAAATTAAGCCTGAATTGTATCTGGCGAACTCGTGGGCTGTATTTATGCAGTGTCGAACTCGTGGGTTGCATGCCTCATGGGATGACCCCGACCACTTTACCGGCTTATACACCACTATCTCAGATGAGCTCTCATTCCAACCCTCTGTCTCAAGAGAGACAGCCGCCTCATTTCAGCTGTCCTTACAATCCCTTTCAGGAGAAGTTTTATTATGTTTTCAGATTGGATCTTGGAACTTACGCGAAATCATTCGGAAATGAAAATGTCATGGCATTAATGTTCATTTTAATTGTAAGAAAAAACAATCTTTTTGAATAAATCCTTGGGAGAAAAAGGCAAATACAACTCCTTTCATATACAAATTCGGGCCAGATTTCGTCTTGTCCATGTCATTCTTACAATCATCTATGTGCACAAAATTTAGTTTAACTTGAACAAAATTAATTTTCAACCCACTGTCACCTGTTTTAAATAAATAAACGTGCATGCCGAACTCTCTTTACACTTGGTGTTTTAGAACTAGTATCCAATGAACGATTACATTATGTGATAATTTACATTGCCTCCCAACCTTTACAACGCAACCTCACCGCCAATGAATTGCGGACTCCATTAACGAACAGGAACTATTAAAGGGATGGTACAGTATTGGTGGAGATGAGAATTGGGCTCTTAACTTTTTGCGAGATACCAAGAAAACATAGGTTTTATGATATAGTACAGAGCACACCGTTTTAAGAGGAATTCAAAGTTTATTTGATGAAAATCGGGTTTGGAATGACAGAAACGTCCAAAAACAAAGTAAAATAAAGCGATCGTAATAAAGTTTGTTTCCACACTTTATTAGAATCGCTCTTTATTGGATATCTCAGCCATTTAAAAACCAATTTTCGTCAAATAAACGTCGAATTCCTTATAGAATTACATGCTCTTTCATATTTCATAAGAGGTTTCTAATTATCACACCAAAAAATGTTAGAAACCTGAAATTAGGTCTCAACCAAAACTGAACGATCCCTTTAAAGCTTTCAGCTTATAAACTTACAAACTGAATGTCGGATAATCTCTCTGTCGTGTTCTCTCTCTCCCTCCCCCCCCCAAGTCATTTTCATGTGCTCACTTTAATGATGAAACCATATGTTTTTGTGCCAATTGGAGAAACGAACGAATATTCGCTACTAGCATCAATCATTCTACGTTATGGCTCCAAATTCTTGCCACACACGGGCAGTGTATTCAATTTATTTTCTTTGCTATAGGAATTATTCTTTACTAAGATGCAAAGAGTTCCGAATATTGAAAATAGTATGAAGTTCATCACTCACATTTTCGTTGTGAGTCGCAGAAAATGTGCACAGGACGTCAATGTTTGGAATCCGCGAGTGACATGTGCTTTGTCCCCCCCGCAAAAACAAAAAAAAAACAAAAAAAAAACACCACAAAACAAAACAACACCAACAGGGCCACAACATTCATCCAAAAATCTTTGATTATAAAGGATACCAGCTTGACGAGAGAATCAGAGAGGTGGGGCTGATGAAGGGGAATTTCCCGAGAAAGTGTCCTCTATTGAAATCTGAAAAAGGAGAAGTCGAAATAAATACATCTGTGAAACGCATTATCAGTATGTAAACTACGATGGCTTTTGAAAGACTCTGAGGGCGATATACGCGAGAAGGTAAAGTGTCATCATTGCGACGCAGAGGGCGCTATAGTACGCCGTCCCAGAGAGGGAAGAGAAAGCCGTTTGTCTGTCTGTCTGTCTGTCTGTCTCTCTCTCTCTCTCTCTCTCTCCTGCGAAGTGTGAACTTTGGAAAAGTTTCCGCCCACTGTGCATCCTGATTTGTTGGCACCGAGTGTAAAAACAATGATTGGATGAAAAGATGTACTTCATTTGAAGGCCAACAGGCGAGAAGCAGTGGAAACGCTTCCGCAGGATACCAATATATAGAGCACACTAATTATTGACCGATTTTCACTACATTGTTGTTGTTTTTGAAGTGAAATACTTGTCACTAATATATGAAGAGTTTGTTCGCAAAAACCGATAAGTCCATATTTGCCAAATGGAGATATTTGCGATTAAAGGTCAAGAAAACTATTGAGAATAATAAGAAAATGTTTGCTTCTTTTCACCATAACTTCAAAAATGTACCTTTATATGTAGTGACCAATATATCATTTAAAAGGTATTATTTTGTACTTTATGACAGAGACCGTACTTCAAAATCTTCAAAAATGGACTTATCGGTTTTTGCAAACAAACTCTTCATATATATATATATATATATATATATATATATACATATATATATATATACACACACATATATATATATATATACATAATATGTATATATACATATATATATATATTACATATGTATATATATATATTACATATGTATATATATATATTACATATATATATATATATATATATATATATATAATATCAACAAAAACAAAACTGACTCTGTCCATAAAAGTATTTATCTGTACAGGGGGTATATATTTATATAAATGGATATGTGTGTGTGTGTGTGTGTGTGTGTGTGTGTGTGTGTTTGTACATACATACATTTATCCAATTAGTAGAACCGCATGTGTATAATATTATGCGCGATTCCTTGTGTCCATCTACACTTATCAAAAAAAGAGAAAAGAAAAGAAAAGAAAGCAAAGACTCTTTCCAGCACATATTTTTCATAAAAGATTTTGATCAAAATAATTGTTTCATAAACCATAATCATTATTAGAAATTATTTTATTAGCTATCGACCTGGTAAGTTAATACAAAAGGAAATTTCATGCAAAAGTGAACACAATGATATTTATCCTTCACGACACTAAAGTTAAATTGCAAAAATTGACATTTTGTCGTTCATTTGCAAAAGCCCTTTAAGATGACAATGATACCAAAAAAGATCAACTTAACACAGAGACATGAATGAAATAACAAAAATAAGTTTTCGTCCCCTTATGTCTCTTTATATCCTCACACACTAAACAAAGTGGGAAACTAATGGCGAAAAATAAGAGTTTTCTGCCGAATCTAACTCGCAAGGACACACTCAAGGAGTAAACCGCAAAGGTGATAAATGAACAGACTTTCTTTATTTCATTCTTTTGATTTAGGAATTTAAGTATTCATGAGACAAATTCACACTCAAACATAATGTTCAAGGTTCTTGATATGAAATAACATAATGAAACTTCTACCACTTTTGTCAATGTTGCCTCTTTCATGCCATTGAATTTGCATTTTACAAAAGATTCTTAATTTCTCAATCATTTATCTTCTCGGGCTACAAAGTCATTATAGAGATTATTGGATATTTCTGAAATTAATTTTTAATTCTTGTTTTGAATTATCTTTTGTTGTCATCGTTACATTGAACAGCACATACGCATGATAGAAAATTTGTCCATTTTTGCAATTTCTACTTTTGTGCTTCAGAAGAGAAAAACGAATGTGTTCACTCATGTATAAAGTTTTCCTTTTTATTTGACCTACCAGGTTGATAGTCAATTAAATTACCTTTAACATGGTTTATGAAACATTAATCGTTAGCCTAATTTTCTATAAACAGCTTTGATACGGAGAACGTCATACGGAGAATTATCATTGCGTAGGAAAATAGTGTGGTACGGTTTTTTAGTCTGTCATAGTTGAACATTGTAAAATCAACTCTGTAGAGAGTTCCGAAACTTGTATGTAGTATAGGGCGTATACAGAATGTTTTATTTTAAAGTTCTTATTGCAGTGTGTGTGATATTAGCTAAAAAAATCACTTCAGAGTGCTAAATTCAGTGCTCTTATTTGTATTAAAAAGTAAGCCTTTTTGATTTTGCTTTGTTTTGCCTTTGCCCTATTTTGAAAACAAAATCTTTAGTTTTAGTAAGTGATGGTTTCTGGATGTATATTGTACTGAATATATAGAAAGCTATCGACTCAAATAAACCAAGCAAAAAAAAAAAACAAGAAAAAAACACTTAACAGAAATACACTTCATGCATTAATTAATTAATTAATTAATTGACTTGAATTTATTTCCACTTTTTGTTCATAAAATCAAAGAGATATCGTACTACAACGATTATTCCTGTACGGAAACATTTTGTCTTTTCATGACACAAAAAGATAATCGCAATGTATCCTTTAACAATAACTTCATATATGTACATGTACATGTATAACAAAAGACAATACAAAATAGTCCTAAGAACAAAAGGGCGGGGGTTGCCAGATCAAAGACACGCCTAGATCTTACATTACTTTAACGTTTCCATGCACGGAAATTTAACACATAAGAAATATGATACACCTTGTCGCACTTCAATTTCAAATCCAACTTAACATAAAGAAATGCAGGCTGTTTTAAAATCTTAGTGATGCACTGCAAATTTGAAAAAAAAAATTATGAGGGTTGTAGCTGAAATGAAGAATTTTTTCGTTGTCTTTGTTTCCTGAAAGTTAAAATGGTACCTTGGTTGATAGAGGACTAACTTGCATATCCAATAGAGATGATGCTACCGCATGCAATGTATTAATTTCACAGACAGGATACAGCATGTTACCAACAGCAGCTGCTATCTTAATCACTTATTATTTCAACGAACAGTATATTTCTTCTTAAGTTTTAACAACAATTTCCTTGAATATCTCTGAGTAGCCTATATGGTACTTTATATACTAGTATACAATTATATCAACTCCAGCTGAAACCGTCATATCAGCTGAATGGGTGCAAAACCATCTCGAAATCTGCATACGACCCTGCACCCCCATACGCCTCCAAAATAGCCACACTGAACAGAGCATCCCCTCTTCTGCAAGTCATGCCCAGAGTTAGCCTTAACCGCCATCCACTGCGCAGGACGGCCGGAGCAGAGTCCGCGGATGATTGGTCCATTTGAATTCTGGAAGTAGCCGTCTGGAATCTCTCCAACTACGTCATACATAGTCATTGCCGTATCTGACACAATGTTGATGACCTGTCATTTTTGTGAAACAATCATTCATACGACTTTATGAAAAAAAAATCGCAACAACAATTTGAAACAAACATTTTCTATTTATGTATTCCTTCGTACTACTTGATGTACAATGAATAGATGGGTTGTAGGGTGATTATGCAACTAATGGTGTGAAGGGAGATGTTTCAATTTTGGTTGGTTGTTTTATATCTGTTTCGTTAAAAATGTTAATGTTTTGTACCCCCTTTTTGGTCTCCTGACGGAATCAAAGAAATTACATTTTGTTTTCTTAAATTACCATATGATTTGCAATACTTTTATGCAGTGTATTTCAGTACAAGAATGTTCAAGTCACATGTAGCATGTAGCATGTAGCAAATCATGGACGACGGAGCCGGATTTTAGGGTGGGGGTGGGGGAGGGGAGGTAGGTGGCGGAAGATATAACCCCTCCCGTACACTTAAACACTAAAAAAACGGGACTAAACACCTGACAAAATTAGAAACCATCTCCAACCCCCTCACAATCTGTGGAGTTGGAATATTTACCGGTATTCATAAAAGGAAACTCTGCCTTAAGCAGGCATCAACCCCCCCCCCTCACACACACATGTGCACACGTTAAAAAACGTTCCTAAGACCCCATGTAATAAAACAACATCAACAACAACAACAACAACAAACAAAAACCAAACAGAGCGGCAGGGCCATTAAAAAGTTCCAACACGCAGATAAAGATGAATGGAAAGAATAATGGTAATTTGAAGCAAAACATGAAAATTATGGTGTCCTATCATGTTCTTTTACATGTTACCCTGAACCCAGGATTCGATATTTGTCGATGTTTTCGATAATAAGAAAAGAAATGGCAATATAGTCTAGCGGATATAGGGCACATATAGGGTGAATCATGCACATTATGGTAAAAGCACCATATTTGGTACACATGTATATGATGCCAATACAAATCATTTCTGATATGGAAGCCACTCTGGTTCTGCCTGTGGCGGCCGTGGCGGCCATTTTTTCAAAATGGCCGCCATGTGATATAGCAATGCTGTGTATTTTGGAAACTATAAACTTCCGATTGTCATGATTCTTGTACCAACGTATAGGTTATGAGGGTCAAGGATTCCAATAAAATAATTTTGAGAGGATAAAACCATGGCAACCTACTTATTGGCGGACATTTTGAAAAAAATATGGCCACCATGCTAGATACAACATATCCTTAAAACGTATGGACAAAGGGTCATGACTCTGATACCAACTTATATGTTTTTGGCGTCAAGAATTCTGATAAATTCAACTGTAAGCGAGTATGAATCGTTTCATCCTACGTTTTGGCGGCCATTTTAATAAATATGGCTGCCATACAACGGATAATGAATATTGTACATCTTCGAACTCTGTGAATATATAATCACGATTCAAGTGTAAAAGTATAGATTTGGGGTGAAGGTTTTCAATATAATGATGTTTTAGCAAAGTGAATAGGTTCATCACATCCTTTGTTTTGGCGGCCATTTAATAAATATGGCCTCCCTCCAGTTAAACATGGCTGCCGCTCTACATTCTATTCATATATCTTTAAAACCAATGGATGCATCTTCATGATTCTGGTACAAAAATATGTTTTTGAGGTTCAATTATTTAAACGGATACATCTTTTCGTGTATACAACCATCACATCCTATGTTTTGGCTGCCATTTTAAAATATGGCCACCGCAATATATACAATACTGTACGTCTTTGAAACTAATTGTGGTCAATGATATTAAACAAGCATTTGTTGATGAATAGAACTAACACATTTCGTTTTCATGTCCATTTTGATAAATATGACTGCCCCACTACATAGAGTATGCACACACACACACACACACACACACATTATATACAGTGTGGCCTAGAATAAATGCAAATATCTGCACATTTGCATTACTTTGATGCCAAAATGAATGACATAAGAGTTGTAGAGAATTTATCTAGAAGAAGAATGAAACCAAAATCATCCGATTTGGTTGAGTAGTTTTCATTCTACAGATGTTTTTGTAAAGACGGGTCGAGCGTAAATTTCTTAGCTCAATTCAACAAATTTCAGCATTGAACGAAAGCCACTTGGGAGACCAACAAAGAATTGAGGCCGCACATCACAATATGGAATGCTTGAATAGGATTATTGTCGAAAATTGACCTTCAATTGTTGGGTAGTCTCCGTTGCTGAGCTTTGATAAAATAAAGTAAGAAATTAATGATTAACAAAAAAATGTCTAGAAAGAAAAGTAGTCAACCAAATTGGACAATTTCGTTTTGGTTTTGGAAAAATATTCGTTTCCATTTTCTGAGGGGCCACCCTGTATGCATTATATATACACCCTCACTTGCCATATGTATTGTCCCATTGACAAGAATCGTTCACCTATTATTAGTAAATGAACCTCCTATGTCGTTACGGCGTTTAGTTCTTTATTGTTCATTGATTGCTGTTGGTTGACCATACCTCTATCACATTCACTATTCAAGTAGGTATTGAACATCACATATTCAAAGTACATATTGTTGCATACCTGGAATACTAAAGATAATCATGTTGAATATCAAAGGTAGAACAAAATGGTGAGAATGGAATAGAAGACTTTCCCCCCAATTTTGGATGCATAGACAGGAGAGTGCAATTAGTGTACAGTCATAGTTTCCAGCCACAAAGACATGATTATTGCAGTCTTATAAGACCTACTGATTTCTAATGTTTGTTTTCAGTTCTTGTTCATTATTTCATAGTATGACCTTGTCAAAATTGTAACACAAAATTATAAGGAATCATATGAAGGAATCGAATTAGCTATGACAATCCAAAACAATTATTGTTCCTGATCACATATTGCTGAGCGGTGATGAACGTGAATGCATAGATAGATGCAGGTGCGCTTTAGAGAACGTCTTCAGTATTTCTACTGGTGCCGGTAAGTAAGATCGATTTACTGAATATTTTATTCTGCAGTTTTATCTTCCAATAATTATGAACCTAAAAATTTGTATTTCTTTGAGGTTTTCCTTAAATTCATATACTAGCATAATTTTTCTTGTAGTTTATATTTTGCTAGTAGACTCATTTGGAGCTGCAAATGACAATTACTGTATACGCTATATATTTCGCGGGGGTTTTATTTTCGCGAATTTCGCGAGTCGGGAGCTATTCGCGAAATTAACAACACGCGAAAATATTACCTTTCAAAATGAATCCCTTGCCTTGATGATGCGAACATTTCATTACTAGTATACCATGTCACGGCTTACCGAACAGACCATACTGGCTAAGCTTGTTTACGCACGTCCACGTCTACTTACGAATACTGTAGAGAGCCAATCCATTATCGCAAGAGGACCACTCGTCAGAAATCTAGCGCGATGGACTTAACCACTTCAAAAATGTTGAATTCTAAGTTACTAGTTCGCAGAGTTTGGTAAGTTTTTTTTCATGCAGTGTATAACTAGTATCATTCTTATTTGCTAGTAAGTTGAAAATTCACACTTTCTTTGCCACTTCATATTTTCTCTGGTCCCCCAATCGCGAATTTAACCACTCGCGAAAATGTGTGACAGCGGCAATTCGCGAAAATTTGTGTACGCGAAAATTATAGCAACACAGTAGATGTAAACCTATAAAGATGTATTGTATAATACCTATTATATTTGCCGGAGAGATGATGAACTACAACACCTAACCGCCTTAGGGGTTCCGCTCCGGATTTGGATAAGGTTTACTCCCTAGCCTTTGATTAACCAAAAAACTGCCCGCAAGGAAGCGGGAGACTCGTGGAGGGCGGGGACGTCTTTCTACCCGTATAGGACCAGAAGGAACTGCCCACTGCCACTATTTACTTTATCGTTTGATGTATAAGATTCAGTGTAGTTATAAGTATCAGAACAGCCTGGTCAATCATGGATTTTATAGACATACATATATAATCTTGATTAATATGTACTTCAGACATGAAATTGTGAAGATCATGTTTTTCACATACACTGTACACACAGAAATCCTATAAAGGAAGTTGAGCATATTTTCCAAAATGCTTACAAAGTTAACTATGCCCAGATGTCCCACATTAGAATACTAAAAATGGGTGAACAAGTAATTGTTGACCCCTAAAAGAAACGTTTACACCAGAATCAATCCAAAATGGGCATCCCGCTTTCATAACACTCGTTAGCTATTTATTAAATGGCCGCCAAAACAAAGGATGTGATGAACCTATTCACTTTGCTAAAACATCATTATATTGAAAACCTTCACCCAAAAACTATACTTTTACACTTGAATCGTTATTATATATCATTTGAGTTCGAAGATATACAATATTCATCATCTGTTGTATGGCAGCCATATCTATTAAAATGGCCGCCAAAACGTAGGATGAAACGATTCATATTCACTTACAGATGATCAGAATCCTTGACCCAAAAACATATAAGTTGGTACCAGAGTCATGACCCTTTGTCCATACGTTTTAAGGATATGTTATATCTGTAGCATGGTGGCCATATTTTTTTCAAAATGTCCGCCAATAAGTAGGTTGCCATGGTTTTATCCTCTCAAAAATTATTTCATTGGAATCCTTGACCCTCAAAACCTATACTTTGGTACAAGAATCACGACAATCGGACTTATAGTTTCCAAAATACACAGCATTGCTATATCACATGGCGGCCATTTTGAAAAATGGCCGCCACGGCCGCCAAAGGGAGAATCAGAGTGGCTTCCATATCAGAAATGACTTGTATTGGCATCATGTACATGTGTACCAAATATGGTGCTTTTACCATTAAGTGCATGATTTTTTCTATATCCGCTGGACTAATATACTTATGTACGAGTAAACGTCTGGAGTAAAAACAAATTTTTACCCCTGTACCCTTTATTGAATTATACTAGTGAATTAACCGCTTGACAAAGGGAATAAGAAAAACAATGACAAAAACTGAGAGCCTTGAAATATCGCTACTTCCTTTCTCCAATAAAATTTCTGTATGCAAATGACCCCCAGCGACACTACGACTTTGATGTGAATTTCTTCATCAGACAGGATTCTTTATTTACGATGTACCTTGGAACTTTGTGGGTACATGCGAAAACCAGGTGGTAACACTGTAGTGGCTGTAGGTATTCAACTTTTTGCAAACGTCAATCATCAGTCATCTTTGATAATAATTATTATGACTATTCTGTCTTTTTTTCTTTTGACAAAGTTACATATTATCTTCAGTATGACTTCAGTTATTTTGTCTGGTGACATCATTACTATTTTGATACACGTCATCATTGGTATTATTGCAGTCATTATCATAAAACATTTAATTTTCTGAAACTTTTTCATAATGTGTCAGCTTCCGATACCACCACTCACCTGGTGCTGTTGGTCGTTGCGCACCAAGGCCTTGATCGTCTCTGCTGTCTGTTCTTGTAGGGCGAAAACCAAGCACGTCTGGTCCTCATGGAAACTCATTACAACCACAGACTGAAACAGACATTGTGGAGTAATATTTTAAAATATGCAATGTAATGAACCAAACAAACATCGTTGGGACGAAATGCCTTCCTGAATGTTTACAGGGTTGAAATCCTTTGAGGAACGCTATACGAGAAAATGACACATAAATTATACGATTCTTTGCCTAATATCTAGAATCTTTATCAAGTATGCAAAGTCATGTTAAGAAACTCATAGATCCATATCTCTACGAATATGCCATCAAAAACCAAAAGCCAAAAGAACGAAGTGATATTTGACAAGGAAGACAGGAAAATAAATGTTATTTGACAATTTTCACCTTTGACTGTTGTCCTCTGTCTAGGTACTTAATACATGTTGTCTAAGTGTTTTTAACATTACTGTCGAATTTGTATGACAAACAGGATGCCTTTGAAAAAAAAAGTTTAGCGAAATACGCAAAGATTATTCCAATAAATTATGTTTATCAATCATCAATAGTTGTCATCAACAGAAGGACTCACACGATCGAAGTCAATCGCGATGGTCGCTGCCGATCCCACGCTGAAGTTGCCCGGTTAGTTCAGAAGAACAGTATTGAGGGCGCTGTTGAATTTCAAACAAGGAAGCCAAAACCTAGAATAAAATGTGGATTGGGTGATAAAAGCAAGTAGAGTAGAACACATCAGTGAAGGTTTTAGGAAAATTTGACAATAAATTCAAAAGTTATGCATTTTTCAAAGTTAGATGCCATCATCACTAGTTAAGGAGACCACTACAGTAACAGTTCATAACGCCACTATGGACAACAACACTTGGAACACAAAGACAATTCGACACATTATTTCCACTTATTTTTTTTTTTTATAGGAAATAAAAGAGTACTTGACCTACCTCTTTTTGAAGGCAAGGGTAATGCTATTACAATCACATATTTGTCAGTATCAAGTCGAAGGAATCTGTAAACCTTTCATGACGAATGAAGTTTATCGGAACTCTCCTTGCATATTTTGTATATTTTCGTACACAATGACGTCATGAACTGTAGTATCCATCTTTAATACAGTGAGGATTACTACGAAACTTGAAACATTCATTCATTGTTCAATTGTCTAATTTTCCTCAAAATTTCACTGATATGCCTACTAATATTGCTGCTTTCACTAAATCCACATTTATATTTACGTTCTGGTTTCCTTTAAATTGCATGCTTAAATGCTTGTAGCATAATGATACTTTAATTTCAATTTAAGTCCTACAGATATCAATATTTGTGGTAGTATCATTGATATTATCATCATTAGTATCTCTGACAATAATAACCGAGAAATATCACTTCCTTACCACGTCAGTGTCCATGATCCTGTTTGACGACCTTCCGTCTTGTCCCAATTCAGAGGTCGGACACATGGTTGTCACCCGGTGGTCGCTGCGGATGATGAGCGCGACTGCGATGGCGCCGGCCACCAGCAGGGCTGCGATCACGATCGCAGTGCAGGATCGCACACGTGACACTTTGAGGGTTGCCTCATTGTCGAACTGCAGGTCGTAGGTATAGAGAGCGAAAATGGCTAGGATATCATATTCGACCTTTGAATCAGTGGTTGAGTTGTTTTCATTTTCATAGTCAAGTTTACTTCGGTGTCAGCTGAAATACAGTATGGTCTTTTTTTTGGGGGGGGGGGGGGACTTGAAAGTCTAAAAACCTCCTTTAGTTATTATAGTTAAGGTATAGAAAAACTTGTGGGAATTGTCAAGATCTCTCCGCTTAAACATTAATTTAAGAGGAACTTTCTTTTTGCTTTTTAATGTACGTAGTGAAATAGCAAGAAGCACAATCACTGAAGAATGATCAGGGATGAAAGAAGCATTTCTATAGATGCATACAGTATAGGGCAAAGAAAGTTGAGAGACAAAAAGGAATACATAACAATCAATACATTCATAAAGGGGCTCTGATAAGCCTTTGATATTTGCCAGGTTCCACCAGAGTTTAAAGTTTACTTTTAAGAGAAGCCTGCCAAGATTCTAAAGTGACTTTTATTTCGATAAAGCTGAATCAACTCTCTCAACGGTTGATGTTGAGAATAGTTCTTTAAGATTCTTTTTCTTTTCCTTTAAAAGTGAAGTGAAGAGAACTTAATGCTGAAGGATACAATTCTTGTCTGTTACGTTATGAACGTTTTCTTTTTGTAATCAACGGCTGATTAGCAACGAATATCCGTAGCGAAGCGTTGTGCCCCTTCAATCGGGGAAAATTGAATACTATCTGAATTGGAGATGATATACTATTGCTATTCGTATAACGATTAATCTCCCATTTTCGGCGTTAAGGCAAACCACAATAGATAAATCTTTTGACAATAATCTAATCATCGAATAATCAAGTAATCTTTTATATTTGCCCACTTTAATTACACTGCTATCTAGTGCTAAGCTAACTATAAAAAATGATGTACTCACCAGTAGTGCTGACTTGTCCATAGTTGAAGGCAAAGAAAGATGGAGGAGGACTATCAGTGGATGTCAAAGTTGAAAACGTTTCAATCGACGGACTTTTGAATTGGTGCGAGCTTCTCTTCCCGGAGTTCGAAGCCTAATGTTTAGCCAGTGGTTAATCTACGCTATTTATCGTAAACAATGGAGGCGTGGTTTCATGCAGCGCAGCTAGCGTTACGCCCAGAGCAATTTGGATTGGTCGGCACGGAGTGCATAGATAACGAAGTAATGTTTGTTTTGAATGCCATGCCAAGATTGGTTACATTATCAAAGCTCCCCGCATAATGATGTAACTGGGCATCATTTCGTGCACTAATCATTTGAACTAATTGTTTTTACTTGGTTTTGCAATTTTTTCATTAAGGTCATTTTGGTTTGTTGTCCTTGTCAGTACTTGTTTTTGTAAGATCTTTTGAAATTTTTGTTAATGCCATGCGTTGGCACAACTCTTTTCGAGGAAGCTAACTGTGTGAGGAAAACGTTGGGAGATAAAGACAATAAAGGGGAATTATCCACGTGTCCAATGACGCAATTGCAGCAGACGTTATGCCTTTTTCTTCTTAAAAGTAGCAATGCTGTGAAGACGAGTTCAAAGGGGAAATGAAACAAGTATGAAATTAATAGTTGCAAATTGTCTGTTCCTTTTATAAAAACAAAACGCGTACATTCGTAGATACATGTACATGTTTCATCTTTTTAATTTAGTTTTAGTTTTAGCAGTAGATGTGTAAGAAAACAATGTCCTCACCGTCTTTCGAACACGGCCACTGAAAGTCACTTTTTCTTTCTAAAAGAGCATGAAAGAGAGACAACGGACTAAAACACTTTGAGCAATACATCTAATAAACACAGCATAAAAATATATCATCGCAGCGCTGCATAATCAAAGACAGGATGTATGCTTGAAAAAAATAAAGTGTAGATATTCTTATTTCTTTTTCAATTCGGAGAGAGTCTGGTTAAAATGCTCAGAGCGTAATTCGTGTTGTTGCTTTATCAAGTCTGTGTGTGTGTGTGTGTGTGTGTGTGTGTGTGTGTGCGTGAGGTTCTTAGCCGTTAATAATGAGTTACCAGACTACAACCATTTGAGGATAAAATGATAACTGTTATCACAAACAAAATGTAATGATAGGTATTAGCTATTGTTACAATTGCTATCAAATTTCAGTTCTATCCCTAACAGCTTAGTATTGTAATCGTTCTCTGTGACATGGCGATCAAAGAGAAATCGGTATGATATTGATTTGATGTGTTTGTGTTTTAATCAATAAAAGACAACAAACTGTTGATTACAAGGTCTAAACGTGGCAAATTATACTTTGACTCTGGATGTAAAATACTCCCGTTAAAACGAACACGATTACAACGGAATTCTCGTTACAACGAGATAGAAAGTCAAGTCCCGAAATTACCATTTCGGTATGTTTTTACTTATTACTGTTTGGCAATAACGAAATTTCGATATAACGAAAGTAAACTGCCGGTCCCAATGACTTTTCCACTATATACGAGTAGCTTGCAGTCACAACACCTTGGCATAAGAAACATGTTGTTGTTTGTTGTTGGTGCAGTTCTTATATCTAAGGCGCGTCATTCAGATATGAATATTTACTATGTATACTACTATGTATTGGATAGGAGTTAGCCTTCTTTCAAGGCCCTCTGGCTGCATGGTGGAGAGAGACCAGCCAAGTGGGGTTGCACGAGGTCGCACTCGGCTGGGCTCGCTAATACGCCAGTTCGCAGTTCCACGTTGCGCGTGATCAGAAGAAAGGTCATTCGTACCAACAGGAATGTTGGTTTTTAAGTTCACTGGGATAAGCATATGTGATGTAATGATTATTAATGTAATCCTTGTAAATGCTGCTTGCCAGTACATTAACCTGACAACAAAAGAGGTTATTTGGCAATATCAATAGAAAGAGATTGTTAATACATTCATTGCAAAATAATGAAATGATGCTTTCCCTAGTGTTAATTGAGGGATCATTTTGGTGATCTGGGCCCCGTTTCATAAAAGATGTTAGGATGGCAACTCTTGCTGGAATGTCAACTTCAAACAGCAACAGCCAATCAGGAAGCAGGATTCTTGTCGTTACCATGACAATTGCCAATCCTAGCAAGAGTTACTATATATCATATCATTTTTTTTCTTTGAAATGGGACCCTGGTCTACGCAAGTTCATTCTTTGTTTGAACAGGATCAATGAATTTCATAAATATTATTGTTACGTTACGTAAAGCTTACGCATTTTGTCGCTCTAAAATGAGTGAAGTGCCCCTAACATCCTTGAATTGAATAACGGACCGACAAAAAAGAAAGTTGATTCTGACCAATGTGCCCATGAGCTAACTCCAAACTGGCTTATTCGCTCGCCCGTTATGTCTACCTTACAGAGATAGGGCCTTGACAAAAGGCTAGACAGGAGTCCGATGACAATCTGTGGTTCGCTACAATCACAAAGCAATGGAATAATCCTTACTAATATGACTGTAATGTATCTCCATCCCTCCCTCCCCCTCTCCCTCCCCCCCCCCCCCCTTCTCTCTCTCTCTCTCTCTCTTGCGCAGGGTAACTTTTTTTTTTTCTGTGATAAGTTGAGCACCGTGCATCCTGATTGGCAAGGAGTCAAAAAAATGACGAGATTAAAAAACAAAACAAAAAACAAGATGCACACTTTTGAAGGCCAATAGAAGAGCAGAAGCCAGTAAACACTTCCTCCAGATTGAAGCAGGCACACTTTGATCACTGACAGATTTCCTATTCAGTGCTGTTGTTCTTTATTTTTAATGGAATACCATGCCTTCTGATGATCCAGCGATCTCGTCGCCAGAACTTAGAAGAAAAATTATAGCTTTTGAATGGATTGTCCGATTTTCCTCAATCTTTCACTGAAGTATCCTTCTAATATTGCTGCATTCACTCAATTAAATTGTTATTGCTGTTTTTTTCTTGTTTCATTCCCCTTTGATTACAACCAGACCCACCTGATAGACTTGTTTGACCATTGTAATTTGACAGAAAAAAAGGGTCAAATCTGGCGGGATTTTACCCTATTAAATGTATACCTTTTTTCCCTTCCGGGTAAGGTAAATGGCTGTCGTTTCCGTTGAATAAGTCGTGACAAGAATTGTGCTGTGCTTCCTCATGTGATAAAACCTTTCAATGTCAGAAATACAAGTCACAATTGGACTACGCACTATAAGAATAACTATAAACAGATGCTTTCCTGACTCTTACATTACAACAATTATAAATTGAATATACTGGGCATTGCAGTTTCAGAGTTTATAGTGATTGACATGAGAAATATATTTTTTTTTAAATTCATTACGAATCACAATTAACGAGGATGATGATATATAGAATTTGCCATAAGAATACATGAGTGAGGGCTCAAGAAAGGCAAGCAAAAGAAGCAAGCAAAAGGAAATTCTACACAGGTGAACTTATTAAGGAAGCTGTATTGTAGTAGAATTACATTACTACATTTCTGAAATACGTGAGTCTCCGATGTCATCATCTTTGTTTAGTGCATTTTTTCTTGGGTTTTTCAAAGTATTGGTTTCTCTGCTCAGGGACCCCAATGATGCCAATAATCTAAACATGGAGCTGTCCATTGATGTACTACATGAAGATCGCTTGGACTTTCCATTTAAATACAAGTGTTGAAAAGTCAAGCAGAGCTTCAGGTGGAGCCTAGTAATGATTATAGCCAGGAGCAGCATTTTTAAGGTTCGGATGTGTTTTATCGAGGCTCGTCATCCGCTGGCTACGCAGTCACATATTTCAACCCGACTTGGCATGTTTCCAAACGTCAGTCAGGAGGATGGTTACGTTGATCAAGGTAGAAATAAAAGGATATAAAATAGATAAACAAGTACACAAAATATTAAGTAAATAAACAAATAAACAATTAAGTAGCAGAACCTGCACTTTGCGACTTTTCTTTTTGCGTCCAAGAGTATCTATCATAGAGTATTTCATTCTCGTTAGAATAGATTTATACCTATGTTTCTCACTCATTTACCGAATTATGTGTCATGATATGAAGAACTCATTATTTCAATTTTGAAAAACTTCATAAATTTTTAACGCTGACCAAGGATCCCCTTTAACACTCATTGCGGAAAGGCGATATTTATTCATTGCTTTTCCGTACGCCAAGTAACGTTACTCGACTTACCCAATATAATTAACTGCCAGAGAACGGCATTAGTGGCAGTTGATTGTGAACTTTCACCTATCATCCCTACCATTAAAAAAACACACACATTTTTTAAAGGTACAGTCATCTTGACTTTCACATTTCAACAGCAGTTTGTTTGTGCGAATCGATTATCGAGTCAGTTTTACCTTATCCACTGTGTGAAATCACTGTTGAATATTCCTAGAGGAATTACAGGCAATATGACTGGTGGAAAGAGAAGTATCTGAAATATTGTACAGAGACCTCTGGCCTTGAAATTACCCCTAACCACTTTTTTGTAATGGAAAGTATTGTCAGTCTTTTTCACCCTTCTTGCCACATTCCTACAAGTCGAAATTCCTGGAACAAATTACAGCTGACAAATTTTTATTTCAGCCAGTGTTCTCAAAGATCTTTAATTGTGAGGAGTTCGACCAAATCTGACCAGCTCTTGTACCCTCATGTAGCACGCCTGTTGCAAGACAAGAAAAATAAGAACCTTTGTAAAAGCCAGCTGTTAAGTACTACGTTTTCCGTGAAAAAGAAGATACTTGGAGCTATAGCAATTGAACAAATGAAATTAACCAAATTGTAAGAAAATAGCGGTGACATGGTCAGCAGTCTATAGAAAGTTGAAACTCTTAGGTGCTATGCATCTCATATTTTCAAACATTGACACAAAAATAAGGCTCATCGAAGAGCTTTTGCAAGGATTCAAGCTTGTGAATAGAATAAAAGTTTCAAACGAGAAAGCGGGGTTCCCACTATCGTGCGATCCATTGCGAACGCCACGATTGGACATTCGTAACTGATCGTGGAAAATTTGTTGAACTCGTCTGACATTTCACGTTTGGATACGAGGTTATGCGAGTCAATACGTGTTGGTACGCTTGGATGCGATATGGTCGCGATTGGTCTATTTCAAGCGATACGATCTGTCACGATCTGGTCTGCCGTTCAAATACGATCCGACAGGATTGTCCTGATTGAGTTCACGATTGGTACCGATCTAACGTGACCATTACGATCAGGATCCCCGATCTGGTACGTGCAGCAACGTACTGATACGTTCCAATACGAATACCGCGAACCAATACGGGCTGCTGAGATAAGATACGATATCTTTTACGATCGGGATCAGAAGCGACCCCCTTTAAGGCGCGATTGGACCCGAATGGGAATATTATAGTCCGGCTGACGATGGATTTCATTGTTTCCTTAGATTATGCAGAGTGATTAGGCCTATTAATTTCATCCACAGCCATTGATGATGGCAAGGCTTGACAAGTTGACGATGATGACAACGTAACCTTTGCAGTATCGCTAATGACGATTATGTTATCAGAGAGAAAGCAGCACCCAGGCCAGCCATAACCTCAGATATTCCCTCGTCTAATATTAAACGTAAAGAAATTAATAGATTATTAAATCGACAAGCTCACCCTCCCCCGTCACAAAAAAAAAATGAAATAACGAACCCAAATGCATAAGATCAGATGATCGCCCCTCTTCCCCAGAAAAAAACAAAACAAAACAGCAAGACAAAATGACCTTTCTCTCCAATACATGAAGAAAATAATTATATGATGAAATGGAAGCTAAGAAAGAGGATGGGATCATTTTGAATGTTATGTAACGTAATATTATGTCTTATATACGCTCGATATAAGAAAGTTGGCCGAATGGATAGTATTGCTTATGTGTTCGATTTCATATTCGCAAAGTGTATGTATCATATGCCTTTTTATTTCAAAATGTCGTTATCTCATTGGTTATCAAATATTTGGTTTATTCGGCTTGGAATAGTGTTCTACTTAACAATGTTTAACATAACTGATACACACACATAACAGTAAAGTGACTCCCTAATCAAATGATGTCACTTTTTAACAAAAAAGGAGGTTTTACGCAAAATTATTTCGCAGGGGTATATTGCTACACTTATTGAATAACTAACTGTGAAAAATGATAAGAGTGATTTTCATTGTCATAATAATACGAGTGATCTCACATCCACGACAATGGTCACTTTTACATTTGCAGTAATAATGAGAGTTGAAAATAACCATTTTCCTCTAAAATTATGCTCTACCAAACATACAAAAAAGACATTGAAAAGTGTCAAAATAGATGTAAAGGGGTCAAACGATGGCTGATGAAACAACAACTCTTAATTACTATGTACAATACACAAAAAGCAGGATACTGCACCCCCCTCAAAAAAAGAGATACTCTGTAATATACTTTCAAAAATTAACCATTTGCCTTTGATATGTACCCATTCAAGCACTATTCAATAAATTATTCTCATCTTTGTACTGACGTTAGTCAATAGCAGACATACAATTGCCATTTTACGTTTTTGCTTATTGTTTTCGTTACAAAAGTTATCCCATATCCTGTTTTGTGTGTCTGTATAATGGTAATAGCAACTCATTAATGAAAACATCATTAACATAATGTATGAAAACATCTAAAAATCTGTAATACAACTTCCATTTTATGAAACCATTAAAAAAATGATTTTGATAATGTACCTTAAAGATTACGACAATTAAACCCCACACCGTCCTACAATTTACCGTTTGGAAATAATAATCTAAAGATGCAGGCTACCACCTATCAGAATACAAAATGAATCAATTTATGAGTAAAGTAAGGGCAAATGGGCAAATAATAATAATAATAATAAGCGGAAGTGAAGTGAAAAAGTCGATCCCGATCAACACGATTAAGAAGCACGATTAGAAGAGATTCGCTGCGTTTGGATGCGATCCTAGACGATCTGATGCGATGATCACGATCAAAAACTAATCGTGTTAATCGTAGAAAATTTTTGAACCGTCCAAAATTTTCCTACGATTAACGCGATTGCCACGATTGACCTTAAGATCTGATACAATCTGATAAGACCATCACGCTTGCTGCACGATTAAGACCACGATTTCAATCGTGGCGCCAATCGTGATAGTGGGAACCCCGCTTAAGGCTCTCAGTTTGAATACGCATGTCAAGAGTGATAACGGTGACACTGCAGCTTCACTATGCACCTGCCCATAGAATACCACACATCTATAATTATTGTAGATTACATGCACACTGTGATAGTCATCAGGGTCCCGTTTTATAAAACGTGTTATCAGTAACAACTGCCACATCTCTATGACAAATTTGCTCTCAGCCAATCAGATGTAAGGATTTCAGTATAGCTTATAACAACTATCGTAACATTGCTATTGATAACTTAAGTTTTATAAAACGGGGCCCGGGTCATGGAAGTTGGATATCATTATAGCAAGATGCTAAAACACTTTTGACAATTCCTTTACAGGTAGATAGTACATTATGTTCATATATCTAGTAGGCCTACACATATTTATCAAAAAATATGTATATATATATATATATATATATATATATGTGTGTGTGTGTGTGTGTGTGTGTGTGTGTGTGTTTATGTGTATACATATAAGAATTTTGATATATTTCTTTCAGGATATGAATTGAATCTTTGGTGTGTGAAAGGTATCAAAAGCGACATAAGTGTATTTTGATGTTAGGTAGAACTTAAGTTTGATATTCCTGCATAGACAACAGTTTACCAAGGTGGTTTCTGTAAACCGTCATCAATGTCGAGCCCTAGCTGATATTGCAGATAACTCAATAAGGTAAGTTCATTTATGAAAACACGATTTTGAAGATTACTCAAGGAATTTTGGGTTGTATCAATGGCGCACCACGTACTCTTTCTTGGGTATGTATGTAAACCTGTAAAGTGAAAGCGCCTACCTACTCCCCACATACACATTTCCAGATGCATACTCAAGAAAGGATACTCAAGAAGGATATCATTTTACCACCCAACGTTCTCCCGACACGCAAACCTTCAAAGAAGACTCATAGAATTAGTAAATAACATGTACTAAGGATTTTCAATATCAAAAGATCATATACTCATTATGCGTCAATCCAGTATCATATGACTGAGGTCGTTTATACAATGCATAATGTTCAGGAAAACCCTGTTTCCTATCAGGTATGCCATGTTGGTCCTTTAATTCAATGTACAATGTTCAGGAAAATCCTGTTTCTTATCAGGTATGCCATGTTGGTCTCTGCTTTTGAGTTTGTTTGTTATTTCCTTCCTTGTTCTCATGTTTTATAAATGTATGATTGACCATTGACTATACAGGTCAAATAGAAGTGTATAGTGTCTGCAAGTGACAGTGCGTCGTGTGTGCAGGTGACAGTGCAAGAGAGTATGAATGCTAGTACGCATATTTTAGACGTAAGGTATGCGCTTGACCGAAAGATCAATGCAAATAAATGCCCCTGTAAAGTCGTTATCAAAGAAAAGAACGGGAGGGAATGGAAAAAATCGAATAACATTTTGTATGGTTCAGGACTGACTGAGACTTGGAAAAAAAAGAGGAAACTGAATACATAGATCAATGTATCATTCAATCATGACTATTGAATGATGTCATTATTATTATTATTATTATTATTATTATTATTATTATTGTTATTTTACCATTATTATTATTATTATTATTATTAATTTTATTATTATTGTTATTTTACCATTATTATTATTATTATTAATATTATTATTATCATCATCATCATCATCATTATCATTAATCAATCCAGGGCATTTGAGTGTTTAGTTGATGGCAAAATAGCGTCCTTGGCAGAACAAAATAAAGTAATAGCTTTAAGCAATCGGTGACATTAATAAAGGAACAACTTCACTTTCCTTGGGTTGCAGCTATATAGGGTTGGATACATCTGCTACACGAATATTCAAGCCATCCATCTGCAGAACAAACTGGACATCAAAATTTGTTACAAAGTACAGCGACCCAAGTAGCTCTGACCCTGGATGATGTGCTGGTCTGAGACTGGTACAAAAAATTAACAAACAAACATAGAAGGGGATTTCCCTTCATGCCCTACCACCTGTAGGTCGACGAAAACCCCCAAATTAGGAGCCACTGATGTTATCATAGCTTATCAAAAAAAGGAAATGTTTTAGAAGCCCTCACTTTCAAACGTGTAACCTATCACATACATGTGCTTCTCCGATAGTATTTGTAGCTGTTTCAGCCAACTTTTGATGGGATTTTCCCATTTGTGCCAAAATAGTCTGGGTGCCAGAGGCTGAACCTTGTTTTACCGTCCACCCAATGTTTTTTGATGGTTTTACCCTATTTCGGGGGTGCTGAATCCGATTCCGGATGATGCAACTCTTGCATCCTTGAGGGTTTTGAGATATTCAAGATGGCCGCCAAGATGGCCGCCAAAACCGGAAATTCCCACGTATTTCCTTCTAAATGGTGAGATATTGAAAACAAGTGATGGTTTTACCCTATTTCGGGGGTGCTGAATCCGAATCCGGATGATGCAACTCTTGCCTCCTTGAGGGTTTTGAGATATTCAAGATGGCTGCCAAAATGGCCGCCAAAACCGAAAATTTCCAGCGTATTTCTTTCTAAATGGTGTGAAATTGAAAAGAATTGATGATTCTCCCTATTTGGAAGGTGCTGAATCCGAATCTGGATGATGCAACTCTTGCATCCATGGAGTTTTTGAGATATTCAAGATGGCCGCCAAAATGGCCGCCAATTAAAACCGGAAATTCCCATGTATTTCCTTCTCAATGTTGAGAAATTAAAAACAATTGATGGTTTTACCCTATTTCGAGGGTGCTGAATCCGAATCTGGATGATGCAACTCTTGCATCCATGAAGTTTTAAAGATATTCAAGATGGCCGCCAAAATGGCCGCCAATTAAAACCGGAAATTCCCTCGTATTTCCTTCTAAATGTTGAGAAATTAAAAATAATTGATGGTTTTACCCTATTTCGAGGGTGCTGAATCCGAATCTGGATGATGCAACTCTTGCATTCATGAAGTTTTTGAGATATTCAAGATGGCCGCCAAAATGGCCGCCAATTAAAACCGGAAATTCCTACGTATTTCCTTCTAAAAGGTGAGATGTTGAAAACAATTGATGGTTTTACCCTATTTCGAGGGTGCTGAATCCGAATCTGGATGATGCAACTCTTGCATTCATGAAGTTTTTGAGATATTCAAGATGGCCGCCAAAATGGCCTCCAATTAAAACCGGAAATTCCCACGTATTTCCTTCTAAAAGGTGAGATGTTGAAAACAATTGATTTTTTTACCCTATTTCGAGGGTGCTGAATCAGAATCTAGATGGTGCAACTCCTGCATTGTTGAAGATTTTGAGATAGTCAATATGGCCGTTAAAATGGCCGCCCAAAACGGAAGTTCCCATGTATTTCCTTCTAAATGGTGACAATTTGAAAGCAATTGGTGGTTTTTATCTTATTTTGAGTGTGCTGAATCCGAAGCTCAAGATACAACTCTTGCATCCTTAAGGGTTTTGAGATGATAAAGATGGTCGCCAAAAATGACCGCGAAAAACGGAAATTCATATGTAAACCCCCTATTTCCTTCTAAATTGTGTAAAATATAAAACAGTTGGTGGTTTTACACTATTTTGAGTTTGCTGAATTTGAAGCTCCAGTATACAGCTCTTACTTCCTTGAGGGTTTTGAGATAATAAAGATGGCCGCCAGAATGGCCCCTAAATGGCCGTCAAAAACGAAAATTTCCATGTGAGCCCTATATTACCTTCTAAATGGTGTGAAATTGAAAACAAGTGGCGGTTTCACTCTATTTCGAGGGTGCTGAATCCGAACCTGGTTGATGCAACTTTCGTGTTCTTTTTTAAGGGTTTTGAGATGTCCAAGATGACCGCCAAAATAACTGTCAAAAATTGGTAAATTTTAGGCCCTATTCAGCACCCTCGATCTTGGTTGTTGAAATTCGTCCATTCTTTAGGGTTTTTAGACGTCCAAGATGACAGCCAAAATAAGTGGCAGAAATTCCAATTTCAATATATTTTTTCTTAATGGTAAAATTTTTAAAATAAATTGATGGTCTTACCCTATTTCGAGGGTGCTGAAGGTCTTTGAAGGTTTTCGGACATCTATAAATGTCCTGTATGAACGGAAACTCCTTAACATGTTCTTATACTGAAATGGTGAAGTATTGTGCTCCAACGCGAAGCGGGAGATTAAACCCATGCAGGGTGAAAAACAATGATTCGTATTCTTGAATTCAACTCAGTTGAGCGAATTTGTCAAATCAGCCAAATTTAATTGAAAGTCAAAATGACAGTCACAATGGTATTGTAATATACTGAGATATTCCTATATGTCTCAAACGGAACTATAACACGTACTGGAAAAAACAAGAAGTGATATTGACATCATACTGAAACGTACAAACGCAAAGAAAGATACGATTGAAAATGTCGTTATGCATAATTGTTATGAAATAATGCTTGTGGTCTCCAATAATATGGCTCCATAGATATAAAGTTAATCCTTTTCGGCTATCAATAGAGTAAAATTAAATTATGGCATGTTGGTATTTGGTGTTGAAACTTGTCTTGTATTCTGACGAGTCTCGCCTCGTATTCTTGTCGCATATTCTGATTAGGTCATTGGAAATGGTTGCATCCATGACCACTATAGTAGATATCAATAAGGGTAATTTCAAAAGCACTCTGCGCGATTATGATGTTCGTAAGTACTGGATTATCAAGTATTACCTTCCATGTTGTCGTTTGATTTTTATTTAGTTTTGTTTTCCAAGGCGCGTTACCTGTGTTTTGTCCGTCCCCTCGTGTGTGTTTGTAATAGACTATATATACATATATACATACATAATGTTACAAAATTGAAGCATAACAATAAAAATGTCCCACTCGTGTCTTCAACAATGTCATCAAGACCACCAATATAAACCAAATAACCAATTTGAGTGTTCATGGATAAAGAGATTAAAACTGCTCATGGATTAAGGCAGGTAATGTTGGGTAATTTCAGTACACTTCTCTACATCACTATCACAATATGATTTAGATGAACATGTCTTGTCCATTAATTGTTAGTGTTCAAAACTTATCCATTATATGTAGAGGAAATTACAGTGTAATCTTGCAATTATTCAACCGCATCTGTAGACTTGAAGGGTTAATTATTGCTGGCACACTTGTATCGTACCAACTCAAAGATATCCAGTAGAGCTGGTTTCACTGTATATACAGCAATTTCAAACTGTGCCATTGACGAAAACCATCAATTGTTATCAATTTCTCACCATTTATAAGAAGGAAATACATTGGAGTTTCCGTTTCGGCGGCCATTTTGGCGGCCATTTTGACTATCTCGAGGTGCATCATCCAGATTCGGATTCAGCACCCTCGAAATAAAAACCATCAACTGTTTTCTATTTCTCACCATTTAAAAGCTAATACATAGATATTTCCGGTTTTGATTGGCGGCCATTTTGGCGGCCATTTTGGCGGCCATCTTGAATATCTCAATACCCTCAAGGATGCAAGGTTTGCATCATCCAGACTCGGATTTAACACCATAGAAATAGGGTAGATCCATCAATTGTTTTCAATTTCTCACCATTCAGAAGGAAATACATGGGAATTTCCGGTTTTAATTGGTGGCCATTTTAACAGCCATTTTGGCGGCCGTCTTGAACATCTCAAAAACTTCATGGATGCATGAGTTGCATCATCCAGATTCGGATTCAGCACCTTCCAAATAGGGAGAATCATCAATTATTTCCAATTTCACACCATTTAGAAGGAAATACGTGGGAATTTTCGGTTTTGGTGGCCATTTTGGCGGCCATCTTGAATATCTCAAAATCCTCAAGGATGCAAGAGTTGCATCATCCAGATTCGGATTCAGCACCCTCGAAATAGGGTAAATCCATCAATTGTTTTCAATATCTCACCATTTAGAAGGAAATACGTGGGAATTTCCGGTTTTGGCGGCCATTTCGACGGCCATCTTGAATATCTCAAAACCCTCAAGGATGCAAGAGTTGCATCATCCAGATTCGGATTCAGCACCCCCGAAATAGGGTAAAACCATCAAAAAAGATTGGGTGGACGGTAAAACAAGGTTAGACCCAAAAAGTGGCTTTGGCACCCAGACTAAAAGGTGATGTGTTTTATTTCAATTAACTCCATATGTGCCTCGTTCGCACGCCCGACTCATCGACGGCGTGCCATGTTCGCATATTGTATTTTGTTCAAATGCTCAAACCTTCCCAAATGGTCAATTATTTGCGAAATGCCATGGTGCAGTCCAATGAAAGCTTCACTCGCAATTATACACTCCTCACGGATAACTTGTCTTTCATGATGATTGAACAGCAGTGTTCCATTGAGGTTTTTTTTAAAAAGAAAATCAAAGCAAATGTTTGTTGACTATCAGTGTTGATCTTGATACCCTGATCATTACGCGTTTGCCCACAGGAACATTTTCCATGCTATTTGTTAGAAATAGAAATATCTCTTGCGATTACTTGCATACGCCAAAGAAGTCGAAAAAAACAACAACCATACATTCCAAATGAAGATTCTGTTGACGATATCATATGTCATTCAGCGCTAAAATGTTAATTTAATTTAAGAAGACACTGAATTAAATTTTCACTTAGACTAAACATAACTTAGCGTGTTTCCATGCAATGTCTTCTGTTGCTCTAATAACAATCATAATAATAACATGGATAAAATATAATAAGATATATGACACATTAGATATTCTTATGGCCACATAAGTGATGATTAGGGTATCATAAGTCAACACAAGTCAACATGCACGTGCCTAATTAATTCACTGTTAAGTTAAAGTATAGACAACTTTGGAGTTCCGCGTCCGGCACACTGTGTGTATCACAGATGTCAAAATATTGAGATCGCCTAAGCAAAAAAGTTTTTCACAGTTTCCTTACATGAATAAAGGATTTTTGGTTTGTGATTCTTATTTCAACAAGCAAGACTATGTTTCACAGAATGAAGATCTGCTACAGTTTAAAAAGTTGTCTTCGTTATGAGGAGTGACAAGAACAACGTTGACAATATTAACCTTTTTATCAGCGCTATACAACATTTATTTTAATTGCCTTTATATGAATACTTGCAGAAAGGATTAAAAGCCGAAGTCAAGAGTGAAGATCAATGAACTTCATTAAAATTCAAATGAAGGGCAAAGTATATCACTGTAGGCCTGCTGCACATAAGTGATGGTGAGACAGTAAAATGGCTATGGTTTCGGTTCCTTATGTTTGTCCGTCTGTCTGTTTGTCTGTTTTATATGTCTGTCTTTTTGTCCGTTTGCTTGTTTGTCTGTCTGCCTGTCTATTTATGTACAAGATAACTCAAGAACAAATGAACATATTTCACTAAACTTGAAAGTTGTGTTTATAATGAGGTAAGAGAAATTATGAAATTTGGTGTCATGATGTCAAAGGTCAGAGGTCACAAGGATCATAAAGGACATGAAATAAACTTCATCTGCGAACGGTTCTAAAAATCATTGGATTTTACCAAACTTGCAGGGTGTGATTGTGTAATGAAGTACGAAAAAAAAAGCGAAATGGCGGAGAGAAAAGAAAATATTGTTGTTTTTCTTTATTTCATCACCTTAAACATGTAAAGTGCAATTCCACACCTTGCTCAAATTGATTTTGATATAAGGAGCAAAATATATAGGCCCAAATATATCTAAGGAGTTATGGAATTCTAAAGTTTCTATGTTTTCATGAATCCTGATTAAAAATCTATCGGCAGACATGGTAGAAGTGATGATGTCACCACCGCAGAAGTCTGTGGTTGAACTGTACAGAAATCTCCCCCATTTTTACCTCCGCCAATGAAGTAATGTTTTTGCCGGCTTTGGTTAACTTTGTGGTATGTGTACGTATATATGTATCTGCCTATCTATTTGCAAAGTAACTCAAAAAAAGTTACGAACGGATTTGTTTGAAACATTCAGGAAAAGTTGATAATGACACAAGGAACAGATTCACTTAATAGATTTTGGTAGTGATCCGGATAACCGTCTGGATCCCGGATACAGTACTTTTTTCATTTTTTGGAGGATTATCAAAGGCAAACAGGGCAGCAAACGCGGGAGTTCAAGCTGATAATAATAATAATAATAATAATAATAATAATAATGATAACAATACTAATGATAATAATGATAATGATGATAATTCTTTAATAATGATAATGATAATAATAATAATAATAATAATAATAATAATAATAATAATAACAATAATAATAATAATAATATCTTGTTATCCAGAAATGTTGACACCGTAATACCTGACGCTCCTGCCATTATGATAGGGCCTACCCAAGCATTGCAACGTACCCTACCCATGCACCTGGGCCGAAAGGGACATGGTAGGTAAACAAATCTTGTCCAAGGACGTAAATACTGGACTGGATTCGAACTCGGCCCTCCAATTGAAAGTCAAGAGTCTTATCCACTATACCACAGCTCCCCAAGAGGTTGTGGTAGCTCAATGTTCCACAACGGAATTTAATTTAAATGATATGTGTAAAAACAAGTAAAAACTTGGAGAGATGTGAAGGCACGACTTCATCATTCTCTCTTTTTTGAGCGTATCTAAATAAGAACATACTTAAGAAATGTTTCAAATTTCCGTATTCTTATTCATGTCTTGTTTTGATGAAATCTATAACATCATACTGATCTGATTTTATACTTTTATTGCAATCAATCTGAATATGAGGCATAATTGCACTTGAATTCATATTTGGGCGTGCTCAGATAGATCGACGTAATCAAATTTCGAAAAGCGAAATAATAATATGTGCATTTTTTTCTACAGATTTAGTTAATATTTCCTTTACATCACACTAATATTTACTTGAAACAAAAACGTCTATTCATTAAAGGATAAGGTAACGCGTAACACTAATAAATCATTGCAAGATAATTGTTTGGTATGGAAGAGTGTAAACAAAGTTGGGTAACAATATGATACTGTGAAGATAATGTATTTTGAAAACACTTGAAAGTGTAAATGAGAAGACCACGCGTGTCATAGAATTTTTCAGTTAACTCAAATAATAATGTAGTGTAAATGAGAAGACCATGCGTGTCATAGAATTTTTCAGTTAACTCAAATGATAATAATAAAAAAAAAATCTCTGATAAAGGAGGAACGAAAGGAGAGGGAGAAAAGCAAACAAACCCCGGACAAAAAAAAAAAACAACCCCACAAACGATGATGAAATTTCAAGGAAGTAAGGTAAAAGGGGAGGCGCATTTGAGTTGTTCTTTCCTTTGTAGCCCCCCGTGAACATAACAAATAAAAACAAAACAAAACAAAAGTGCGTAAGTACAAATTGAACGAAAGCCAGATTTAGATGAGCGCTCCATTGATTTGGTTTCAACCAATCAGAGCACGAGGATTTTGAGTGAAGGTGGATCATCGAGATCATGCAAAACCACGCCCAATCGTTTTGTTATAAATCTTGTGAACTTGCAGTGTCGTTTCATCAGTCAGCTGGACGGTAAGCAGAATTACAACCAACTCCTTCAACTGTCAACCTTGCAACTTCTTCCACTGACAGCCTTTCATCAACTTAACGACTAATTCACCATGGAGAAATCAGGATCACAGGTAAGCTCTCTTGACTGACTTGTAACATCATAGAAATAATTCTACAGGATTATTCTCATCATTCTTATCATATTAGGCATTGAATTTACTTAACTTGTGTGTCCTAATTGGATCCAAAATTATTTGTCAAGTTATTACACAAACTTTTTCGTATGAACTCAGTGCAGTGCGGCCTCATTACGATCTTGCAAAGAATTTACCACACTCCCCCAATACAATCACCAACAATAGACATTGTTCCTCGCAACTGTTAAATGAAGACAAAATGAAGTGACAGATATACCGCTGCATCAATAACAGTAACAGATTACGACAAGATCGACAATGCTCTTGTAAATTCATCTCAGATCTTTTGGCTTTCAGTGCGCGTTAGTTCACTCCTGTTCACCAATTTTCACACCCCAACACCCAATGCCCTCTTTTTTTGCCTACCTTTAGTACGACAGCTCTTCGGCTCTGCCAGCGTACGCCAGGATGGAGGCAGATACGGCGCCACCAAAAGCCTCGCGTTTCGCCTCGTGGAGGATCCCCTGTACCGCTGTACTCATCACAGTTCTACTTGTAGCCGGTGCCATCACAATCACTGCAGTGGTCCACAAGGGGAGTCCTAATTGTCCGCAACCAACTAACTATGGTCGCCCGCACGATCAGATCCTTGATCATGATGCAGTGAGTACATCGTTTGCATACATAGATACTATAATGATTATATGTATATAGAATCATATGTCAAGTATATCGTCATTCTCTTTAATTCTCTGCTTCTATATGCGTACTGGCTATATGATGACAGCCTTTCTATTAATATAGCAACTTTACTGCTCTGCTGAGGATAAAATACGACTGATTACATGATAATTTAATCATTCACGTCACTCATGTCTTTGTGTTATTATGTTTAATAAGGGCTTCTTTTTAAGTTTTGCACGTGGTTTACTCGGTGGAGTGGTTTACTCGCTGAATAGACATATTCAGATGGACAGATAGATAGATAGATAGAAAAAACGATTGATAATCAGCTCATTTACGAGAAATTACAAATACTTTCAAGAAGAGATATTTTTGGCGCTTGAGCCTGTAATAGTGTCATTTTTATTGAATTACATTTTCAAGAATGTCGTAACATCCAATTAGCTTTTCAATTATCACGCATATCATTTTACTCCTTCTTTAAGGCCTTCATAGATTAAAGAATTCTCATTTGAAAATTATCATATTAATGGATCGCATGAAAATTAAAAATATTAATTACGATATTACAAGCGAGGTTTGACGGAGAGTTAAAAGCTAAAAAAATAGACATAAGTTATGCAAGACTGTAATGATTATGCTTTCTCTCGTTTAAAAAGAATATCTGGCATGAAATTAACCCTAAAATTAATTTATAAACTATATTCTTATCTTATAGCTCCATTTGTTTATTTCCATGTTGACGTGACTAATAGGATTGTAATAGAAAACTTGTTAAAGATCTTTCTATAGATTTCTACTACACGTTTAATTCGTGCTTCTGAGTCTTCTATACATGGAGCACGTACTGCATCTGCTCCTGCGTTTCACATTAGACTGCCTTTGAAAAGTGTCAACATAATGTTTGCTGAACCTGCCAATATCATGATCAAACATGAGTCGCCACACCATAATATAGTTTGTATAACCGACTAGCTCATACAAATTGCCATAGAGTCAAGGACGTGTTAACTGATCACGTGATTTGCAGGCTAGGAACCTAGAGCTGAGGGGAGGAAACGGAATGACTGCCTCAGAAACCATGAGCTACAACAGCGCCCTCAACACTGTTCTCATCAACGCTCCTGGTAATTTCAGCGGCAGCTCGCCAGCCACGATCGCCATCGACTTCGATCGGGTGAGTTTGATTTCGTGCTGCTTCCTTTTTGTTCTCAAATGATTTTTTTTTTCCATGACATACTGTGATTACATGACATGCAGGAAATGTGCGATACGATAAGTTGAAAATATCCACTTTGTAAGATTGTGTGTCTGCACTGACGCTCGTAACATAATTGTATCATCGTATCATTATCATAAGTGCATGAAAGGGATGAATACTACAGTGAGCCCCCATCCAGAAAAACAATGATTTAGAACAAAAATTCCATGAGAAAGAATATGTGATTTTTGTTGTTGTTTGTGTGTAGGTAAATGTGTGTGTGTGTGGGGGGGGGGGGGGGGGGGCTGCGGGCAGGGGTCAAAGTTCCATATAACCCCTCCTCCCCTCCCCTTCGCTTATACGAGAAGAATCTTGGGAAGTTCTCTTAAATATATATATCCAATATGTAATAATAAGTTGTTGCAAACCTTGTAATCGAGGTTTGATAGCCAAAATGATTGATCATAAATGGCTGTGAATAAAGATTATAAATCTGTGTGAGTGAAACACTTTCATGACGATATCAAACGAAATAAAGTATAGTTCAGTGTGGTTAATATGTCTGATACACTCCATGGATACACTTCAATCGCCTTTCTTTCTGTCGTATTCTACATGCTACTCAGTTCTCGTATCCTCTTTCATCTAGTATTGTTTTAATATAATATTCTTTCCGCAGAATGTGGTGTTCATCAATGTTCACGATCAGAACTCCTGCGTGGGTTTCGCCCTGGGAGATGAAATGGCGGAGGACACGAAAAACCTCATTAGGAACAATGATCACAATCAGGTATGCAAATTCGTGCAGTTGTGTGTGTGTAGGTGTGTGTGTGTAAACCCATTGGAGAGCCTCTAGGGCATAATTCACGTGATTACGGGAAATGCCGGTGGTTGTCGTGGGAGGTGTTCTTGTCCCTCAAACTGTCTCTGCGTCTACTGTCATTGTTTATAACAATTAAGAACTAATTAGCATCAACTTCAGATCAGTTGAAAAAGGAAATCTTATAGGACCTTTTATGTTTGATCTATAGGATAATCTGAAATATATATTTTCATGTGTATTTTTGTGTGCTTGGCAACGCACCCTTACTCATTGCACATGGGGATTTGAAATGTTAAAACAGATTGAAATTTTTTATTTGAAATTTTGTAAAGGTCTTCTTGGTGTTCATAGGAAGACCCCTAACTGTATAGTTCATGGTGAATTGGGGAGATATAAATTAGAGTATATTGTTGCAAAATTGAAAATTTGTATTTGAAATTTTGTAAAGGTCTTCTTGGTGTTCATAGGAAGACCCCTAACTGTATAGTTTATGGCGAATTGGGGAGATATAAATTAGAGTATATTGTTGCAAGTCGTATGCTTATGTTTTGGTATAGGATAGTTCATGGAAAGCAAGGTAAACTGGCTAGCATAATGTATTCGTTTTATTTTTCTCTTTTTGAAAGTTGTACTTACATCCTGCCATGGCTTGGGAAGATTAAAAGTATTTTTGATAGTTTAGGATTTTCATACATTTGGGATAACCAAGCACAAGATATGGAGTTTTCTGTGTTTAAGAAAACTGTGTCGCAGAGGTTGAATGATACACGCCAACAAGTTTGGCATAACGAAATAAATGTGAATTCTCAATGTATTGTGTATCGAATATATAAGCAAAAGCTAGTGTTTGAAGATTATAATGGTGCACCTTAATCCATGTGATAGGATTTTTTTTTGTGTGTATAGATTTCGATGTTTAAATGATAAGCTTCCTATAGTGACTGGAAGGTATGCAAATATTCCTCGAGAGGATCGAATATGTGAATGTTGCTCCCTGAATCAGATCGGGGATGAATTTCATTATTTGTTTCAGTGTCCAATATTTGAAAATGATCGTAAACAAGCCATGAAGATTTTTTTTTTTTTTTTAACGACCTAATGTATATGAAATGGATCTTTTATTTAACCACTCTACGCAAACAGTGATGTTGAAATTAGTAAAGTTTTGTAAGGTAATTGTAGATTATTTTGATAAACTTTGAAAAGATTTGCTTGTGTGTGATTATGAGTACTTATACATTAACCCTGTTAGAGGGTGATGATTTTTTAGCTTACATGAATTGCAGGCACAGTGCCTGTTATAGAAAGTAGATAGTCTGATGTATTCGTATATTCATCTCTATTCCATGTACATGTATATATCTTCATTGCATGTTTAGTCTGTCATGTAGATTGTTATTCTTGCCAATTTGTATCTTACATGTATTTATTTTTACTCACATACCCCAGAAGGGTGATTGAGTTAATAAACTACTACTACTACTACTACTACTACTACTACTACTACATGTTGTGTGCTTCTAATTTTTTTTCCGCATATTTTTTTTATATATGAATTGATTTCCCAGGAAAGTTTGAATTTTTCCTTAATTGCGTTGACCACTCTGTTTTTTTTTTTTTTTTTCAGGTCATCGACTTGGTGTCGGACAAGGCAGGAACCGGAAACTACCGAGTTGCTGGAACGATCCCGGATGGTTACCTCCAGACCGCCAATGGACCTGTCATCCGCGGGATGTGCAGCGGTCGATCCTCTCTGTGGCTGGAGGTGGAAACGGATGAAGAGATGTCCGGGAGGCAGGAGAGAGGAAGATTCTGTGCTTACGTTTGCGCGTATGTGAATGGTTTCAGAGTGTGCTACCGGAGGTGCTGGTAGAGGTATAGCACCTTCAGTTGAGACATTTCTCTTCGATAGAAATCCCTATTCTAAGAAATACACAGGTATTGCTCATTATTCTTAATCTAAGCCAAACGATAGATAATTATAATCATTTCCCCTTTTTTATATCGAAAAAGGAAAATTAACGTAGATTTGTTTGTAGGAAAGTCTCGTTGAAATCAAAGGCTTGAAGCGTTCTTCAAGTGAAGTGCATTTCGTAAGTTCCTGAGATAAATACTAAAAGTATACAGCCAAATAACATTTCAAGATTGGTCAGTGGCTTGTGTGACAGAATCATTTTATTTCAAGAAGTATTCAAAAACACGATTTACCGAAACTGTACAACATTTCAACTGAATTCTTTACTACTAGTAAATAATCCAACGCAAAGTAGGCTATAGTTAGTGCCAATGAGCTGAGCTCGTTATATTCCTGTTTTCGTGCTGAAATTAACCAGAACATGGGGTAATTTGTGACACTGATTATACCTCCCCTCCCTACCCCTTTAAAAAAATGAGATTGAAGAGTCTCGAATAAATGTGCAATGACTAGTATCTAAAGTGCCGCAATGTTATGTTGCATGTTGGTATGTTATGTTGCATGTTGGTATGTTATCCGTCATACTTATCCGTGATAACTGCACATGAAGGGCATTGCCGGTATTTGAGAACAAACCCGTTTATCTTAACTATATACACATTTATTGGTATTAGATAGATTATAAATGAAACCATATACGGAAAATAGGCCTCTTAATAATTTTCACCAATTTATGATTTGAAACGTTTATACATGCATAAAGCCTTTTTCCCTCTCTACCCTACTATATAGCTTCCACAGGGTTTTAGTAAAAAATAAATAAATAAATATAGAAACATATACGCATATACACTTCCTTATCAACATTCGGTTGTCTAAGATTCTTTCCCTCCATTCTGCTTGGCTAAATGATATGTATACGTAGATGGGTTTCCTGGGCTGCCACGTGTTCAAGCATCCGCTTGTAGTGGCAGTCCTTCTTCTGCATGATTTCTTGGGGAATTATTTTCAAATTTGGTAATACAATATATTTTGGTAATGGAATCAATGTTCCATTCTTTTTTTTCTCCATTGAATCATTGTAATCTATATAGTGATGTTTTTTAAAGTATGTGTGAAATAAATTCTGATTCATGTGTGAAATTATGATGAAGAAAAATAAATCTAGATAAATCAAAACAAATATATGGCGATTTTGAAGTTTGCAGTACATCATGTGAGTAGTCCTAAAATGAACTGTCCTGTAGAGAGAAGAGATGGGAAATGTGAAAAGTCAAGTGTAAAGGAGGGAGAGTAGAGACTTCTTGTGTTGTGAATCGGTGTGATATGAAGGTGGAAGGCCATATGAATGTCCTGGTATGACTTGCAATTGGTAGTTGGGGGAAATCACTGAGTAGGGTCTCTGATATGAACCATTTGATTAATTCTTTTATTATCACGTGCAATTATGAGAGGACAGGGGAACGTATGGAGAGCCCTGATAGGAACTGTTAGGTTATTCCTTTCTGCAGTGTAAAGTGACAAGACTCAAATAGGACTTTAGTTCAATAACAAAATGCACCAACAAATATTCGTCCTATTTTTTTTTTTATTTTAAAGGTTGCTATCTAATTGCCACATTAGTTTCAAACATATTTCGTCACGTTTGCCATTTCATGTACAAGAACAAAATTATGCAAAAACGTCAATTTATATCTTCATACTCTGTATTTTTGTTAATGGAAGAGATGAATGTAAGATCATTAGATTTAGGTACAGATAATGATTTAATTGTGTTGATCTCTTGTGAGTACCCCGCCCCGTTTGTTTGTTTGTTTGTTTTTTCGAGGGGAGGGGGTGAGGGGGTAAATGCAATACATCTCATGGTACTCATCGAAATCTATTCAAAGGCATTATTTCAACTGTGCCAAAAGCACTGAAACAACCTGTGCCCAATTTGTTTACTTTGAATATTTTCGTATTTTCAAGTAAGCTCGTGTTTCTGCAGACTTCCTACTATAAATATTGGTGTGTTTAACCAAACCTTATCACTAAAATAATTGTTTTCATTTCACGGAATTACATATATATATATAATTTGAGTATATGAGAGCTATGCTCCGTTTTTAAGATCTTCAAGATCTAGGATTTATTATTTTTTTTTTCTACTGATTCTTCTACTGATTCTTTGAATTATATATATATATATATATATATATATATATATATATTCCATCTGAGAAGATTTAAAAAAATGAAAAATATGACATTGATGCTTGTTTATTTAATAGAAAAAAAAACAAACACCCCTTGTGAAAGAAATCTTCAGGGAAAGTTCAAATACACCTCATTTTGTTTACAATTTCGGGCCAAATTTGGTTTACCGGAAAAGGGGGGGGGGTAATTTTTTTTTTTTTTTTTTGGTCATTGCACTTTTATGTAAGTTCACAGAAAACCTGTGGATGTTCCCTTCGGAATTAATGGAGAACCATTTTTTTTACATTTTCATATTTTTCTTGAGACTTTGATTTTTCTCCCAGCAAAAGTTCTTTGCGATCGCTCACCGACCGGCGGCCATCAAGCCACAGGTTTGACCAATACAAAATTTTTGCAACAACTGGTGTGGGTGAAAAGTATTCTATTCATCTGCGGTTGATAGGGTTGGCCCTTGCAAAGAGTGCCTCGTTCCTAGAAAACAGTTTGAGCTGTGTCAGGAGAAACATACAATTTAACGAACGAAAAGGGACACGTCAGGACATGAGAAATTAACTTCGTCTTGTCTTTGTCATTTCTACAATCGTCCAAACTGAGGTACGATCTGAATGCATGTATAAAGTTTCGGTTTACTTGATCGAAATTCATTTTCAACCAGCTGTCAATCGTTTTGAATAAATAAGCATGCATGACAATCTCTCCTTTACACGTGTGTGTGTTTAGAACCGCAGTCTACTGAACGATTGCATGATGTGATAATGATATTTACATTGCATCCTAACCTCTACAACTCGACCTCACCGCCAATGTATGGGGACTCCATTAACGAACATGAACTAAAGCTTTTAGCCTAAAGCAATTCATAAATTGAATGTCGGATATCTTTGTCGTGTTCTCCCCCCCCCCCCCCCCCCTCCAAATGTCATTTTCATGTGCTTACTTTAATGATAAAACCACCCGTTTTGTGCTAATTCGAGACAGGAACGAATATCCGCAATTCGCATCTATCATTCTACGAGTACGTTATGGCTCGAAATTCTTGCCGCACATGGGCAGTGTATTCAATTTCTCCTCTTTGTAAACATAGGAATTATTCTTTACAAACATGCAAAAACGTTCCAAATATTGAACTGAATGAAGTTCATTACTCGCATTTTTCACTGTGCGCGGAAAACGTGTACAGGACGTCGATGTTTGCCATCAGCGAATGACATGTGTTTTTTTCCCCTGCCCCCCCCCCGCTTCCAAAAAAAAAACAAACAAACAAACAAAACAAAACAAAACAAAAATCAAAAACAAAACACACACACCACAAATCAAAGCAATGCAAAACCAAACAACCAGACCAAGATGTTAAATTGTTGATCTCACGTATTACCATTTTACAAATTAATGATAATGTATTTTTTTATTTTATTTTTGCCGTACTACAGATACTGAAATATACCCATTAACATTCATCTAAAAATCATTGATGATACAGGATACCAGCTTGACGAGAGCCAGAAGTGGGGCTGATGAAGGGGAATTTCCCTAGAAAGTGTGTTCTATTGAAATCTGAAACAGGAGAAGTCAAATGATATACAGGTGTAAAACGCATTATCAGTTTGTAAACTTTTTGAAAGACTCTGAGGGCGATATATACGCGAGACGGTAAAATGTTATCATTGCGACGCAGAGGGCGCCATAGTACGCTGCCCCAGAGAGGGAAGAGAAAGCCGCTTGTCTGTCTTTCTCTCTCTCTCTTGGGCAGTGTGAACTTTAGAAAAGTTTCCGCCCACTCTGCATCCTGATTGGTTGGCACCCGACGAGTGTAAAAACATACACTGGCCAAATCTGTTCTCAGGTTCAAAGGTCCGCCATGATTTCTATTCAAAAGACAACAAACTGAAATATGATTTGAAAGTCGTCAACGTTTAAACGAAATCTTGGCAGGTCCTCTTTGTCTGTGGAGTTCAAAAACACTTTCATGACAAAGTTCTGTCAGAGAATCTTTGACTTAGCATTGAGCTTAGAGGGGAATACCAATCCAATTAAAAGTTAGTGTGAAAGAAAGAGCAGGATTCTCTAAACACAACAATGAAAATTTGATCAAAAACAGATGAAAATTAAGGAAATTGTGAAATTGTGAGATTTTGCTAATTTTCATGGACAGTTCTTGTTAAGAGTCAGTATGAGTGTGCAAATAGTAAATTAATGCTGTTTCATTACAATTTAATGTAGACGTTGTACCTGAAATCGTGGATTTCAGGTTCAAGTTTTTCGTTCAAACGTAATTATGACCCAGTTCGAAATCCTCATACAGCTGACTAATCATATTTTTTAAGGAACTCAACCAGTAACAACATTATGTTTTAATCTAGCAGAAAAATTTAATTTTCGTTGTGAAGTGATCAGCTCAGTTTATAGAAAAAAAAAACAAGCACATTTTTGGCCAAATTCAGTTTGACATGGGAAATTGTAGCTTATGCATGGACTCATCTTGTGTATAATGATAAATCCTAATTACCCCCGGAAGTGCCTGAAATGAATGAGTTAAATCTTATATGAATAAAAGAATGAAGGACTTGGGTCATTCTTACACTCATATCATAGCGCCCTCTCTCGTCCTTCTCTCATCTCTATAGCAGAATATCATGTATGTATATGATTCAAAGAACGACCCAAGTCCATCACACAAATTGGACTCTCCACAACTAATGTAAATGGTAATTGTCATGACAATATACAAATTATGTTCTAATTTTAATATACAATATTGCCTTCCCATCACAGTTAATTATTATTGGACAAATAAAAAAGATATAAAGTTTTTTCAAGTTTACTCGAAATGGTCTTCCATGGACTTGGGTCGTTCTTATGTTCAGATACTCAATTTTGGACACTGGCCTAGTATTAATGATGTCATTTCCTCACAACTTTTTGTAGGGGTTGTAGGCCTATAGGAAATTGTGATTTTTTTTTTTAGTTTGTTTATCTTTAACGCAATTACGCCCCAGTTTCAAGTCCTGACACATCTGAATAATCATTATTTCGAAGTTGCTCAACTAGTATATGATAAACATTATGTCTTGAACTTCTTTAGCAGAAAATTGAATTTTCATCATTTTTTTAACCTAATCAAAGAAAAAGTGTGGCGTGATGACATTATCAGCTCACTCACTGACATATTCTCATGAACTGTTCAAGATCTGTTTATGGAAAAATTAGCGTATCTTTAGAATATCATAGTTCCAGTACTTGTAAAGCCGACTTAATTGGGCTTGTCATATTTCACTCTCTCCATTCCAACTATAACTTATAAGACTTTGTGTGCCATGTTTATTTCCTGTCCATTGGTTTGTGTGTTAAATTTATGATTATTTGGCACATTGACATGTAAAGGGTTAACTCGCCTACAGAATTTCCCTTTATCTTCATCAAGACGTACATGAACGCGTTTGACCTTCGTAATGTGGCAGAATGCCAAAATCTGGCGGGATTGGCAGAATGCCAAAATCTGGCGGGATTTTCCCCCATATACATGTACCTGCTTTCTTCAGGCCATACCAGGATGAATGTCAACCGTTTCCCGTAGATGAGTCGTTACAAGACGTTCCAAGACTTACTGGATGCTTCCTCATGCAGATTCTCGGAACAGGAAGGTCACGTCACCCACTTAAAATTTGAACTTCTTGGAAGAAAACACCTTTTGATGTTAAGCCTTTATATTGTGAAGGCTTAACGTCAACAATCTAACATTCATACAAAATGACTATCAAAATGTCGATAATCATAAACAAAGCAAAGACTATATGCTAGGAGGGGGTATTGGTTTTTAATATAGTAAAGGAGCTTGTGTACTGGGAGCAGTTTAAAATCTATGTATGTAGACAAAAATATTAAGTCATACATGCAATATAATGTCAATAAATAAAAGTACATAAATTTCAATAAATGGTTATTAATCATTGGGGCAAAAACTATCTACTATATTAACAATCTACAGTAAATATGTGAAATCATAAGGTCAACTTTACAGTCTGTCAACATGTAAGAATAGACACAAAATAAAATAAATAGGTATATAAATAAACTGCGTTATACAGTATAATACCGAAAAGAAAGAAAGAAAGAAAGAAAAGTACACAGGGTACGCACAGATGGAAGGTTTAAGCAATTAAGAATTATATAGTATTAATAGCCTATATTATGATGATTCTGGTTATTTCAATAAACTTTCAAAAGTCGTGAGGTAAAGTCTATACGAAAAACTTTGAAGATAAAGTTGACAGGGGCATGGTATAGCGAACGGGGAGTGGGGGATTCATTTGGGTGATGAAGGGGATGTCCCTAGGACGGCTTTGAGGTTCTGAACTTTGCTATTATACCACCAATTAACAAACAAAGCTTTACGTTTTTACCTTTATTTTTGACTATTTAACAACTAGTCTATCTTAAAAGTGCATAGGTATCTGCAGTAATAATTATTACGTATCACTACCATGTCTCTGAGTGTCGAAGAAGCTACAATTCGAACAAGGTGTGAAATTTCTCACCAATTTTATTATGATTGCACAATGTACAAACATAATCTTTCATCACAATTAGTGTCACCTTCGTTTTCTGTTACAACTGGAAGTTCGATATTTACTAGTGTAATATCTGTGAATTTTGGTAAAATTAATAGCATGGTTGCGAGGACGAATCAACACGTATATTTCCAACTCGCTAACTCGAACTTATTTATTTAAAAAATCCTATGATTCACTCATGCAATACTTGATTCAACAGTGCTGAACCAAAATGGAAGAGATTTATCTGCTGAATTCTGCTTGACATCCCTTTAAACCAAAGGGAACAAAGCGATTGAGAAAACCCCGCATCATTAAAACCACAGACAGTAATCACTTTTTGAAGCATAGAGCCAATTTGATTGCAAATCTTGGCTATTGTACATTTAAAAAAAAATTAAACAGTACGTGATTTTTTTTTTGCCAACCGAAGAGTGATCTAGTGATCTTTCTGAACCAGTTTCGACCTACCTCCCCCCCCCCCCCTCCCCATTCTATATAGATTTTACATTACGTATTACTGGATAACGTGTAGGATTTTATTGTTTACAGTTAAGATTTTTTTTTTTTTACAATATTTTACATGAAATTTTTCATCCATCAGGGTGCATTGTAAGTAGCCCAAATTTCACAGCCATAATGTATATAACAATGGGCAGTACAAAACCGTCAATAACTTCATTTGAATATCAATAGGCAGTGCAAGTCTTCCATTTTATGCAGTGATCGAGATGAAGCATAATTATGATTTTAGCCAGAAGGAGCGCCCTCAAGATTCGGAGTTGTGTTTATCAAAGTTCGTTTTCCCCGGTTTCTCAGTTACACATTTCAATGTCGACATGGTATGTTTACCATGTTTACCACATGTACGTTAGGAGGATGGTTACGGTGATAAAAGTAAAAATGAATAGTTAGAAAATAGATAAACAAGTAGGTAAATCATTGAATAAACAAATACACAATCAAATACTAAGGACCTACACTTATTCAAAAGTCAAGGGTCAAGTGAATTTTTTTAAATTATATTTTTATTATTTTTTTATACTTCGGGAATGGCTCGAGGTATCTTCGTTAAACTATAATAGTACAAATGCATTTCCTGCCTGTCAGGGATTATTTTGGGACTGTGTGGGTCATGAGTCAAAGGTCAAAGCCAAGTTATGAAAAGTTCACTCTTTCCCATATTCAAAGAAGTCCAGGAATGTGTGTGCACTTTCTATTTTACATTGTTTTACACCCTACACAGTTTATTTACATCCATACATGAAAAACCAAGGATCATTAAAGGTATAGACACACAATGATCCTGCCGTTGAGGATTTTCTAAGATATCCTCTGGAGTCCTGAGTTTCCACAGTTGAAACTAACGTCAAAATCATGTAACTTAAACCCCTTGGCGTGATGCAGCCTATTTCGTGTACGGAAATTAAAGGCAATATTTACCATTTGCAGATGAAACAAAAACCCAGCATTATTGCTTCTAAATAGTTCTAAAATGTGAAATAGGAATAGAAACAACCAGTGTAAACATTTTAATCAATTGAACCAACGTTAATTGGATGTCTCAGCTATTCCAAAAACGGATTTTCATCAAATAAACGTTGAACTCCTCTTGGAATGGTATGCTCTGTACCATTTCGTAACTTGTTTCTTGGTATCTCGCAAAAAGTTAAAAGGCAAATCCTTAGCTCCACCGACACTGTATCATCCCTTTAAATATTGTTAGATATACAAAACGTGAGAAATAATTACATTAGGATTGTTTGCATAATTAACCGTTTACGATTATTATTCATTTAAAAAATAGTGATATCTTCGAATATGTAAGGCTTTATTGCGAATCTTTTTATATAGTAGTATGTTTTGTGATACAACTGACCTTAACATACGCATCAAAATTTGATAACTCGAACATTATTGTTACATCACTGCTCCCAGTGGTAAACAGTACCTTTAACTTTCGTAAAGTTAGCTAAGTTTACACTGTTTTCATACGATTGGAATGTATTGGAAATAGAGTATGATTCGATATTTTCACACTTACAGGAGCCACTTCTTCGACTAAGTGTTCTATTGACTTTTAATGGAAGTTTCGATTTAAACGATTGCTATGCTTTCATTTCTCTTCTTATTTCTTTTAGTTATCCAAAATAAAGCACGAAGTATAATACATCTGTTAAGTTCCCTCGTTGTGTTTCCCGGTCATTATTTTGTGGCATGGTGCCCTGAAATTTGGGGGAAAAATTGACATAAAAGAGTAAAATTTAAAAATGACAAAAAACAAATTAGAAAAATAGTTACCTCAATACCAGAAGAGTCGAGCCATCCAGTGATAGAGGATAGTTGAACCATGTCTCCAATCTCCTCTGACTGCATGGCACTTAACGCTAATCAAGATGGTCATTGTTAAATCTAATACCTCCGTGTATGTATCAAAATCAGGATATCAAGCATCCATCAGGATAAATATGCCAAAATGAAAGATTCTAATAGAAACAAGATTACGCATAAATCGCTAACCACTGTCTTGTCGTCTTTAGTATTGAAAAAAAAAATCATGCATGAATCTGAGAAATTCATTATTTGCTGTCCTTTGAGATGTTGGACAATCTGGCCCGAATTCACGATGGTGGTACAAATGAAACCATGGTTTAAACCATGGACAAAAACCATGGAGCGCCAAGTGTCGCACGGAATATTCCGTTACGAAATCAGTCATTTCGTCGATATTAATGATTATTTTGTAACGAAATGACAACATTCTGTAACTAAACTGACATTTTGTCCACGAAATGATAATTTCGTTAACGAAACGGTCATTTTGTCAAAGAAATTACTGATTTCGCAACGAAATATTCCGTGCGACACTTGGCGCTCCATGGTTTTTGTCCATGGTTTAAACCATGGTTTCATTTGTACCACCTTCGTGAATTCGGGCCTTTGTGTGTGTGACTTGTTTCTTTGTTGTGGTGTATCACCTCTGTTTCCTTGTGCTAGAGTGACAGAGATCTCAAAGAAAAAGAACAGTTTCGGATGAGATGTTTGTTGAGATAATGAGAAACCTTATATGAAATATGGAAGAGCGTATAACTGCAGGAGGAGTTCATAGTTTATTTGATAAAAAATTGTTCTGAAATGACTGAGATATCCAAAACAAAGGGATTTTGATAAAATGTGGCACCCACCTTTTTAATATTTAGATTGCTTTTTTACTTTTGTTTGTATCACAGCCATTTTAAAAAATCAAATAAGCACCTCTTAGACTTTTATGCTCTCGAACATTTCATAAAGTTATATTAAATGGGCTAGTCAAATACCGTTTAGTGATTGGCTGAACACAGTCACGTGATGAAGGCACATTTGTTATGTTCGCCCATGGGAGAACATTCTTTGTAATGTTCTTCCATGGGAAAACATTTTCACGTAACAAATGACAGAAGACCTAAGACCCGCGCACAGTGAATTTGGATCTGGGCGAGCGATCGAGTGCGTTGTGCTGTGCTGGTGGTTGACAAACGTTGACGTATTTGACGCATCTGACTAACCCATATAATATAACAGATGATGGCTTTTGTTGTCGGGAACATGTATCAAACGTTCCACCCTCAGGGTTTGAAATGCTATTTCGGGAGACTATAAGTCCCTCGACTTCGTCTCGGGACTTATAACCTCCCTCAATAGCATTTCAAACCCTTCGGGTGGAACATTCGGTATGTTCCCTCCCCCGCCAGTCATCATCTATATAATGTCGCCTCTCAAGAAGTTAAAGGCTTAATCCTCACTTCAACCAATACTGCACCATCCTTTTAAACACTTTTAAAAGAGATCACAGGAGCTTTCACCTGTGAACTCTGAATACAAGTGAGAGGAGATGCAGGGGGGGGGGGGGGGGGGGGGGGGGGGGGGGGAGTCCACTCTCCTTGTGGCACCACCCTTTTCAAGGCACCACTCCCCGCATCTCCCTTACTATGCCTACCATGCCTACAGGCGACCCGAGCAGCCTCGACACTGGATAATGTTATGGTATGAAACTGATATAACATTATAGAAGGGGGGTTCCGTCAAGTCCTACAAGATATCATGTCAAACCTCATTTTGTTGAAGAAAACCCCAACATTTTAAAGTCATTGCTCTCATCAAAGATCAGTAAAAACAAAGTGGTTTAAAAAAACCCTGACTTTCAAACCTATAGGACATTAACCTATTACATCATGTGTATCATTGTTACTATTGGTACCTGTTTAAGCCAAGTTTCGATGGGATTTCCCCCTTTCTGTCAAAAGGTGGTACGTTTTATTCCAATCAATATCCTAGAAGGGGTAGGTGGGAGATTTGTGTGCAAACATGTTTTTTTTTTCTTGAAACTTGGATGACAGACTAGAACAAAAGAACAAAAAAAGTACCTAGGAACACCAACATCATCGCGGTATTATGTATGTATATATATATATATATATATATATATATATATATATATACATATATATATATATATATATATATGATATATATATGATATATATATATATATATATATATATATGTATATATATATATATATATATATGATTTTAGAAACTAACGAACCACCATAATTTCAAAAATACACCAAAGAAATGTTACGGATAGTCACATTTTTTACTTCAACGAAAACGTATTTCCTTTTCAGAATACTTGTGCTTCATTGTGCGTGACACAGACACTACATTTAAATGCAAGCAGTGAAAGGTAATTGGGACAAATCATGAACTTTGTGAGAACAAAGTCCACTAATCCCCCTCCTCTCCCCCCCCCCCCAAAAAAAAAAAAAAATATGGTACCGTTCCGACGGAAAGTATAGTCGTTTATGTTGGAGAATGTGTGCACAAGATTTATTCATATTTATACGTGAAAAGCAAAGATCATTTTAGGGTAGATACATAATGTTTCATGCCAGAAAACGTATAGGACATTAACCTATTACATCATGTGTATCATTGATACTATTTGTACCTGTTTAAGCCAAGTGTCGATGGGATTTTCCCCTTTCTGCGTGTCAAAGGGTGGTACGTTTTATTGCAATTAATATCCTAGAAGGGGTAGGGGGAGATTCGTGTGCAAACATGTTGTTTTTTTGTTTTTTTCTTGAAACTTGGATGACAAACTAGAACAAAGGAATAAGTAACTAGGAACACCAACACCATAATTATATATATATATATATATATGTATAATATGATTGTAGAAACTAACAAATCACCATAATTTTAAAAACACACTAAGGAAATGTTACAGATAGTCACTTTTTTTAGAGGGAAAACGAAGATGTGAGTGAGTGTTGTGCGTGTGCAGTCGTGGCGGTAGGCATGTGGTAGATGCGTTAAATGTTTGTGTTAGCGGCCATATGATATATCATTACACTTCAATGTATCACAGCAATAATACTAACAAGATCAGACCAATTAGTAAATAGAATTATATCAGTTGTTATATTTTCCTAAAAATATTGAGTTATCTCTTTATACTAGGTTCGAAGGAAAACAATGATGTTCATGATATCAGGGAGTCAGGTAAAGCATTCCATATGTCTGGTTCGTGATGCCTCACAGGTCTGTGAGCTATGAGGGATTTTGGATTTTGTAAGGGTAGGGTACGAAAGAATGATTGCATTTATAATCCAAAAAGTTTTGAAATGACTGCGGCAGCAAATTTTAGGTATGTTCATACGTGAATACAGAAGTTTGAAAGTATGTATATCATCAATTTTTAGTACCTTTAGGGCTTAAATAACGGGTAGTATGCGCTAATTACGCAGATTGTGAACAAATTCTGATTGCCTTTCTTTGCGATAAAAACAACAAATTTACCTGCGTCCTACTACAATAATACCCAAAACAATATTACAATAAGTCAACGAGGAAAAACAATTGCATTATAAAGGATAATATAATATGACGTGAATGACAATAAGTATCGCAATTTATATTATAATGCCAAATCTGTCTGGGTAAAACTGTTGTAATATTCCTTTTATGATCATGCCCTGTCAGTTCATTATTCAAAACTACGCCCCCAATTTGGTGTACGTTCGTCCAATGAACAATATGCCAACCACACAAATATTACATTCATCAGGTTGGGAACGTGAACGGTTAAAATACATTAAATTAGTTTTTGGAATAACTTGTTAACAACTATTCAAGGGCTATACAGTTTGCCGAGAAAAAAACCCCGACATAATGAATTTGCGGGGATTCAGCGTTCGAATGAAATTATCATTAGTAATATTTATAGGACACTTAGGAACCCAATTTGAAACCAATATTTACAAAATAAATATTTAAGCAGTGGTATAGTATTGGTGGAGATGAGGATTTGCTTTTAACTTGTTGAGAGATACCAAGAAACCGCTTACAAAGCATACCATTCTTGAAGCGAATTCAAACTTTATTTGATGAAAATCGTTTTTGGAAAGACTGATGCATCCAAAAACAAGGTTAAACAAAGCGATTTTAATAAATGGTGGGTCCCACCTTTTATTGGGGGATTGGTCTGTTTTGGATATCTCAGCCACGAAAAAAAAAAGAAATCAATTTTCATCAAATGACCATTCATTTCCTCTTTGAATTACTTCCTTCGGATATTTTGATACGATAACAATATTTTAGTTGAAACAAAAATAATGGTTTTACCATGATTTCTGAATAAAATTGTCATATGCTGCATTGGCGTCATTTTCTTTGTTAACATCTAACCATCGCTGTTGCGCTGAAATAAAACTTAATAAGTCAATGTTAATTTTGGTTTCTTTCTCCACATTCGATTTCCAACCTGTCGACCGTGATGTGAAATGGGGACGTTTTTCGTGACTGCAAAAAAAATAAACATGGCCAGATGTTTCAGTACAAAGATACCACTAAAATAATCAGCTGTGAGAACCTTGGAAAATATGTTATCCATAAGCGTTTTTGTTGTATGTGTCATGCGTGTTGGTTGAGTAATTTTGGGAGACATGATATTGATGAAATATTCAATATTCTACTTGCTGAATATGAAATAGAAGAAGAAGAATAAATACTGAAATAACCCATTGGTTGTATATTCAAATTTATTTTCTGGTGAGATCTATACAAATGTATTATCAAACTTATCTGAGAACAATTTGGTTGTTTATACTAGTATGTATATTATACTCCAACTAATTAACATTTATTGTAATGATCATTATCTCTATAAATAGATCTTCCGATTCATCAATAGGAAGGTCATTCCTTCTTCTAGATTTTTACATTTAAAACAATCCAGTGCATAAAATGCTACAGAACCATCATGTGGCCAGATCTGTCCTTATATTATAACCAACAATGCTAAACGGGGGTGGGGGGGGGGGGGGGGGGTGGGGGGGGGAGGGGCAAGTCAGAGTGCAGGCAAGTTTCAGTAAGAGGCCTATACCTATAGAAAACCAAAAAAGTGGATATACATATGAAAGGATTCCATTTTATCATAATTTGTATTCAAACTCCTAGAATGCATATGTATCAGACTAACACGCTAGAAATCATATTGGTGCCACACTTTTTTTTTTCGAACTCATTAATCGTATTATGATAAAAGAATTAACATAATGATTTAACAAGCGGGTCAAGGGCAGTGTGTGCGTTAGTGACGGTACACGACACCTTTAACGGTTTGAGTGCGGAGATATGCTGGTGAGTGAGTGGGTGTAAATGTCGAAGTAAATGCATTGAAAATGATGAAGGAGGTTGTGAGAGGCTAGCCTACTAGTATCTGACAGAACGAAGGAGATGGGAAAACATAGCCATGTTGGAGTGTGTGTGTGTGTGTGGGGGGGGGGGGGGGCTCCCATCAAATATTGGAAATGCAATGAAAAAAAAAACGTCTTTACACTAAGCGTTTTAATTTTTTTTTCTTTAAATAATGAATAAGAGAGGAGAATACTGCAGTAAAAGCAATTATGATAATAACAATTATCACGAGGAGAATGATGAATATGTGAAAGGACCTACATAAATCTTCATCTTCATTTCGAATGAATCATTTCAAACGATTTCCTTATGAGAAGAGAGAATCCTTCCGTTGGTGAATTGCATCCTCAAAGCGAGTTGCTTTAAAAAGTATTGAGTATACTTATTGACAATACATAACAATGTAATCAATTGGATGAAAACGTGATACAGTAATGGCTGTATATTGAAAAAAGGAAAGGTAACCAAAGATATGTATAGGATAGTATGTTCAGGGTGCAAAATAGTTTACCAGTACCATATGTGCAGATAAATCAGAGTTCACGCTAGTACAAGCAGGAAAGGGTGACATATCGCCGCGAGGTATAGCGTCCCCACCCCGTGACGACAATTTGCCTCAGACCAAGGAGGTTTGAGAAATGGAGTAACAACAGTCTCATTCCCTTTAATCCAATGTTTCATGCCGCCACTCAGAAATATTTGAAGTATATGCTAAACTGGAGCTGCCTCACAGATAGGAAGACAATTATTGATTCATGTGGCACTGCATCGTGACTCGTCACTCTCAAAGGAAGATATGTCTTTATGATGGTAATTACTTTTCGCCGTCCCTTCTTTATAAGCGACACGTTAATAATACAGGCACGGGGATATGCGAATAAAAATTGTACAAAAATCGATGAAATTAAAAATCAAAATCACTCGTTTTTACATGAATTTACACTAATCTAACATATAAATGAATAAAGAACTATACTCGAAAATTATACCATATCAGTTTCATTCGTCGGAAGCGGTCGGAAAAATGATAAAATCGGCTTTGTAGTGAGAGTACAGATTCAAATATTTTCACGACATACAGCTCAGGTTTACCCTTTTGCACATAATCTTGCTTTACTTTTGTTTCATATGCTTTACCATTAAGAGAACATTCATTCTATTTGACAAATACACAAGCAGAATATTATAAACGATGTATAATGTAAGAGTTTAAAATGAATCTTCAGATTGCTCAAAAAGACGGCGGCATGGAACCCTGATCATCAGAGGCACAAGTGCACCTGTGGAATTCTTTGGTGCATAAATAGAAAAATTGCAGCTGTTTAAATAATTACAGCCAGTTGGAACTCCATCTCTTAAACCTCCTTGCTCAGACCAAGTGTAAAGTATAAAAAAGGAGAATATTATATATGAAGACTGATAATGCGAAATGGGCTAAGCTCCATTTTTCAACATTTCAAAGTAAGTCCATCATCAGATAGAGCAAAATGAAATCTTTCCAGTAACACCTTACTTGTAACATAACAAGGAATGTTCTAAAAGTTATGATTAAAAATATTCCACATTTTCCTACAATTTCTTTTGTTTTTATCACCTTCACTGCAAAAAGTCCGGTGTTAAATAGTGAACGCCGAGCTGGTGTTAAATTTTCGGTGCTCATTTATGGTGTTAAATTAACACCTACGGGTGTCATTTCCAATTTTTAAACTGTTTTTTGAAGAGTTTCTTAGTAATTGCACTTCTTGTTGATTTTTTATTTAAACAAGACGATCAAGAATTTTACATTGAAATACTAGATTTTTGAAAAAATGTGAAAATAAATTTACACCAAAGTAACACCAGCTGGTGTGGTCCCTTATTGAAGCTGGACGGGTGTTAAACCATTGATATTAACACCAGCAAATATCAAATCAACACCATGTGGTGTCATTTTTGAATTAACACCAGTACAGTGTCAAAATAACACCAAGTCAGTGTCAAATTAACACCACGAAGTGTCAGGTGAACACTTTTCAACACCATCACAGTGCATTTTTAACACCTGTGGGTGTGGTCCTTTATTGAAGTTTGATCGGTGTTAGATTTAACACCCGTGGTGTTAAATCTAACACCGATGTTTTTACAGTGTTCAATCACAAATATCTCAACTTATCAGGAATGGAGTTACTTCCTTTTTTTGCGATAAAACTCTTCGTATTATGCAATGTAAATAGAATACAGTTCGGAATAAACAGTGTTTACTAACATGGGATTACAACATCCGTATAAAAGATATTAAAGGGACGCGACGGTGCAAAATTGTACCTTTTGAGATTAGTTTATAGGAACAGGAAGTGATTACACTGTAGACAAATGAGACTATAACTCGCGGCGAGACATACAGAACCCATACCGCCCCAGTGACATGCCCGAAATCTCTGTCCCATAGTGGCTATGAACAATATTAATGATCAGCAATATGAATATAATGTTTTTAGTACAAGTGCGGGAAAATTGTACGCTTGTCTGTAAAGCCGGGTCTGTTGGAGCAAGAAGAAAAAAAAAAGAAGAGGAGGAGGAGGAGGATTATGTTTGCTTCAAGGCCATGTCACCTCTGTGGTGAATACACGAAACTTCTGGAACACGATAAAATTAACCCACAAAATGTCAAATAGAATGAATTGCCCAAATGAAAGACTTTAATGGAACTAGATTACACATAAATCGCAGACTTATCATATTGATGTCATCTTAGTATTAGAAGGGTTCATACACCGTGCATGTATAATCATTTATGAGAAATTCACTTTTTATTGTCTTTCCATTTTCTTTTCTTGACATGTGTCTCTTGAGCTGTACCATCTCTATTTCCTTGTGCTACAGTGACAGTGATCCTATCGCACATTCAACAAAGGGCACACGAGCTTTCACCTGTGAATTCTAAACCCGAGTTTGAGGATGTTGGGGGGGGGGGGGGGGGGGGCTTCACATCTCCTTGCGGCACCACTCTCCTCATGGCACCACTCCCCGCATCTCCCCTGCTGGTACCCGAACCGCGGTTAACCGCAGTTATGGTATGTTATGATTTGATACTGCTAGAACATTGTAGACGGGGGTTTCCCGTCAAGTTCTGAGAGAAATCATGTCAACTTTAATCCCGTTGAAGAAAACCTCAATATTTTAAAGTCTCTGCTCTTATTAAATATCAGTAAAAGAGGAAGTGGTTTAAAGAACAACAACAACAAAACCCCTCACTTTCAAACGTATGTTATAGGACATTAACCTATTACATCATGTAGTTCATCGATATTACTTGGACCTGTTTACGCCAACTTTTGATGGGATTTTCCCATTTCTGTCAAACTGCTAAAAGTGTTGTGTTTTAGTTCAATTAATATCCTTTTAAGAGATAGCGGGGGGGGGGGGGGGGTGGGAGGGGGTTGTGCAATGCATATTCTTTACGTAAACTGCGATAACAAAACCAGAACAAAGAAATAATAAACTTTGAGTACCGATTTCAATTATCGTTGTGCACGCATACAAACTACAAACCTCTCCGACATTGATGACTTCATAAATGAGGCAATGTTGAAACAAACTTGAAGGGATTACTATCGAGATACATTGCACCGTCACACAAAGTATAGAATCGAAGAATACTATGCAATATACAACGCAATACAATACAATACAATACAATACAATGCATTACAATACAATACAATACAATACAATACAATACAATACAATACAATGCAATGCAATGCAATACAATACACTACACTACAATACAATACAATGCATTACAATACAATACAATACAATACAATACAATACAATACAATACAATACAATGCAATACAATACAATACAATACAATACAATACAATACAATACAATGCAATGGAATACAATACAATACAAAACAATACAATACAATACAGACCAATACAATATAATACATTGCATTACAATACAACACAACACAATACAATGTAATACAATGCAATGCAATACAATAAAATTACAATACAATACAATACAATACAATACAATACAATACAATACAATACAACCAGTGGCGTATCTAGGGGAAACGGCGCCCGGGGCAAGCGCGAAAATTGCGCCCTTAATTTCTGAAAAAGTGTTCAACCCCAACCCCATCCCGGTAGGGACTTTAAACAAAGTCTACATTGTATGCTTTTTTCAAGCACTTAAAAGGGGTCTTTTGAGGGTGTAGCGAATTTTTATAAATTTTGGCGAGCGAGCGCAGCGAGCGAGCCGAAAATGTTTGTATTTCAGCTTACAAAAACATGGAATTCTTGCCATTTTTTGCTTATAAAATCTTACAATTCTAATCAAGATATAGTGACGGCCTTATAGATAACGATTTATACCAACAAACTGAGGACTTTAAAAAAATACTCTAAATTAGTGCGCGCGAGTGAGCCGAAATTTGTATATTTCTGCGTCATCATCACGTTTTGTTCTTATCTCTCTATATATAAATTTTGGCGAGCGAGCGCAGCGAGCGAGCCGAAAATTTTTGTATTTCAGCTTACTAAGCATGGAACTCTTGTCATTTTTTGCGTATTAAATCTTACAATTCTAATCAAGATATATAGTGACGGCCTTATAGATAACGATTTATACCACCAAAGTGAGGACTTGAAAAAATACTCTAAATCAATATGAGCGAGTGAGCCGAAATTTGTATATTTCCGCGTCATCATTGCGTTTTGTTCTTATCTTGTTTGATTTGGGGTTTTTTTTTGCGCCCCCCCCCCCATGTTCGAAACCGTTGGCGCCTTTTGATCCAATTGGCGATCGCTTCAGAACGAAAGAAATTGCAGCCGCTGCTCAGTGAAACGTTTTGCCTGCTAGATATTAAATGACATGTGTGAACACAATAGACATTGTCATTTTGTCCGCGTCATCATCAAGTTTTGTTCTTACCTTCTTTTTGTATATATTTGGCGAGCGAGCGCAGCGAGCGCGCCGAAAATTTTTTTATTTCAGCTTACGGAACATGGAATTCTTGTGTGAACACAATAAACATTGTCATTTTGTCCGCGTCATCATCATGTTTTGTTTTTATCTTGTTTGATTTGGTTTTCTGCCCCCCCCCCCCTTTCCGGGCGAGTTTTTTTTTTTCTTCTTCTTCTTCTTTTTTCTTTTCTTCTTCTTCTTCGTTTTTTTTCTTCTTTTCTTCGCTTTTTTTTTTTTCGTTTTTTTGCGCCCCCAAGGAGTGGCGCCCGGGGCACGTGCCCCCCTTGCCCCCCCCCCCCCCCCCTAGATACGCCACTGAATACAACGCAATACAATACAATAATTTTTTCCCCTCAATGGGATATCCATAATGCATTACAATGCAATGCAATACAATGCAATACAATACAATACAATACAATGCAATGCAATACAATACAATACACTACAATACAATACAATGCATACAATACAATACAATACAATACAATACAATACAATACAATACAACACAATACAATGCAATGGAATACAATACAATACAAAACAATACAATACAATACAGACCAATACAATACAATACATTGCATTACAATATAACACAACACAATACAATGTAATACAATGCAATGCAATACAATAGAATTACAATACAATACAATACAATACAATACAGTACAATACAATACAACGCAATACAATACAATAATTTTTCCCCTCACTGGGATATGTGTATTCAATTCAATTCAATACAATATACATCAAGAAAAAAGGTGTCTAAAAAGACACCATTTTTTCTGAAACACTATGCAATAAATGATTGATAAATTTCCCGTGAGGGTCAGGGCGCTTACACTATTGCAACAAAGAGAGAGAGAGAGATTAAAGGCTCTGTTAACATGATTGCGATTGGATTTATTGTTATCAGTCGAGGGGAGGAGGGCATTGTATTCAGGGCCCTCTATCAGAATAGCCTTTACTGAGGACTGGACAGGTGTACCCACGAGCTGACCGCGAAGAGCAACTGTACAATCCGTGTATGACACATGCATGACATAGGGAAAATGATTGTAGTTTCTCGTATACATTGCAGTCAATTATCCACTTTATTGCGGACAAATGATTTGACGATGGTAGATAATGACCAAATACTGCTGATCTAATCTTAACTAGTTCAATATTTTAAGGAAAAAAAGACATTTAGCCCTGGGTATATAGAGTTAATTATGATACTGTTCTGTCTTGGAGCAATATGTGTTCCTTGTATAGATATTCGGAATGTACTACATTACTAAAGTAGCGTAGCAGTAGTATTCAAGATGATATAATGATGATGACAGGAATAATGATAATAGGCCATATAATAATAACAATAATAATAATAATACTGATAATTATCATAACATTAGTAATAATAATAAAAATGATATGATGATAATACAATCATAATTATAATAACAAAAATAGTGAAACCAATTAGAATAAGAATGGCAATGGTAACTAGAAAAGCACTCTGAGAGCGCAGACCTCCGCCAAGCAGCTACTTTCCACCGTAATCTTGCTTTTCCATAGAGATCAGTGATTTCGACCCACTAAAAAATCGCCCGATTTCCCAATATAGAATCCTTTGTTACGTCATAAACCCTCAGCTGCACGGCGCTCTTTAGTGCGCGCATGCAAACTTCAAATACGTGCAGCCTGAACTCCCAAGTTCATTGACCCTACCTGCCAAAATATCAAAAATCCTTAATAAATTCCCCACAACTTCTTGGATCACTACCAAAAGTTAACTGTTTGTTACTTGTGTCATTCTCAACCTTTCTTGCAAGTTTCATCCCAATCCATTTAGTACTTTTTGAGTTATTTTGCACACGGACAAACTAACTAGCTAACGAAAGAACAAACAAACCAACGGTAACGAAAACATAACCTTCTCCCTTGGCGGAGGTAATAATGTCTCTTTTTCTCCAGGGAAGCCTCTGCAGTGTTGATACCGTTTTACACGAGGAACCTGCCATGAAAATTTAATACCCTGGCTTTGCCAAAAACCCATACATACATTTCGGTCGAGCAGAGAGGGTTACATGGTGGGTAAAACATCCTGTCCAAAGACGGATCTTAAGTGAAACTTGATATCATATTGAACGAAAGCCAGATTTAGGTGAGCGCTCCATTGATTTGGTTCCAACCTATCAGAGCACGAGGATTTTGAGTGAAATTTGAGTTTTTACAAAGCCAAGCCCAAACGTTTTGCTATAAATCAGGTGAACCTGCAATATCTTGTCAACAGACAACTGGACGGTGAGCGGACATCTTACCCACTCCTTCAACTGTCGACCTTGCAACTTCTTCCACTGACAGTCTTTCATCAACTACGATTTCACCATGGAGAAATCAGAATCACAGGTAAGCTTTCCAGACTGACTTTTAACATCACAGAAATGATTTGGCAGTATTATTCGCACATTTAGGTGTGTTTTTGAAGCATTAATTTACTTAGCTCGTCTATCCCTTTTAGATGCAAAATAATTTGCAAGCTATAGCACAAAAACGTTATCAGCATCATTCAGTGATCAATTGTAAAATGTTATATAGATCAATTTGACATAAATACATCTTATATGTATAATGGTGTTGTTGCTGTTTTTTTTAATGTTCCACGTCCAACAAGCTTAGCTTTTTAGAGTACACTTTTCCATCATTATGATTACTTCTTCTTTGTTGTTACCTTCACAACTCAGTGTGCACTGTTGTTTTTATTGTTATAACACCATTCGTGCGTATATTTTATATTGTGTTCAATTAATTGTCCTTTCCAGCTGCGTGAAGTCAAACTGACACATGTACCGCTTTGTATCATATATTTTGTTTTGATGGAAATATATAAACTATTGAATTGAATTAAATTGAAACACTTTCCGTACTAGCTATTCCAAGCTAATGCGGCCTCATTGCAATCTTTCAAAGAATTTGCAATTCCCAAAGTCCTTTCAACTGTTCAAGGAAGACAGCAATTAAGTAACAGATCTATATACAGTGGCATTTTTGGCAATGAGCATATTATCATGATGATTATCATAATCGACGTTGATATTCTACGTGCATCTAAGATCTTCGCACAGTTAAAGAGATCGTATGTGACCGTGTATCTCAAAACGAACATAAATTCGCACACATTGATTTTGCGTGAGGACTGAAAATAAGTGAAATGGGTCAACCTAGCCGAACTTGACTTTCTCATATTTTCTGAAAGAGCGGGTCTTCTTTTACATTATGCTAAAATTTGGTATCATAAAACGGGCAGGAAAGTGTGTGTTTTTTTTAGCAGTTTATCTCGAACGTTTTTGGTAGAATAGTGTGATTAGGTGTGTCTTTAGAATCCCTTTTTCATTTCTGAAAAACCTTGTCCACACTCTTCACTTTCAACTATAATAACTTTTGAAAGGATGATGCTACTGCTTTGAAAGTTGGCATTAATTATGGACAGAATGTGTTAATGAGGCATGCTTAATTTCAGTTTAATTTGATAATTTCTTCATTGTTGTTACTCTGGTGGTTTATTTCCTGTTTTTTGTCCCATTCATCGCACAGCCAGCACGGTTTGGTAAAGATTAAGCGCTTGAATAGACACTGTACTTCAAAGCCACTTTTCTCAGTTCACACTTTTTCTGAGTTTGTGCTTTCTTTCCAGTATTTAGATAGGTTAGGAGAGTCCATTTGATTTGAGTTATACATCATTTTAAAGCTTAAAATCTGCTCTTTCAGAATATGGTCTTAACTAAAAAGTCATGTCTGGCGACTTTTTGTTTGTTTTGAGGTGCAGGGTCACGTATAATTTCGGTTGAGATTTGACTTCAGGGTTCTAACTTCTGTTGATAATACTTTTTTTTTTTCGAGATAATGAGAAACTTCTTACGAAATATGAAAGTGCGTAACATAATTCGAAGTTAAATTCAAAGTTTATTATTGATGGAATTTTGTTTGGAAATAGCCAGGAAACCCGAAACATATCGATGTAAATAACATCTTTAATTAGGATTACTTTGTAAAAAGTATTGTTCCGGATATCTCAGCCAGTTTAAAACCAATTTGCATCAAGCAAACTTAGATTTCCTCGTAGCATTATACTCAGTATAACATTTCATTTCAAGTGGATTCTAAGTATCTTGCAGAAGGCTGAATCATAAAAACTGAATCATAACGTCAACAAAAACTATACCATTCCTTTAATATTTCCGAAGTTCACTTCTGCTCATTCAAACTTTCACATCCAAACACCTCAAAACTCCCAACCCCCTCCTTTGCCTACCTTAGTGCGACAATAATTCTTCGTCTCTGCCACCATACGCCGAGATGGGGGCAGATACGGCGCCACCAAAAGCCTCGCGTTTCACCTCGTGGAGGATCCCCTGTACCGCTGTACTCATCACAGTTCTACTTGTAGCCGGTGCCATCACAATCACTGCAATGGCTCACAAGGGGAGTCCTCAATGCCCGCAATCAGCAAACAGTAGTCGCCCGAATCAAGTCCTAGATCATGATTCCGTGAGTGCAAAGATACTTTACATACTTTATGAATACCATTTTGATTATGGTCATGGTGAAAATGATCACAATTTCCACCCCCCCCCCCAAAAAAAAAAAAAAAATCGTAGCATTAATTCAACCTTAGATTTGTGTGCGTGTGTGTGTGTGTTCCACTGTGGTTATATTTTTATTAAGGCAACATTTTAGAAACTCACTTTATGCAGATAATCATATTTCATGGATAGCATGGAAGTTCTAAAATGCAGATTACATTTACAAACACTTGACGAAGACTAAGAAAGCGTAAAAGACAAAAAAAAAAGGTACAGATAGTGAGACTTATGTTTCTTTTTCTGTGGTATGAAAAGAATATCTACTCAAAATTTACCCCCAAAATTAATCAATTATGAACTTTATTTTTATAATAGATGAAACTGCATTACTTGGTTTATTTTCATGTCGTCCTAATAAGTTTCACATTAGACTAATTTTTGAAAGGTATCAGGATATTGGCTGAATCTTCAAATATCGTGCCCAAACACAAGTTGCTACGTCATAACAACCGATTAACCCTGTAGAGTCAAGGCTGTGTTTACAAACTGATCACGTGATTTGCAGACTGGGCACGTGGAGCTGAGGGGCGAAAACGGGGAATCTGCCTCCGAAACCGTGACCTACAACAGCGCCCTCAACACTGTTCTCATCAACGCTCCTGGTAACTTCAGCGGCAGCTCGCCAGCCACGATCGCGATCGACTTCGATCGGGTGAGTTCGATTTCGTGTTGGCCCCTACATTTACTTTTTTTTTTCATGAAATGCAATACCAAAAAGATAAAGCATACATGAAATAATATGATAACAATAATACAATTACATAAAAAATGATACAAATAACAATGGAATCGTCCACTTCGAGCGTTACTCCTGACTGTACGGTCTCCATTTTTCGTCTCATCTTTCGTCTCAATTTTTCGTTTTATATCTTCCTCTTGGAGTCGACTTTTTAAAAATTATTTGTCATTTTGTACAAAGTTTGCATCGTGGAACATTTTGGTCAGTTATGACGGCTCGTTTTCTGTTGGATGGATGGCGGGTGGTGTGGTGGTACTTTACGACTTTTTGAAATCAGAATTGTTTGTAACAGGACACACATGCGCAGGGACAGTGCAATACTTTAATGAGTAGTTGCCATTTAGTTACAATGTTCTGTTTCCTTCTGCATATTTGCATGTCTGTATTCCATTGTTTGAAGAGCTTGCTTCCAAAAAGCGCTAAATCCATCATTTTCAATGGATTTAGAGCTTTTTGGACGCAAGGGCGGTTTTTTTTTTTTTTTTTTAGATTATTAACACGATTTTCATGCCTGAGTGCATGGCAATAAATGACTTGAATCTTCGCAAAATGTTTTTTCACACTGTTGACGTTTCTATAAATTGAATAGAATGAAATATATTAGAACTTTTCGAGCATCATCCAAGGAAAACAAAACAAATACATGGGAGGGGGATACCCCACCCCTTCCGACCCTCCTGTTGTAGCTCGGCGATCCTCCTCATAGGTTGTATAGTCGCGACATTTTGTGTGTAATAGCAATATCATTGATTTGCATTGAATTGCATTGCATTACTTGTTTTTATGCAATGACAGTGATAAATTACAAGGTACTAGAGGGGTTAATTTTGTTCAGACAAGTTTATGAACGAATAGTCCAAACACCTCAAAAATCATTTTAAATCACATGTATACAAATCACGTTCATGTTTTGTACAATGATGAGTATTTTATGTGGTTATGTCTGAAAGATATTCATCTGTTCATCTCTTAAAGAGTAACTTGCGAAGTTCAGCATTGTGTAGGACAAGGTAGCCCCCTCCCACTATGGATCTTTTTTCATTTCTTTTTTCGAATCGAAAAAGAACACATAGAAAACACTTTTTGTGGAATATTCGGAAAAGTTTCATCCCCAAAGGGTACCGACTCTATAAGCCTATAAGAGGGACGGTCGAGCTGTAACAGGCTCTGATCAACAGGAGGGTCGGAAGGGGCTGGGTATATCCCCTTCCGATTCGAGGGAACTTATGCATTTTTAGAATTGAAATTCAATAATCCCGCGCAAAATTTTGCTAGAATGTCCGGAAATTTGCATCAGGGAATTGTAGTAAGTCTGAATTGAGACCAATCGGTGGAAGGATCGACGAGGAAGGAGGTATCCCTCTCCGATATGCTTCTGCACTTAGATAATTGAAATTCAACAATCTCGTGCACATTTAGTGGAATTACCTTGGGAAATTGTCCCAAAGTATACTAAATCTCGGTGGGAACCCAGCGGGGAGGATGTGTTTATCCATGGGAGGGGTTGACCTCCCTCCCATGAGATGGAGATTTTGTATTTTCATAACTGAAATTCAACAATCTGGCGCACACTGAGGTCCAAACAGTTGGACAGTTTTCTATAAAATAAAAAGGCCAAACAATTTCACATCTCGAGAATTCCTGGGGCGGGGAAGGGGCAAACATTTTCATGGGGGGAGGGGGGGGGGGGTGGCCCACCCCCATGTTAACTAGGTAACTCATCATGTCGTAGGAAAATGGTTGTGAGTTCCTCCTATTTGTGTATTTTTTTTTTTGACGCATCACCATGAAGTCCCGATGTACACTTAAATTAAATATATCAGAATTGTTTCTTTAAATCCTTTCTGGCAGAATGTGGTGTTTATGAATATCCATGATCAAAACACGTGCGTGGGTTTCGCCCTTGAAGACAAACTGGCACAGAAGGCAAAGAACTTCACCAGGAACAAGGAACATAATCAGGTATCATTATTTTATAGAGTTTGCGTATGGTATTGTGAATGTATACACGTGCACAGGAGCGGATCCAGGAATTCTGTAAAAGGGGGGGGGGGGGGGGGGGGCAACTAATATTTCTGGTGCCACTTCTGGGTTTCATTTCGTATTCTTTTTTTTATTTATTTTTTTGTTTATAAAACAAAAAAAAATAAGGGGGGGGGGGCATGCGCCTGTTGCGCCCCTCTTGATCCGCCACTGCGTGCATGTTTATAATCCTATATGTATATGATAGTGTGTAATATTTGATATAATATATGTTTATGTGCATGAGTTTTTGTGTATATGTGTGTAAATATCATTCGATTGAAGAGGCTCGAGGACCCATAAATCACAAGGTTACGGGAAGTGGAGTTGTTGTGGGTGTGGAGGTGTCCTCCATGCTATCTACCGTTACCACTTTTGAAGCTTAATCAGTGTTTGTAGTTTGCTTTGAAAAGTAAGAACCAACTTGATTACTTGTTTGTTAGGAGAATCTATTATACTTGACATGCCTTTTGATCCGATTGCTCCTTAAAACAAGCGCTTTCTCTCAAAGTTCCGCCCCCATCCATTACACATGCCTGCTTCTAATTCGTGTGTGTGTGTGTGTGTGTGTGTGTGTGTGTGTTCCGTATAGTTGATGTTGATTTGAGTTTATTGAATTAATCTAAAATAGTACTTTATTTTTTCCCTCGTTTGTTTCCCTGTTTGTTCATTCAGGTCATCGACTTGGTCTCGGACAAGATGGAGACAGAGAATTATCGTGACGTAGGAATAATTCCGGCTGGCTACGTCCAGGCCGCCAACGGACCTATCATCCGCGGGATGTGCAGCGGTCGAATGTCTCAGTGGCTGGAGGTGGGGACCGATGGAGAGATGTCGCAAGGGCGGAAGCGGCGCTTCTGCTTCCGAATCTGCGCTAATGTTTTTGGCGCCAGAGTATGCTACTGGCGATGTTAAGTTACAGACTAAGACAGTCTGAATGGCTGGTATCGCTCTACTGTCACAATTCTTAAAGTCTGCGAATTAGATTTCATGAGCCTGTCACCTTTTGGCCACCCCTGAAAATTGAAATGACTTTCCTATAAGCTGGTATGTTTTATAGAGGTAATTCAAACATTTACTCAGAATGATAAAACTGAAACTTCTTTATGATGAAGGGGAAAACAATAGATTTCCACAGAAATTATCCAGACCCCCCAAAATTCCAAAATCCTCCGTTTGAAAGGAAAACGTATATTCTAGTAACATGAGTTTTTTTTTTGTTTTTTTTTTCATTTGTTTTCCCAAAAACTGAGGGACGTATCACCGCCAGATTTCATACAAGATGTTAGGAGACAATAATGTTAAGTATTCTTTAAATCATGCCAACTATCATGGCACTGAACCTTTCAAGTGACATTGAAATTGAGAAACTGAAGATTTCTGATTTGCCAACATATACTACCAGACCTTTGTTCGTTTGTTGTGTTTTCAAAGTGACAAAGAGTTGATGTACACGACCGATATACTATTAAGTTGTAATACCACTACTTCTTCTATTTCTATAAGAATAATTATACTGTATAAAACACATATCTTGTATGATGTTCCTGTGGGAACAAGGTTTTGTTATCAATACTCAATTATGATTAGATCATAATAGTATAGATGTCTGTCCTTAGCTGACATAAGATAAAATTGCACTTTCACCTTTCGCTTTTAAGATTGCCAAAGCTATAGGATAAGTAGGATAGGACTGGTATAGTGAAAATGTTTTAAGAAGTCAGTTGTACAACCTTTGCTAAAATTGAATGACAGATAAGTGCCGATAAATTAAAAAAAAACCCAAACAATTCCAGGCGTGTATCCTATATATGAAGAGCTTGCGTCCAATAGGCTCTAAATCCATCATTTTTCAATGGTTTTAGCGCCTTTTGGAAGCAAGCTCTTCATATAAATTACTTATCTATATTTTGCGATCTTGATCTCGTAAAAAAGTGAACATCTGTGTCTACAAACATTTTCCTAAATGTCGAATTGTCAGTGCAGTAAAATATAAAGAGAGTCTGGCCAACTCGGTTTCGCCATAGATTAATGCGTTTTGAGGCCTGCGATTAGTCAAAATTGGTCCCGTGATTTTCGTGGAGCCATGTCGTTACCAAATTGCGCTTTGACGCAGTACCCTTTGTCAATTACCCTTTATTTTGCTTGCTTTCATTACGACGTCTGAGAGTACACGATATAACCAACTAAGGCGTAATATGCTGAGTAACGACATGGCGTCTAATTTAGCAGCTAGCCAGACTCTCTTTATATACAGCACTGCAAAATGTTTTAAAGTATAACAGTATTTTTGCATCTTGTAACCTATTCTTATAACCAGTCTGTCTTGCCTAATATATACATACCAGAATAAAAGAGAAAATGCATTCTAAATGAATCAGCCTGCATACTTTGATTTGCATCAATTCAGTATGGCTCGAAACATCTCGAAATGGCTTTGCAACTGTAATGGAGTGGCTGTAAAATCGCATCTTTTCGTACTGTAATATAACCCTTTGTGACATAAAACATAATATAAATTATTCTCTCTACCCTTCCACGGGGCTTGAACAAAACAGAAAATAAAGATATTCAAAATACATGCACATATCGATGTGAACTTATTGTGTTAGTCTAACATGTGAAATCACACACTTTAACAACTGAGTTTAAGGGATGATATAGTTTGGTGGAGATGAAGATTGAGCTTTTAACTTTTTGCGAGATACCAAGAAACCTCTTATGAAATAGTAGATACAGCGCATACCATTCTAAGAGGAATGCAAAGTTTATTTGATGAAAATCGGTTTTGGAATGGCTAGGACATCGTAAAAAAAGGTAAAACAAAGCGATCGTAATAAAAGGTGGGTCCCACCTTTTATTAGGATTACTCTGTTTTGCTCTTTCATATTTCATAAGAGGTTTCTCATTATCATAAAATCACCAAAAAGTGTTAGAAACCTGAAGTTAGGTCTCAACCAAAACTATACGATCCCTTTAAATATTTGCCCAAGATAATCACGATACTGCAATCTATTGACATGACTCAGAGAGTTTTTTCTTGTCTTTTTATTTGAAAGACATACACATGTACATGTCCAAAGAAACATATTCGGCTAGTCTAACATATAAATACACACAAAGGAAAAAGAAAAAGCAGACAAGCTTACATTTGTGCCACAGGCAAGTAGAAACTGCAATTTACTGACAAAGCTTTAAAAATTCCTTACTTTATAAGTTGAACTAGAAGTATCACTAAAGATGATTAATACCCCTGCTCCCGCAGCCCATATTCCTATGAAAAAGAAGTGAACCAGGGTTTGATAAAAGTTATGTATGTGTGTGTGTGTCGGTCTGTCTGTGTGTCTGTGTGTTTGTGTGTATGTGTGTATGTGTTTAGTAGCTTGTGAGTATCTTGTGAGCTTGACTCCTTTACAATATTGTGGAAGTAGTTCACGCCACAACATTTTCAATAAAATATACCGTTACCATGGCAACGCCTTTTCGGGTACAAACAAAAAGTGTGTCTTTCATAACAACACCTATAGATCATCATACATACCAAATTTGAAATAAATTGCTTTTAAACTGTGGAAGTAGTTAACTCGAAAAAAGTTTTGGGAAAATTGTGGTTACCATGACAATGCTTTCTCCGACAAACACGAAAAGATGTCTTGCACATCTACACTACAAAGTCATCATGTATCCCAAATGTCATCAAAATTGCTTCAAAACTGGAGGAGGAGTTCGAGATGCAAGATTTGCAACGGACCGCCCGACGGACCGACCACACGCTGATTCTTATCTAACCCCTTATACACTTCGTGTATGCGGGGGTATGGCAATATCTTTCTAGCAAGAGGCTAACAAAATCAAAGGCATATGATATTACAGTATTTTGACTACTCCCCCCCCCCCCTGAATTTACCTTTCTTTTGCTTTGTGATATACATAGTTAAACTTAAGAGGTGATAGACATTTTGAATTGAATTACTGAAACTGCACTGGTCTTACACTTGAGACACAGTGAACAGTTGTCAAATTAGCAAACAGTTCTGCACTTGCCTGAAAATGTATTTGTTCTCTTAATTCTTATATCGATCATGATTATGTCAAACAGCAATATAATGGTTATAAAAAAATACACCAAACGATGTCTTCGGCTTAACGAGCTAAATCATATATCATTATAGAAGAGTAAGAACAAAATTTTTGACCATAGCAAAATATTTCATTGAACTCTTTACACGAACAAAAGATGCGTACTTTTCTCTTCATCTTTATACAAGATATACGCAGACTATCTGCCTCTCACTGAATTACAACATATAATGGATGTTAAAATCTTGAACATCTCAGGAATGATACCAGTTTCATCACTGATGGTGATCAATCCCGTTTCGGACAAACCCTAATCAAGTTGCATTACCCAAAACCACGGAGTTAATTGTAGCTCCATGCCCCCCCCCCTAAAAAAAAAACAACAACATATATATATGTATATATATATATATATATATATATATATATACATATATACACTGTATATACATACAAGTATATCAAGAAAATCTATTCGCAATTGATATCGACGTTGTAATTCACGGTATGAGAGTAAAAACGAGAACTTTTGTAACATATCATTAACAATAAAGAAATGAATAAATGACAAATAAATGAATGAATAAATAAATGAAAACATCAGGATTAAACTTCATTGCCTTCTCATTTACTTTTCTCTAGAAATTTCCCCTAGTTTTGACGTGCAATGCATTCACATAGTTCTGAAAATGCCAATTGATAGTGCTCAGTAATAAAAGAAAAAAATATAATTATATTGCATGACTTCAACGAAACTGAGTGAAACATAAGCGGTAAAAAGTTTGTCTAAAAACTAAATCTATCCATGCAAGTTCAAGTATTCTGATATATCCTGCGTAAACAAATATTAATATATATATATATCATTTTTCTCTTAATTCCACCATAAATATCCAGACTCACTTGCCACATTAGTTCCTGTCCATCGTACTCGGGGCTCGATCAATACACCTTCTATGTTTTCAACAACACGCGTGATTTACGTCTATGCTATCCACCCCTAGGGTTCGTGTTTGAGAAGAGCACCTCGTGCCGAGTAAACTGCTGGAGGTGCTTCTAGAGAAAGGAACAATAAAAAAAAAATAAAATAATTTTCTAGTCTATCGATACCATATTCCTACAATAGTCAAATCATATGCATGGCAACATTTCTGCATGAACAAAATTGGGCTTGACTTCCTCAGAATTTATGTTTCAACAACGTTAAATAAGCATTCATGCGAATCTCTCATTTACACTTCGTACTTTTGTGCTGCTATCGAATCAATGAATGATTGCATTATGTAAATGATTTACACGGCCTCCTATAACATTTACAACGCGACCTCACTTCACATAACTGCTGATAAGACATGGGCAGCGCAGTGCAAATAGCCTCACAAATTATATGTCCCCATCGTGTCGCCATCTCTGGCGTGTTCTTATTCCCCTCTAAACGTTATTTCCATGCATGTGCTTTAATGCCATAATGACGGCACAACCAATTTGTGTGCCAAAAGGTAACCGGAACAAGTATCTGCTGTTGAAATCTATAATTCTACGTTAATGTTGGAAATGCCTGCCACACATGGACAATGTATTTGATTTCTCCTCTTTGCTAATATCGGAAGAACTTCGCTAAAATGCAAAACTCTCCAGAAATCAACAAAGAGTATCGCCACTAACATTTTTTTTTTTTTATTCAGAAAACGTGCACGATGTCGGTAATCGTCGAATGTCACGTGGTTTGCATCCCCCCCCAAAAAAAAGAAAAGAAAAGAAAACAACAACATCAAAGCACCAAGAAATAAGTGAAAAAAAAAATTAAGGTACATTGTACTGTTTACCATTAGAAGCAGTGATTTAGAAAATGTTCGAGTTATCACACGTAATGCATATGTGTAGTTCAGTCATGTCAGTTGTATCATAAAACACCCTACCATAAATTATAAGATTTCGCAACAGAACCTGAAAATATAAGGAGATATCACTATTTATCTCAATAAACCATAACTGTAGACAGATTAATCTCAAAACAGTTCTACTATAATCATTGTTCACATTTTGTACATTTAGAAATACTTAACATTGATTATACTGCTTAACATTTTAACGTCGGTTGTTTCTATCCTTAAAATAGTTTTATTTTAGAACTATTTTGAAGCACTAAAGCTATAGGTTTTTGTTTTATCTGCAAATATATGCCTTTGATTACGAACGATGCTGAATTATACGTAGTGGCATAACTACGGGGGGGGGGGGGGGAGGGGGCATCCGCTGGTTTAAAAAAAAAAAACTTACCAAAATGGTATTTCAAGGGTTAGAAACTGCTTTTGAAATCGACATGAAAGGGTTATCAAGAAATAAGATATTTTTCTAAGATTTCTTTTAACCTAAATTAAAGATGTATATCAATTGAAACATTGTTCAAAAATCCCGGAGCCGACAAAAGATTGTGATTCAGCGTGATTCCTGGTTGGCATCCTGAATATAAGCAGGATTTGCGCAGTGTACTCAGAACATCCGAACGGCAAAATCAGTCGCTGCAATGTTGCGCAATGTGGTGTAGAATGTACACCATTGTACCTTACGCTTCATTATACAATGTATCAAAGCTAGATCTTTGATTTTGCAGTGTGGCTTTACATACTAGTCTACATTAATAAGTCTACATGTATGTGGCAAAACTCTCATTGAAAAACAAAAATAATGTATATTAATACTCATTATGCTCAGGAAACACTGCAAACCTCAGACATACTGTACTGCTTGAAAAGCGGTGTGCAACTTGTAAGATAACCAAGAAATTTTGGTGACAGGATAAAGCGGGAAGGAAAGCTTGGCTATATCTGTGTTCACAAATTGCCAAATGAAATGAAAATAAAGTGACAAAATTAAAGACTTAAATGGAACTATATTACACACAAATCACGGACTTATTGTTGTCATTTCAGTATTAGAATGGGTAAATACACTGTGCATGTATATGAGAGATTCACTTTTTACTGTCTTTTCCTCTTTTTTTTTGACATGACTGTGTCTTTGTCGAGCTGCACCACCTCTGTTTCCTTGTGCTAGAGTGGCAGTGATCCTATAGTATGTATTACACGTACATGACATAGGGAAACTGATTATAGTTTCTCGTATACATTGCAGTTTGATTATCCACTTTATTGCGGACAAATGATTTGACGATGGTAGATAATGACCAAATACTACAGAGCTAATCTTAACTAGTTCAATATCTTAAGGAAAAAGAGACATTTAGCCCTAGATAGAGTTAAGTAGGGCCTATTTGATACTGTTTTGCCTTGCTAACTAGAGCGATCTGTGCTCTTTGTATAGATATTCGAAATGTACTACAATACTATATATAGTAGCGTAGCAGGAGTATTCAAGATAAAATAATAATAATGATAGGAATAATGATAATAGGCCATATTAATAATGATAACAATAATAATAATAATAACAATAAATGATAACGATAATATGATGATAATAATGATAATAATAATGATAATAGTTATTATCATTATTATCATTATTAGTATTGTTAGTATTATTATTATTATTATTGTTATTATTACTATTATTGTTATCATTATTATTATTATAACAATAATAGTGAAACCAATAAGAATATGAATGGCAACGATAATAATGTTTCTTTTTAACCAGGGAAGCCTCTAAAGTGTTGACACCGTTCTACCCGAGGAACCTGTCTACCCTAGCTTTGCCAAAAACCATATACTTTTCGGTCGAGCAGAGAGGGTTACAAGGTGGGTAAAACATCCTGTCCAAAGACGGATCTTCAGTGAAATTTGTAATCATATTGAATGAAAGCCAGATTTGGGTGAGCACTCCATTGATTTGGTTCCAACCAATCAGAGCACGAGTATTTGAGTGAAATTTGAGTTTTTTTTTTTTTTTTAAGTCAAGTGAACTTGTAGTGTCGTTTCATCAGTCAACTGAACGGTGAGCAGAACTACAACCCAACTCCTTCAACTGTCAACCTTGCAACTTCTTCCACTGAAAGCCTTTCATCAACTATACGACTAATTCACCATGGAGAAATCAGGATCCCAGGTAAGCTTTCTAAACTGACTTTTAACACCCCCCCCCCCCCAGAAAAATGGATCTACAGGGTTATTCTTATCATTCTTCTCATGTTTTAAAGCATTGAAGTTACTTAACTTGTGCATCCCAATTGGATGCAGAATAGTTTGTCATGGTATACTAAGTAGATTACACTTTTTTTTTTTGCAATCGCATTGCAATCTTTCAAGGAATTTACGACTATCCTCCAATTTCAAACAGCAACAATAACCATTGTTCCTCGCAGCCGTCAACTGAAGACAAAATACATTGACAGATATACTATTGCAACAATAACAATGACCACATTATAACCGGGGGGCCAAAAGCTAAAAACAGAGGTCGAGTTGCACTCTCTCTACAAACTAAGTAGACCATGCTTATTTTCAAGTTTTTACTGTAACAAACAACATTCCACTGGTCTACCTCAAAAAAATTGTTGCGAAAGCCTCCAAATCCAAGATGGCGTCCAAGATGGCCGCCATATTTACTGAATTTGTTATTTAAATGATAGAATTCGATAGAAACATTAGATTTCAACAAATGTGATGTCATATGAAAGAGAATAAAATTTTCTACAAGTTGATATCATTTTAGTGGGTTATTGTGATAAGTGGATTGAGATTTTAAGGAAAAAACACTCATTTTTTGATATTTTTCTGAAAAAAGGAAAATCATGAAAATGCTTGATTCAGCATAAATCAAAGAAAGAATGAAGGATTATCTTGAAACGTTTCAAAAATTTTGTTTGACATATAATTAATATTTGGAAAAAATTAGGGGTCAGTGCCATTTTCGGTTCAGGAATTATAATGTCTCAAACTTGAAAACTCACTACGTAAAAATGGCCACTTTAGTTGTGACCAAGACCTTGTTGGTCATAAAAACGTCTGCGCGCGCCAAGACTACTACACGCACAACTGGCACTGGCGTTTGTAGCAGTGCCAGTGGTGCGTGTAGTAGTCTTGGCAAATGCAGACTTTTTCTTTGACAAACAAGGGTTTGTGCCTGCAAACTAACTTTTCATACCAAGTGGTAGCTCAGGTGATACTAATCGCTATTATTTCAAAGTAGATTGTTCTGAAGCAGATGAGATGAAGCCAAACAAAAAAATCAAATAGAGGTAGTAGCTTGAAACTTGGCACCAATCTTGTTGTAGATAGTTTAAGACAGAATTTAGATCAACCGCTCAAGAAAAAAAAATAAAGATGACAGCCATCAAAGTTGACATAGTGTATTGCGCCAAATTAAATGTATTATTTCGATTTTGATACAATTTTTTTCTGTTGCGCTATCTTAAACCGTCTTAGGTTTTTATGGACACATTTTTAAAACCAGTGATATTCTACTCTCCGAAAAAGAAAAAACAAATCGAGTGGAAGTTTTTACTTTTGATGTGAGGAGTGAATAACAGAAAACAGTGAATTTAGAGTGAAATTGGAGTGACTTTTGAGTGAAAATGTTCATTTTCACTCATTTTAGAGTGACCTTAGGCAGGGCCCCACACTAACTTTTATTTTTGGTGGCCTAAAGGCAAATATCCGACCTTTTTCGGTGGCCCGATCAGGCCACCACATTCTTCATTTCTGACATTCTGGTGGTCCGACGTGCGTTTTTGGTGGCCCTGGGCCACCGGACCACAGTTAGTGTCGAGCCCTGCCTTAGGGATCACTCGTCACTCTTCGAGTGATCCCGAGGTCACTCTAAAATGAATGAAAATGAACATTTTCACTCTCGAGTGATCCTTATATCTAATATGAGAAAGCATCTACCAATGGCATAAGTTCAGATCAATTGTGACACTATAACCCACATGAAATCAGCCTAAGAACAATGTAAGAAAAATCTGATAACAGTAAATACAGTTTCAGCATGCTTATTTGTAAATGTGAATATACAGCACGAATAATCAATTTGGACAATTTTATTCGAACAATATACTGAAAAGTAATTTCGCACAACACATTTAAGAGCAAAGTTGAGAAATTGCCGCCATGTCGGATTTTTTTTTTTTTTTTTTGGGGAGGGGGAGGGGTTCGAATCAGAAGGGCTTTCAAGGACATCTGCGGATCAGACATTATCACACATCTACCATAATCATTCACGTTTCTACAACAGCAGAGTAACATACAAGTAACAAAGCATATCTTTGATACAGAAGCATTTCTTTTTTATCAAAGATTGGGCCTTACCCAAACACTGGAATGAGCTCCACCCCCCCCCCAAAAAAAAAGACCCTCAATATGGTTTACACTAGTACAACATCGTTCGGATGTATAGAAACATGTAATAGACAGCAATATAAAAAGATTTAAAAAATATATATCAACTTATAATATCAAGTTACAGTGTATAAGTTGAGATTTAACTTTCACGCAACACACTAAAGGTATTGTTTACCATTGGGAGGGATATCACATTCGATTTATATGTGCAGGTTAGTTGTATCACAAAACATTCTACCATGTAAAAAAAATATGTGACCGTGCACCTCAAAACGAACATAAAGTCGCACACACTGATTTTGCATGAGGACTGAAAATAAGTGAAATGGGTCAACCTAGCCGAACTTGACTTTTTCATATTTTCTGAAAGAGCGGATCTTCTTTTACATTATGCTAAAATTTGGTATCATAAAACGGGTAGAAAAGTGTGTTTTTTAGCAGTTTATCTCGAACATTTTTGGCAGAATAGTGTAATTAGGTGTGTCTTTAGAATCCCTTTTTCATTTCTGAAAAACCTTGTCCACATTCTTTACTTTCAACTCTAATAACTTTTGAAAGGATAGTGCTACTGCTTTGAAAGTTGGCATTAATTATGGACAGAACGTGTTAATGAGGCATGCTTAATTTCAGTTTAATTTCATAATCCCTTCATTATTGTTACTCTGGTGGTTTACTTCCTGTTTTTTGTCCCATTCATCGCACAGCCAGCACGGTTTGGTAAAGATTAAGCGCTTAAATAGACACTGTACTTCAGAGCCTCTTTTCTCAGTTCACACTTTTCCTGAGTTTGTGCTTTCTTTCCAATATTAAGATAGGTTAGGAGAGTCCATTTGATTTGAGTTATACATCATTTTAAAGCTGAAAGTCTGCTCTTTCATAATGTGGTCTTAACTAAAAATTAATCCCTGGCGACTTTTTGTTTGTTTTGAGGTGCAGAGTCACATATAATAAAGCCTAAAACATACGGAGATAACACCATTTCTTTTCAAAAAACCATAACCATGATAACTGTTAACAATTTAGTATATAAACAAACATTCTTATCAGATCTATTTAGTATATGTAACAATATTTAGCATTGATTATACTGATTTAAGTTTGTATACATTAGTTGTTCTATCCCTAACTCACAGTTTAGAGCTAGTTTGAGGAATTAAGTAAAGCTGGGTTTTTGTTTTACGTGCACTAATGGTAAATAATGCCTTGAACGACAACCTTGATTAATTACCGCCATCTTGAATTTTGTGTGGATACTATTTTTATCGCTAAATATTACACATTGGCAAAATTTGTGCCAAATTCCAAGCTCCAATCTCTTTTTGGAAAATACTTTCTGTTCAATCTTATCTGCCTCAGAACAATCTACTATGATGAAATGCTACAGTAATAGCGACCACCGTCACCTACCACTTGGCATGAAAAGTTAGTTTGCAGGTACTTGCAAGTCACTAGATCATAACAATATTACATGTGACCATGTAAACACATTGTATGCAAAATTTATAATGCATAAATATAATTTTTTTTCAAGTTTTAGATGTTAACTTGTCAACATGACTTTGAAATATGAATATGAATTATGTCTCAATCTCAGTAAATCTCAATCTCAATCGCAGGTTTCAAAACAATTCTTCAGTTCTTCTTTGATAAATATTAAATCATGCATTTTTACATTTCTTCCTTTTTTCAAAACAATATAAAATATGTATTCCCTCCCCCCCCCAAAAAAAAGAGAGAAGCAAACAACCCCCCCCCCCCCCCAGTTTATCACAATACACAGCTAAAGTGGTATCCACTTTTAGGAAGTTTTGCTCTCCTTCATAATGACATCAAATTTGTTGCAATCCAATGTCTCTATCAAATTTTATGTTTGAAATGTTAAACTCAACAAAAATGGCGGCCCTTTTGGACCGCTTCTGTACTTTGGAGGTTTTTGCAACAAATCTACTGAGGTGTACTTACGGAACATTGCTTAGTATACTTAATATCATGTATGGTCTTGTTTATAGAGAGAGTGGAACTCGAAAAGTAAGCACGATCTTAGATTTGACCCTCTGTGACGTCTTTGGGAACAGATGCTTGCAAATATATATTATGTAAAATTGGATATTAGTGGAGCGGCATAGCTTGAAAAATTAGAGGAATTGTGCATTTTATGATAAAAGCACCAAATTTCGCACACATGTTGACATTTACATTTGAAAAAAATTCAGATATTGGGCCATCGTAAATAGCGCCCTCAACGGCCATGGCAGCCATTTTTCAAAATGGCCGCCATAAATGCCATTTTTCGCAAAAAAAATATAAATTTCAGAAGGGAAAATCAGTAAGATTTTGCAAACGAGTGGGAAATAACATTCAAAATAAATTCATATATTGGGCTATCGTAAATAGCGCCCTCAACGGCCACGGCAGCCATTTTTTAAAATGACCGCCATAAATGCCATTTTTCGCAAAAAATTATAAATTTCAGAAAGGAAAATCAATAAGATTTTGTAAATGTGTCGGAAATAGCATTCAAAATAAATTGAGATATTAGGCCATCGCAAATTGCGCCCTCAACGGCCATGGCAGCCATTTTTCAAAATGGCCACCATAAATGCTAGTTTTCGTACAATTTTACAAATTTCAGAAGGGAAAAATCAATAAGATTTTGCAAACGATTGGCAAATAGCATTCAAAATAAATTCAGATATTGGGCCATCGTAAATAGCGCCCTCAACGGCCATGGCAGCTATTTTTTTTAAATGGTCGCCGTAAATGCCATTTTTCACAAAAAAAGAATTACAAATTTCGGACAGGAAAATCAATAAGATTTTTCAAACGAGTGGGAAATAAAATTTAAAGTAAATTTAGATATTGGGCCATCGCAAATTGCGCCCTCAACGGCCATGGCAGCTATTTTTCAAAATGACCGCCGTGAATGCAAGTTTTCGTAAAATTTACAAATTTCAGGATTTAAAATCTATAAGATTTTGCAAACGAGTGGGATATAACAATTTGAATAAATTTAGATATAGCGCCATCACAAATTGCGCCCCTATTGGTCATGGCAGCCATTTTTTTTTCCAAGTGGTCGCCATGAATGCCATTTTTCACAAAAAATTAAAATTTCAGAAAGGAAAATCAATAAGACTTTGCAAACGAGTGGGAAATAAGATTCAAGAAAAATTTAGATGTTGGACCATCGCAAAATTTTGCCCTGAACGCCAATGGCGGCCATATTCAAAATTGGCTGCCATAAATACATGGTTTGGCTATAATACACTCTTCTTTTTTTTGTGTGTGTCTTAAAAATTTGCTTACCTTCAAAGGAGAAGGCAGTAGAATACTCACAGACACATTATATAATCTGAAATATGGTGTTGAATAAATCATTTGAGGAACAACTGAAATAAGGCAAATGCTTTGCGATTATATATCACCAATGATGAATGCATATTTTAGGTGGCAAACATGAAAAATTTCCGAAAAAGAGTAATATGAATATCGAGGGATAATGGCGCCATGTAGTTACTTTGACAGTAACACCATATCATTGAATATATGGGACTATATTACGTGTATCTATTCTAAAATGTAACTTTCTAAATATACGAAAAAATGGTTTTTCAATTTACGAAAAAGAATAATTTACTTGCTATGCTTCCATAAAAACACATACCTTTTATATTCATACTGTTAGCCGTCACACGCACGCGAAATACTGCAATAAGAACTTATCTGAAAACATGAATTTAGAACTAACCTATCCGTGAAACCTTTTTTTTTAAATTTGGATTTCTTTGAACACCAGATTGCATTAGATATAATGGCTGTTTAGCAGTATTCTATTGCTTTCTCCTTCTGGAATATGCAAATAAAAAAAAAAAGAAGTGTGTGGAAGCCATTTTGACAAAGAGCTACCATAGCCATTGGGGACGATGTTTAAATGGTGGCTCAATATCTTCATTTCAAATCCAAATTCAAATTCAAATTCAAGCTTGATTTATTTGAATGTCTTTTGCCAATTTGCACAGGAAATGTTTTTGTCTTCTTCTGGCATTATCATATTTTCAAGAAATAAATAGCATCTATAGTGGCCATTTGGAAAATGACTGCCACCATGGTCGTTAATGGTGCCATTTGTAATGACTTCATATATTATTTTCTTTTGAATATGATTTTCAACTAATGTACAAATTTCATTGATTTTCTCTCTGAAATTAGCAAATCTTTCTATAAAAAAGCAGACATCCATGGCGGTCAGCATGGCCCTTGAGGGCGCCTTACAAGAAGACCGTATACTTAGATTTATTCTTGAGCATAATTTTTAACTTGTTTGCAAAATCTTATTGACTTTTCCTTCTGACATCAGCATTTTTTTGCAAAAAAAGGGGGGACATCCATGGCAGCTTTTTTGAAACTTGGCTGCTATGGCTGTTGAGGGTGCACTTTTGGATGGCCTATTATCAAATTCAGTTTGAAAGTAATTTTCCACCTTTTTGGAAATTCTGATTGACGTCTGCAACACTTTACGAAAAATTACATTCATGGTGGCCATTTTGAAAAATGGCCGGAATGGCCATTGAGGGGGCAATGTGCAATGGCTCAATAAGTTTACTTTTGAATGTAATTTCCCCCCTGTTTGCAAAATCTCGTTGGCTTTCCTCCTGCATTTTAGTAAATATAGAATTTATGACGGCCATTTTGAAAAATGGTTGCCACGACCATTGAGAGTGCAATTTCCGATGGCCCAATATCGAGATTGATTTTAAATGTCATTTCCCATGTATAAGCAAAATTTCATTGACTTCTCCTTTTGAAATTAGTATTTCTTTTCAATGAAAAAGTGGCACTTATATTGTATGGTGCAAATTAAAAAACAATGGCTGCCATAGCTTTTGAGAGCATAATTTCAATAGCCCAATATCTGGATTTATTTTTTTTATGTAATTTCCCGCTGTTTGCAACAACAAAAAAAAAGAAAATAGGAAAAAAATGGCTTTCCCTTCTGAGATTTGCATTTTTTTTTAAAAATTACATTTATGGCGGCCATTTTGAAAAAAATGGCTACCATGGCCGTTGAGGGCGCAATTTCCGATGGCCCAATATCTAGATTTATTTTGAATGTGTAATTAACATTTATGGGCAAAATCTTATTAACTTTTCCCTTCTGAAATTTGCAATATCATCGAAGAAGTGGCACATTAGACAGCCATTTTGAAAAATGGCTGTCATGGACGTTGAGGGCGCAATTAACAATGGCAAAATATTTGAATTCATTTTGAATGTAATTTCCCACTTGTTTGCAAAATTTTACTGGCTTTTTCTTTTGAAGTTAGCAAATATTTTGAAAAAATGACATTTATGGCGGCCATTTTGAAAAATGGCTGCCATGGCCGTTGAGGGCGCTATTTCCGATGGCCCGATATCTAGATTTATTTTAAATGTAATTTGCCATTTGTAACCAAAATCTTATTGACTTTTCTCCCCTAAGATTAGCAAATTTTACGCAAACATGGCATTTATGGCAGCCATTTTGAAATATGGCTGCCATGGACGTTGAGGGCGCTATTTACGATGGCCCAATATCTGGATTTATTTTGAAAGTAATTTCCCACTTGTTTGCAAAATCTTATTGCCTTTCCCTTTTGAAGTTAGCAAATGTTTTGAAAAAATTACATTTATGGTGGCCATTTTGAAAAATGGATGCCATGGCCGTTGAGGGCGCTATTTCCCGATGGCCCGATATCTAGACTTATTTTGAATGTAAGTTCCCATTTGTAACCAAAATCTTATTGACTTTTCTCCCCTAAAATTAGCAAATTTTATGAAAACTTGGCATTTATGGCAGCCATTTTGAAATATGGCTGCCATGGACGTTGAGGGCGCTATTTACGATGGCCCAATATCTAAATTTAATCTGAACGTGATTGTCAACCTGTGTACGAAATTTGGTGCTTTTATCACAAAATGCACAATTGTTCGGCTATGCCGCTCCACTATATCAAGTTTGAGACATTATAACTCCTGAACCAAATACAATACTGACCCCTAATTGTCTCCAAATATTGATTATATTATGGGAAAGATGTCAATTTCTGCATGGTTTTCATAAACATTTTTAATTTTATTTTTTTATAACTTTTTAGAGAAATATTCATCGTGCATTCTGAAAAATGTCTCCATAAAAACCTAAGATGGTTTGAAATACCATTAAGATGTTCAGAATATATAAAAACCATATAAATAGACAGCAAAACAGACAAAATTGTATCAAAATCAAAATGATACATTTTGCTTTGGCGCAATACACTATGTCAGCTTTGATGGCCTGCAATCTTGAATTTTTTGAGTGATTGATCCAAATTTTGTTTTAAACTTTCTATAGCAAGGTTGGTGTTTCAAGCTTCTACCTCTATTTGAAAGATATTTTTACTTCATCTCATCTGCTTCAGAACAATCTACTTTGAAATGATAGCAATCAGCGTCACCTGAGCTACCACTTGGTATGAAAAGTTAGTTTGCAGGCACAAACCCTTGTTTGTCAAAGAAAAAGTCTGCGTTTGCCAAGACTACTACACGCACCACTGGCACTGCTACAAGCGCCAGTGCCAGTGGTCCGTGTAGTAGTCTTGGTGCGCGCAGGCTTTTTTCACGACCAACAAGGTCTTGTCACAACTAAAGTGGCCATTTTTACATAGTGAGTTTTCAAGTTTGAGACATTATTACTCCTGAACCAAAAATGGTACTGACCCTTGATTTTCTCCAAATATTAATTATATGTCAAACAAAATTTTTGAAACGTTTCAAGATAATCCTTCATTCTTTCTTTGATTTATGCTGAATCAAGCAATTTCATGATTTTCCTTTTTTCAGAAAAATATCAAAAAATGAGTGTTTTTTTCTTAAAATGTCAATCCAGTTATCACAATAACCCACAAAAATGGTATCAACTTGTAGAAAATTTTATTTTCTTTCATATGACATCACATTTGTTGAAGTCTGATGTTTCAATCAAATTCTATCTTGCAAATAACAAATTCAGTAAATATGGCGGCCATCTTGGACGCCATCTTGGATTTGGAGGCTTTCGCAACAAATTTTTTGAGGTAGACCAGTGGAATGTTGTTTGTTACAATAAAAACTTGAAAATAAGCATGGTCTACTTAGTTTGTAGAGAGAGTGCAACTCACTTGTTGAGTAAGCGACTTTTTGGGGTTTGGCCCTCCGGTTATTACGACAAGATTGACATTGATAATTATTCTAAATTCTTCTCAGGTGTTTGCGCTTTCAGTGCGCGCATAGTTCATTCTTGTTCATCAGTTTTCACACTCCAAAAACCCGAAACTTTATACAACGCCCTCTTTTCTTGCCTACCTTAGTACGACAATCCCTCGTCTCTGCCAGCGTACGCCAAGATGGAGGAAGACACGGCGCCAGCCAGAGGCTCGCGTTTCGCCTTTTGGAGGATCCCCTGTACCGCTGTACTCATCACAGCTCTTCTTGTAGCCGGTGCCATCACAATCACTGTAGTAGTTCACAAGGGGAGTGCTCACTGTGAGCAACCACCCAACGGTGGTCGCCCGGACAGAACACGCGATCAGATCCTTGATCATAATGCAGTGAGTACATCGTTTGCATACATAGATACTATAATGATTATCTATGTATAGATTCATATGTCAAGTATTAAAAATGTTCTTGAAACCTCTGCTCCTATGCATACTATTCATAAATAGATGTTAGCCTTTCTATGAACATAGCAACTCTACTGCCCTGCTTAAAAGGAAACATTAATGACTACTTAATAATGTAATCACTTACATCATTAAGATTTTATTTCTTTGTGCTGTTGTTTATAAGATCTTCTTTTTAAGTTTTGTACGTAGGAGTGGTTTACCCGCAGAATAGACATAGGCAGATGGACAGACAGATAGATAGATAGATAGATAGATCAAAAAATAGATTAATGACCAGCTCATTTACCACAAATTACAAACACTTTAAAGAAAAGATTATATTTTTCCCGCTTGAAGCTGTGATAGTATTTTTTTTATTACGTCTCCAAGAATATCGTAGTATCCAATTAACTTTTGAATTATGCATTTCATTTCACTAATTCGTTAAGGTCTTCATAGATTAGGACATTCTTATTTGCAAATTATCATATTACATGAATCGCATGAAAGTTAAAAATGTAAATTACGATATTTAAAACGAGCTTTGACGGAGACTTAAAAGCTAAAAAAAAAAATAGGCTTAAGCTCTGTTAGACTGTAACGCTTATTTTTTCTTTAGCATAAATAATGTCTGCCTTGAAATTAACCCTAAAATTAATCAATAAACTATAATTATCCTTATCTGATAGTTCCATTTGAAGAGTTTGTTCGCAAAAACCGATAAGTCCATATTTGCCAAATGGAGATATTTGTGATTAAAGGTCAAGAAAAATAAAGAGAATGATAAGAAAATTTTTGCTTCTTTCGACCATAACTTCAAAAATGTACCGTCTATGTAGTGACCAATCTATCATTTAAAAGGTATTATTTTGTACTTTATGACAGAGACCGTACTTCAAAATCTTCAAAAATGGACTTACCGGTTTTTGCGAACAAACTCTTCATTTGTTTATTTCCATGTTGACGTGACTGACAGGATTGTAATAGAGAACATTGTTACAGATTTCTCTAGGTGATTTCTACTGAACGTTTTTATTCGTGCTTCTGAGTCCTCTATACATGGAGCACGTACTGCATCTGCTCCTGCGTTTCACATTAGACTGCCTTTGAAAAGTGTCAATATGCCCTGAATCTTCTAACATCTTGACCGAACATGAGCTGCAACACCATGATACAGTAATGTATACAAGTAACCGACTAGTTCACAGAGTCAAGGCCGTGCTTTCTGATCACTTGATTTGCAGGCTAGGAACCTAGAGCTGAGGGGCGGAAACGGAGAGTCTGCCTCAGAAACCATGAGCTACAACAGCGCCCTCAACACTGTTCTCATCAACGCTCCTGGTAACTTCAGCGGCAGCTCGCCAGCCACGATCGCCATCGACTTCGATCGGGTGAGTTTGATTTTGTGCTGCTTCCATTCTGTTTTCATATGATTTTTCCATGACACACAACAATTACATGATATTGAACATGCAATTAATGTGTGATATGAATAAGTTGAAAATATCCAATTCGTTAAATTGTATTTCTGCACTGACACTCCTAGCATAATCGTATCATAAACATGAAAGGAATTTGCTAGTGCAGCGAACCCTCCCCCCCCCAAAAAAAACACGATTATTTAGAACTTGAAATTCAGAGAAAGAACTTATGGAACCTTTTTGTTCGTGTGTAGGTGGGGTGGGGGGTGGGGCACTGTGGGCAGGCACTGTGGGCAGGGGTCAAAGGTCCAATACTGCCCCTCCTCCCCCTCCCCTTTGCTTGTACGTGAAGAATCTTGGGATTATATAGAGGTTGGATTGTCAAAATGAATAGAGATAATATGTGTAAAGCGAAATACTTTCATGACGATATTAAACGAAATAAAATACAGTTCAGTGTGGTTATGTCTGTTACACTTCATTCACCTTTCTTTCTTTTTTTCTGTCGTATTCTTTATGCCAATCAGTTCTCATATCCTCCTTTATTAATATGTATTGTTTTGATATAATATTCTTTCCGCAGAATGTGGTGTTTATCAATGTCCACGATCAGAACTCGTGCGTGGGTTTCGCCCTGGGAGACGAAATGGCGGAGGACACGAAAAACCTCATCAGGAGCAGAGATCACAATCAGGTATGCAAATGCCTGCAATTGTGTGTGTGTGCGTGTGTGTGTGTGTGTGTGTGTGTGTGTGATGGTGCGTGTGTGTGCGTGTGGGTGCGTGTCCAGATCAGATTAGTTCAACAATGTCTACGTTTCTTTTTCAATACAATAAATAACAAAATTCGACAATACATTATGTCATTAATTATTATGAATATCAACCAGTGCCAACGCATATAAACTACATATTGTTGGGTACAATCGTATTAATCGTACAATCGTATTAATCATCACAATTTTTGCACAGCTGCATACAGCGCCAACTCTATGAAACACATTCTCTACCATCCCCTGTTCCATTTCCCTTGTTCAGCGTGTAGGCATTTTCTCATTCTCTCTTTTTCCTTCTTTCCTTCCATTCTTTTCATCTATTCTGGCAAGTTGTGTCATGTTGTTGTGTTTCTTCTGTTTTGTCCCGTCCTGTCGTATATCATATTTGTCACAAGTGTTTGTAAATAAGTAATTCATAAGTTTTATGAGTGGTTCGCAATATCCAAGCTTTGCTTTTTAGGGGACCTTTCTATTCATTTTTTTTTTTTAAACTGAAGCATGGCTTTGTATTATGTCCTTTTTTGCCAGTTTGCGCTCTTATGTTTATCGATATCATGATTGCAAAGGGAAATGTTTTTGTTTATGATGCAATACCTGATTTATCTTGTGTTATGTTTTGTTGGAAAAAGAAGAATGAAAATAAATGAATTTAATTTAATTTGATTAAAAACAAACAAACGAACAAAGACACAAAACGTGTTGGGAGAAAAAATATTGAACAACGTCAAAGTGAAGGTAAACTGTACACAATGAGGTGTTCCTTCGAATTGGTTTAAAGAATGTATTATGTACAATATTGTATGAAATTGGAAATGCAGGGGAAACCTCCGTAAGTAGAGCTTATACTTAGGAAAATAGCCCAAGATAAATTTATGACGTAAAATAAGACTATCTTGAGGTATATCTCTATGTCACCATGCACATAGTCAAGAGTAAAATAGCAGTGCAGAGGGTACACAGTGATATGAGTATGTGTGGTGCTGTGATGTTGATCTGTAAAAGTGTGTTCAGTGGTACACGACAATTATGTTGATATGATGTGTAAAACAAATTATAATATCATCACCTCAAAGTAGTTATTCAGATCAGATAAGAACAATAATATTATGGCAAAAATGCATCTAATTATCTGGAGAGTATTGCGATGTAAGGATAATTATTATTCTTAAAATCGATCTTGCGTGTGTGTATGTAAAGGCCGTGTCACACCTTTCCGGGCAAGCCTTGCGTGCGACTTGCAAAGAACAATTTTTACTACCCGGACGTCCCCGGAATGAGCTGCACATGACAGTACCTAGCACGTATATCACCCGTAGTCACCCGGAGGTGTGCACGCAAATCTTTTTACCCGCAACCACGTTGAGACCCTGTCACACCTTTCAGGGCAAGCTACGCAAGCTTGTTGCGTGTAGGGATTTTCCAGCATACCGGCAATTTCTGAGGGCGAACAAGGATTTGGGCGAGTCAGTACATATGTCTCATTTGCTGGACGCGTTCTACTTAAATTCTACTTGCGGGTATACTGTGTGACCATTGTACCAGTCACGTGGGGGCTGACAACTCAGTGAAGGAATTCCTCGGAAGTAATGGCAAAGTCCCACGGAATGTCATTGTCTTGGCTGCATACGGGGACTGCGAATACCTTCGTCGGAGTTGCCTGCAAAGTGCTGCCGCTAAGGGCCTCCTACTGGCGTTCTGCGTGGACCTCTCCGAGCATCCCCGCGGCTCACCCGGAAAAAGTTTTGGTCATGCTCAAAACTTGGCTGCTGTTAAATCGGACTTGCGTGCGCACCTCCGGGCAACTAAAAGCGAGATACGCGCTAGGTATACTGTCAGAGAGCTCCGGGTAGTAAATTCGTTTCCCCGCAAGTCAACCCGCAAAACTTCCCCAGATACGGTATGACAAGGCCTTGAGCATGCTCAAAACTTGTTCCGAGTGAGTCGTGGGGGTTCGCTCGCAGAGGTACACGCAGAACACCAGTAGGAGACCCTTACCGCCAGCACCTTGCAGGTAACTCCAACGAAAGTACTTCTCAGTACCCATAAGTCACTCGTAACAGAAAACGGATCGGTTTCAAAGCTCTCACGCAGGTCACACGGAATGCACGCAAGTAGAAGCTAAGTAGCAGGCGTCTAGTAGGTAAGAAACAAGTGCGAAAATTGCAAACATTCTTGTTCGCCCGCGGAAAATCTTCTACGTGCTGGAAACTACCTCCTCGCCACAAGCCCGCGTGGCTTGCCCGGAAAGCTGTGACACGGCCTTAAACTCATATGAGGGCGGGACGTATGTGATTACGGGAAATGGAGGTTGTCGTGGGGATGTTCTTGTACGCCACGCTGTTTACGTCTATCGCCATTGGCTTTAGAACCATTTATTATTAGCTTGTAGACAGTTTAAAAAGGAAATCTAATTGGACCTTACTGTTTGATGTCTAGGATAATCTCAAATGTATTTCATGTGTATTTTTGTGTGGTTAGCCCCCAAAACATGCTGTAGATGTTTCACAAATTTTCACACTTACTCATTCCGCATGTTGTGTAATTCTAATTTTATTTTGCTGTATGGTTGATTTCCTTGAGCTGAATCGATTGCCCAGGGAAGTTTAAATAACATTCTTCCTCATTTTCGTTGACCATTTTATTTTTTCAGGTCATCGACTTGGTCTCGGACAAGGCAGGAACCGGAAACTACCGAGTTGCTGGAACGATCCCTGACGGTTACCTCCAGACCGCCAACGGACCTGTCATCCGCGGGATGTGCAGCGGTCGATCCTCTCTGTGGTTGGAGGTGGAAACGGATGAAGAGATGTCCGGGAGGCAGGAGAGAGGAAGATTCTGTGCTTACGTTTGCGCGTATGTGAATGGTTTCAGAGTGTGCTATCGGAGGTGCTGGTAGAGCACCTTCAGTTGAGACATTTCTCTTCGATAGTAATCCCTGAGCTAAGAATTGTACATGTATTTTGTTTTTTAATCTAAGCTAAATGATAGATGATATTTTCCTTTTTTTTCATATCGAAAAGGAAAATTAACGTAGATTTGTTTGTAAGAAAGTCCTTGAAATCAAAGGCTTGAAGCGTTCCTCAAGTGCGTTTCGTAAGTTCCCAAGATATTTATAGGGTAAAGCCAAATAACATTTCGAGTTTGTTCAGTAGCATGTGCGACAGAATCATTTCATTTGAAGCCATACTCATCAACACGATTTACCGACACTGTTTAACATTTCAACCGAATTCTTTACTACATAATCAACTAGTTACTAACAGGCTAGTTAGTGCAAATGAGCTTAACTCGATATACTCCTGTCCTTTGCTGAAATTAACCAAATATCGGGTAATTTGTGACACTGATTACTACCCCTCCCCCCCCCAAAAAAAAAGAAGTGTCTCGAATAAATGTACAATGGTTAGTATCTAAAGCGCCGCAATCGTGTCGTATATTAGCCGTCATACTTATCCGTGATATAGGCACATGAAAAGCATTGTCGGTATTGGAGAACAAACCCGTTATCCCCTTATCTTATCTATATAGGGCCTTGGTATTAAATGAATTCTAAATGAAACCACACACAGCAAAAAATAGGCCTCTTAGTACTTTGCATCAATTTCATAAGATTTGAATCCTCAGAAAGGGTTTGCAATTTGCAATAATGGCACTGCTATTGAATTGTAGCTTTTCAGGCATTATACCTTCGTGACATACATTGTATACAAAGAATGTTTTCCCTCTCTACCCTACTAGCTTATATAAAGGTTTTGGTAAAAAAGAAAATATAGAAAATGAAGATATCCGAAATAATACACGCATATACATATCCATAGCAGCATTTGGTTGTCTAAGATACTTTTGCTACATTCTGTTTAGCTAAATGATATACGTAGATAGGTTTCCTGGGCTGCCACGTGTTCATACATTCGCTAAAAGTGTCAGTCCTTCTTTTTCATAATGTCTTCAGGTAATTTCTTGCAAATTTTGGTAATACAATATATTTTGGTAATGGAATCAATGTACACATTTATTTTTTTTCTCCATTGAATCATTGTAATCTATATAGTGATGTTTTTTTAAAGTATGAGTGAAATAAATTCTGATTCATGTGTGAAATTATGTTGAAGAAAAAATAAATCAAAACAAAACAAAACAAATATATGGCGATTTTGAAGTTTGCAGTACATCATGTGAGTAGTCCTGAAATAAACTGTCACGTAGAGAAAAGAGATGGGAAATGTGAAAAGTCAAGTGTAAAGGAGGGAGAGTAGAGACTTCTTGTGTTGTGAATCGGTGTGATATGAAGGTGGAAGGCCATATGAATGTCCTGGTATGACTTGCAATTGGTAGTTGGGGGAAATCACTGAGTAGGGTCTCTGATATGAACCATTTGATTAATTCTTTTATTATCACGTGCAATTATGAGAGGACAGGGGAACGTATGGAGAGCCCTGATAGGAACTGTTAGGTTATTCCTTTCTGCAGTGTAAAGTGACAAGACTCAAATAGGACCGTAGTTCAATAACAAAATGCACCAACAAATATTCGTCCTATTTTTTTTTTTATTCTAAAGGTTGCTATCTAATTGCCACATTAGTTTCAAACATATTTCGTCACCTTTGCCATTTCATGTACAAGAACAAAATTATGCAAAAACGTCAATTTATATCTTCATACTCTGTATTTTTGTTAATGGAAGAGATGAATGTAAAATCATTAGATTTAGGTACAGATAATGATTTAATTGTGTTGATCTCTTGTGAGTACCCCCCCCCCATTTGTTTTGTTTGTTTGTTTGTTTGTTTGTTTCGAGGGGGAGGGGGTAAATGCAATACATCTCATGGTCCTCATCGAAATCTATTCAAAGGCATTATTTCAACTGTGCCAAAGCACTGAAACAATCTGTGCCCAATTTGTACTTTGAACATTTTCGTATTTTCAAGTAAGCTTGTGTTTCTGCAGACTTCCTACTATAAATATTGGTGTGTTTAACCAAACCTTATCACTAAAATAATTGTTTTCATTTCACGGAATTACATATATATATATATATATATAATTTGAGTATATGAGAGCTATGCTCCGTTTTTAAGATCTTCAAGATCTAGGATTTATTATTTTTTTCTACTGATTCTTCTACTGATTCTTTGAATTATATATATATATATATATATATATATATATATATATGTATATATACATATATATATATATATATATGATATATATATATATATATATATATATATATATATATATTTTCCATCTGAGAAGATTTAAAAAAATGAAAAATATGACATTGATGCTTGTTTATTTAATAGAAAAAAACAAACACCCCTTGTGAAAGAAATCTTTAGGGAAAGTTCAAATACACCTCATTTTGTTTACAATTTCGGGCCAAATTTGGTTTACCGGAAAAGGGGGGGGGGGGTAATTTTTTTTTTTTTTTTTTGGTCATTGCACTTTTATGTTAGTTCACAGAAAACCTGTGGATGTTCCCTTCGGAATTAATGGAGAACCATTTTTTTACATTTTCATATTTTTCTAGAGACTTTGATTTTTCTCCAAGCAAAAGTTCTTTGCGATCGCTCACCGACCGGCGGCCATCAAGCCACAGGTTTGACCAATACAAAATTTTTGCAACAACTGGTGTGGGTGAAAAGTATTCTATTCATCTGCGGTGGATAGGGTTGGCCTTGGCAAAGAGTGCCTCGTTCCTAGAAAACAGTTTGAGCTGTGTCAGGAGAAACATACAATTTAACGAACGAAAAGGGACACGTCAGGACATGAGAAATTAACTTCGTCTTGTCTTTGTCATTTCTACAATCGTCCAAACTGAGGTACGATCTGAATGCATGTATAAAGTTTCGGTTTACTTGATCGAAATTCATTTTCAACCAGCTGTCAACCGTTTTGAATAAATAAGCATGCATGACAATCTCTCCTTTACACGTGTGTGTGTTTAGAACCGCAGTCTACTGAACGATTGCATGATGTGATAATGATATTTACATTGCATCCTAACCTCTACAACTCGACCTCACCGCCAATGTATGGGGACTCCATTAACGAACATGAACTAAAGCTTTTAGCCTATAGCAATTCATAAATTGAATGTCGGATATCTTTGTCGTGTTCTCCCCCCCCCCCCCCCTCCAAATGTCATTTTCATGTGCTTACTTTAATGATAAAACCACCTGTTTTGTGCTAATTCGAGACAGGAACGAATATCCGCAATTCGCATCTATCATTCTACGAGTACGTTATGGCTCGAAATTCTTGCCGCACATGGGCAGTGTATTCAATTTCTCCTCTTTGTAAACATAGGAATTATTCTTTACAAACATTCAAAAACGTTCCAAATATTGAACTGAATGAAGTTCATTACTCGCATTTTTCACTGTGCGCGGTAAACGTGTACAGGACGTCGATGTTTGCCATCAGCGAATGACATGTGTTGTTTTCCCCTGCCCCCCCCCCCCCGCTCCAAAAAAAAAAACAAAACAAAACAAAACAAAACAAAACAAAACAAAAAACAAAAACAAAACACACACACCACAAATCAAAGCAATGCAAAACCAAACAACCAGACCAAGATATTAAATTGTAGATCTCACGTATTACCATTTTACAAATTAATGATAATGTATTTTTTTATTTTATTTTTGCCGTACTACAGATACTGAAATATACCCATTAACATTCATCTAAAAATCATTGATGATACAGGATACTGCTTGACGAGAGCCAGAGGTGGGGCTGATGAAGGGGAATTTCCCTAGAAAGTGTGTTCTATTGAAATCTGAAACAGGAGAAGTCATATTAATGATATACAGGTGTGAAACGCATTATCAGTTTGTAAAGTACAATGGCTTTTGAAAGACTCTGAGGGCGATATATACGCGAGACGGAAAAATGTCATCATTGCGACGCAGAGGGCGCCATAGTACCCGCCCAGAGGGAAGAGAAAGCCGCTTGTCTGTTTTTTTTTTCTCTCTCTCTCTCTCTCTCTCTCTCTCTCTCTTGGGCAGTGTGAACTTCAGAAAAGTTTCCTCCCACTCTGCATTCTGATTGGTTGGCACCCGACGAGTGTAAAAACAACAATGATTGGAAGAAAAGATGCACTTCATTTGAAGACCAATGGACGAGACTCAATGTAAACACTTATCCGATTACCACTACACTGTTGTTGTTTTGTAAGTGTAATACTTGTCACTAATATCATTTTTTTTTTCAAATCTTGCTAAGTTAAGAGATCAATGCACGATGATCGATTCTTTTCTGATACCAATGGCCAAATAGAGCTTATCTCATTGCTACACTGGCCAAATCTGTTCTCAGGTTCAAAGGTCCGCCATGATTTCTATTCAAAAGACAACAAACTGAAATATGATTTGAAAGTCGTCAACGTTTAAACGAAATCTTGGCAGGTCCTCTTTGTCTGTGGAGTTCAAAAACACTTTCATGACAAAGTTCTGTCAGAGAATCTTTGATTTAGCATTGAGCTTTAGAGGGGAACACCAGTCCAATTAGGAGTTAGTCTGAAAAGAAAGAGCAAGGTTCTCTAAACACAACAATGAAAATTTGATCAAAATCAGATGAAAATTAAGGAAATTGTGATTTTGTGAGATTTTGCTAATTTTCATGGACAGTTCTTGTTCAGAGTCAGTATGAGTGTGCAAATAGTAAATTAAATGCTGTTTCTTCACAATTTAATGTAGACGTTGTACAAAAAATCGTGGATTTTAAAGTTTCTCATTCAAACGTAATTATGACCCAGTTCGAAATCCTCATACATCTGACTAATCATTATTTTTTTAAGTAACTCAACCAGTAACAACATTATGTTTTAATCTAGCAGAAAAATTGAATTTTCATATTGAAGTGATCAGCTCAGTTTATAGAAAAAAAAACAAGCAAATTTTTCAAATTTCATAGCTTTCTTACTTTCAAGCCGATTTAGCAGTGCTTCTCATATTTCACTCTTTCCTTCTATATACCAACTTATAACTGCACTAAAACAGAATTTCCCTTTACCTAAAAAAAAAACAAAAAAAACAAAACAAAACCCTACTTAAAACGCTCTTGACCTTGGTAATTTGTTAGAAGACCAAAATTTGGCCGGAATTTCCCCGTGTGTACCCGTTTTTCTTCAAGCCATTGTTTATGTCAATCATTTCCTGTAAATCAGTCTTGACAAGACATTCCAAGAGTTGCAGTGTGCTTTCTCATGTAGAATTATCGGAACAGGAATATGACGTCATAATAGACAGTAGAAATGTCAAAAAGCCAGGCAGCCCGTGCTTGAGATGGACCTTAGCAGCAGAGCCCTGCATAGTAGCAAGGAGCAGCGCCCTCAAAGTTCGGAGGTGTGCTATCGATGTTCGTTATCCGCCGACTTCTCAGTCACACATTTCAACGACAACATGGTATAATGTTTACCATGTTTACCATCAGTAAGTCGGGAGGATGGTTTTCGTGATGAAGTTTAAAATCAGAAGTGAGAAAGTAGATAAACAAGTAGGTAAATAAATGAATAGATGAACAAACAAGCAAATACTTGGATCTACACTTCGTGACATTTTTTTTTTTAATCGAACAACATCCAGAGCATTTCATTCGCATATGATTGAGCTACCTCTGCTTCTCACGTATTCACTGCCAATTATGTGTCATAATATGAAAAGATGACTCCTTATTTCCATCTTGAGAAAAAATATATTGATTTTGGACACTGGCCTAGGATTAATGATGTCATTTCCTCACAACTTTCTGTAGGGGTTGTAATCAATAGGCCTATACAAAATTGTGATTATTTTTTTAGTTTGTTTATTTTTAACGCAATTACGCCCCAGTTTCAAGTCCTGACACATCTGAATAATCATTATTTCGAAGTTGCTCAACTAGTATATAATAAACATTATGTCTTGAACTTCTGTAGCAGAAAATTGAATTTTCATCATTTTTTAACCTAATCCAAGAAAAAGTGTGGCGTGATGACATTATCAGCTCACTCACTGACATATTCTGATGAACTGTTCAAGATCTGTTTATGGAAAAATTAGCGTATCTTTAGAATATCCTAGTTCCAGTACTTGTAAAGCCGACTTAATTGGGCTTGTCATATTTCACTCTCTCCATTGCAACTATAACTTATAAGACTTTGTGTGCCATGTTTATTTCCTGTCCATTGGTTTGTGTGTTAAATTTGTGCTTATTTGGCACATTGGCATGGAACAGGTTAACTGGCCTATAGAATTTTCATCTATCTTCATCAAGACGGACATGAACGCGTTTGACCTTCGTAATGTGGCGGAATGCCAAAATCTGGCGGGATTTTCCCCATATACATGTACCTGCTTTCTTCAGGCCATACCAGGATGAATGTCAACCGTTTCCCGTAGATGAGTCGTTACAAGACGTTCCAAGAGTTACTGGATGCTTCCTCATGCAGATTCTCGGAACAGGAAGGTCACGTCACCAACTCAAAATTTGAACTTCATTGGAAGAAAACACCTTTCGATGTTAAGCCTTTGTATTGTGAAGGCTTAACGTCAACAATCTAACATTCATACAAAATGACTATCAAAATGTCGATAATCATAAACAAAGCAAAGACTATATGCTAGGAGGGGGTATTGGTCTTTAATATAGTAAAGGAGCTTGTGTACTGGGAGCAGTTTAAAATCTATGTATGTAGAGAAAAATATTAAGTCATACATGCAATATAATGTCAACAAATAAAAGTACATAAATTTCAATAAATGGTTATTCATCATTGGGGCAAAAACTATCTACTATTTTAACAATCTACAGTAAATATGTGAAATCATAAAGTCAACTTTACAGTCTGTCAACATGTAAGAATAAAAACAAAATAAAATGAATAGGCATATTAATAAACTGCGTTATACAGTATAATACCGAAAAGAAAGATAGAAAGAAAGAAAAGTACACAGGGTACGCACAGATGCAAGGTTTAAGCAATTAAGAATTATATATTATTAATAGCCTATATTATGATGATTCTGGTTATGTTAATAAACTTTCAAAAGTCGTGAGGAAAAGGCTATACGAAAACTTTGAAGATAAAGTTGACAGGGGCATGGTATAGCGAACGGGGAGTGGGGGATTCATTTGGGCGATGAGGGGGATGTCCCTCGGACGGCTTTGAGGTTCTGAACTTTGCTATTATACCACCAATTAACAAGCAAAGCTTTACATTTTTACCTTTTTTTGACTATTTAACAACTGGTTTATCTTAAAAGTGCATAGGTATCTGCAGTAATAATTTATTACGTATCATTACCATGTCTCTGAGTGTCGAAGAAGCTACAATTCGAACAAGGTGTGAAATTTCTCACCAATTTTATTTTGATTGCAAAATGTACGAACATAATCTTTCATCACAATTAGTGTCACCTTCTCTTTCTGTTACAACTGGAAGTTCGATATTTGCTAGTCTAATAATTTGGTAAAATTGATAGCATGGTTGCGAGGACGAATCAACACGAGCTAACTCAAACTTATTTATTAAAAAAGATCCTATGATTCACTCATGCAATACTTGATTCAACAGTGCTGAACCAAAATGGAATAGATTTATCTGCTGAATTCTGCTTGACATCCCTTTAAACCAAAGGGAACAAAGCGATTGAGAAAACCCAGCATCATTAAAACCACAGGCAGTAATCACTTTTTGAAGCATAGAGCCAGTTTGATTGCAAATCTTGGCTATTGTACATTTGAAAAAATTAAACAGTACATGATTTTTTTGCCAACCGAAGTGACTGATCTAGTGATCTTTCTGAACCAGTTTCGACCTACCTCCCCCCCCCCCATTCCATATGTGACTGTGCACGTCAAAACGAACATAAAGTCGCACACACTGATTTTGCGTGAGGACTGAAAATAAGTGAAATGGGTCAACCTAGCCGAACTTGACTTTTTCATATTTTCTGAAAGAGCGGGTCGTCTTTTACATTATGCTAAAATTTGGTATCATAAACCGGGCAGGAAAGTGTGTTTTTAAGCAGTTTATCTCGAAGATTTTTGATAGAATAGTGTGATTAGGTGTGTCTTTAGAATCCCTTTTTCATTTCTGAAAAACCTTGTCCACACTCTTCACTTTCAACTCTAATAACTTTTGAAAGGATAGTGCTACTGCTTTGAAAGTTCGCGTTGATTATGGATAGAATGTGTTAATGAGGCCTGCTTAATTTCAATTTAATCTAATAATCCCTTCATTGTTGTTACTCTGGTGGTTTACTTCCTGTTTTTTGTCCCATTCATCGCACAGCCAGCACAGTTTGGTAAAGATTAAGCGCTTGAATAGACACTGTACTTCAGAGCCTCTTTTCTCAGTTCACACTTTTCCTGAGTTTGTGCTTTCTTTCCAATATTTAGATAGGTTAGGAGAGTCCATTTGATTTGAGTTATACATCATTTTAAAGCTTAAAGTCTGCTCTTTCAGAATATGGTCTTAACTAAAAATTCATGTCTGGCGACTTTTTGTTTGTTTTGAGGTGCAGAGTCACATATGGATTTTACATTATGTATTAGTGGATAACGCGTAGGATTTGATTGTGATTTCTTATGCCTCCGCCAACGAAGTGGCCGGAGGCATTATGTTTTCGGGTCGTCCGTCCGTCCGTCCGTCCGTCCGTCCGTACGTCCGTCCCGTTTTGTTTTTGTCGATATCTCAAGAACCGTGAGGTGATTTTGCATCAAACTTGGTATGAAGGTATATCCTGGGGGACAATACTTGGTTTGGATTTTAGGGTCACGGGGTCAAAGGTCAAAGGTCACAGGTTATTTTATGAAAAAAGGTTGAAATTTCATGTTTTTCTCCATGTCTCGCAAATGGTTCAAGATATCTTCATGGAACTTAATATATATGCATGTACCGAAATTTCACAGCCATAATGTATATAACAATGGGCAGTGCAAACCCATCAAATAACTTCATTTGAATATCAATAGGCAGTGCAAGTCTTCCATTTTATGCAGTGATCGAGATGAAGCATAATTATGATTTTAGCCAGAAGGAGCGCCCTCAAGATTCGGAGTTGTGTTTATCAAAGTTCGTTTTCCCCGGTTACTCAGTCACACATTTCAATGTCGACGTGGTATGTTAACCATGTTTACCACATGTACGTTAGGAGGATGGTTACGGTGATAAAAGCAAAAATAAATAGACAGAAAATAGATAAACAAGTAGGTAAATCATTGAATAAACAAATACAAAATCAAATACTAAGGACCTTCACTTATTCGAAGGTCAAGGGTCAAGTGAATTTTTTTTAAATTATATTTGTATTATTGTTTTATACTTCGGGAATGGCTCGAGGTATCTTCATTAAACTATAGAAGTACAAATGCATTTACTGCCTGTCAGTGATTATTTTGGGACTGTGTGGGTCATGAGTCAAAGGTCAAGTCCAAGTTTTGAAAAGTTCACTATTTCCCATATTCAAAGGAGTCCAGGAATGTGTGTGCACTTTCTATTTTACATTGTTTTACACCCAACACAGTTTATTTACATCCATACATGAAAAAGCAAGGATCATTAAAGGTATAGACACACAATGATCCTGCCGTTGAGGATTTTCTAAGATATCCTCTGGACTCCTGAGTTTCCACAATTGAAACTAACGTCAAAATCATGTAACCTAAACCCCTTGGCGTGATGCAGCCTATTTCGTGTACGGAAATTAAAGACAATATTTACCACTTGCAGATGAAACAAAAACCCAGCATTATTGCTTCTAAATAGTTCTAAAATGTGAAATAGGAATAGAAACAACCAGTGTAAGAATTTTAATCAATTGAACCAACGTTAACTGGATGTCTCAGCTATTCCAAAACGGATTTTCATCCAATAAACTTTGAACTCCTCTTGAAATGGCATGCTCTGTACCATTTCGTAACTTGTTCTTGGTATCTCGCAAAAAGTTAAAAGGCAAATCCTTAGCTCCACCGACACTGTATCACCCCTTTAAATATTGTTAGATATACAAAACGTGAGAAATAATTATATTAGGATTTTTTTTGCAGAATTAACCGTTTACGATTATTATTTATTTAAAAAATAGTGACATCTTCGAATATGTAAGGCTTTATTGCGATTTTTTTATATAGTAGTATGTTTTGTGATACAACTGACCTTAACATACGCATCAAAATTTGATAACTCGAACATTATTGTTACATCACTGCTCCCAGTGGTAAACAGTACCTTTAACTTTCGTAAAGTTAGCTAAGTTTACACTGTTTTCATACGATTGGAATGTATTGGAAATAGAGTGTAATTCGATATTTTCACGCTTACAGGAGCCACTTCTTCGACTAAGTGTTCTATTGACTTTTAATGGAAGTTTCGATTTAAACGATTGCTATGCTTTCATTTCGCTTCTTATTTCTTTTAGTTATCCGAAATAAAAGCACGAAGTATACATCTGTTAAGTTGTGTTTACCGGTCATTATTTTGTGGCATGGTGCCCTGAAATTTGGGGAAAAATAAAAGAATAAAATTTAAAAATGACAAGAAACAAATTACAAAAATAGTTTCCTCAATACCAGAAGAGTCGAGCCATGCAGTGATAGAGGATAGTTGAACCATATCTCCAATCTCCTCTGACTGCATGGCACTTAACGCTAATCAAGGTGGTCATTGTTAAATCTAATACCTCCGTGTATGTATCAAAATCAGGATATCAAGCATCCATCAAGATAAATATGCCAAAATGAAGGATTTTAATGGAAACAAGATTACACATAAATCGCTAACCACTGCCTTGTCGTCTTTAGTATTGAAAAAAATTCATGCATGAATCTGAGAAATTCATTATTTGCTGTCCTTTGAGATGTTGGACAATCTGGCCCGAATTCACGATGGTGGTACAAATGAAGAGTTTGTTCGCAAAAACCGATAAGTCCATATTTGCCAAGTGGAAAATAAAGAGAATAATTAGAAATTTTTTGCTTCTTTTGACCATAACTTCAAAAATATATCTTTATATGTAGTGACCAATATATCATACAAAAGGTATTATTTTGTACTTCATGACGGAGACCGTACTTCAAAATCCTCAAAAATGGACTTATCGGTTTTTGCAAACAAACTCTTCAAATGAAACCATGGTTTAAACCATGGACAAAAACCATGGAGCGCCAAGTGTCGCACGGAATATTTCGTTACGAAATCAGTCATTTCGTCGATATTAATGATTATTTTGTAGCGAAATGACAACATTCTGTATCTAAATTGACATTTTGTTCACGAAATTATAATTTCGTTAACGAAACGGTCATTTTGTCGAAGAAATGACTGATTTCGTAACGAAATATTCCGTGCAACACTTGGCGCTCCATGGTTTTTGTCCATGGTTTAAGCCATGGTTTCATTTGTACCACCTTCGTGAATTCGGGCCTCTTTGTGTGTGTGTGTGTGTGTGTGTGTGTGTGTGAGACTTGTTTCTTTGTTGTCGTGTATCACCTCTGTTTCCTTGTGCTAGAGTGACAGTGATCTTAAAGAAAAAGAACAGTTTCGGATGAGATGTTTGTTGAGATAATGAGAAACCTCCTATGAAATATGGAAGAGCGTATAATTTTAGGAGTTCATAGTTTAATTTAATAAAAATTTGTTCTGAAATGACTGAAATATCCAAAACAAAGGGATTTTGATAAAATGTGGCACCCACCTTTTATTTAGATTGCTTTTTTAGTTTTGTTTGTATCACAACCATTTTACAAAATCAAATAAGCACCTCTTAGACTTTTATGCTCTCGAACATTTCATAAAGTTATATTAAACGGGTTAGTCAAAACTGTTTAGTGATTGGCTGAACACAGTCACGTGATGGAGGCACATTCGTTATGTTTGCCCATGGGAGAAAATTCTTTGTAATGTTCTTCCATGGGAAAACATTTTCACGTAACAAATGACAGAAGACCTAAGACCCGCGCACGCGCGCACAGTGAATTTGGATCTGCGCGAGCGATCGAGTGCGTTGTGCTGTGCTGGTGGTTGACAAACGTTGACGTAATTGACGCATTTGACGCATTTGACTAACCCATATAATATAACAGATGATGACTTTTGTTGTCGGGAACATGTACCAAAACGTTCCACCCTCAGGGTTTGAAATACTATTTCGGGAGGCTATAAGTCCCTCGACTTCGTCTCTGGACTTATAACCTCCCTCAATAGCATTTCAAACCCTTCGGGTGGAACATTCGGTATGTTCCCTCATCATCTACATAATGTCGCCTCTCAAGAAGTTAAAGGCTTAATCCTCACCTCAGCCAATACTGCACCATCCATTTAAACACTTTCAACAGAGATCACAGAAGCTTTCACCTGTGAACTCTGAATACAAGTGAGAGGAGATGCGGGGGGGGGGGGGTTTAGGAGCCCACTCTCCTTGTGGCACCACCCTCTTCAAGGCACCACTCCCCGCATCTCCCCTACTATGCCTACAGGCGACCCGATCAGCCTCGACACTGGATAATGTTATGATATGAAACTGATATAACATTATAGAAGGGGGGGGGGGGGTTCCCGTCAAGTCCTACAAGATGTCATGTCAAACCTAATTTTGTTGAAGAAGATCCCAACATTTTAAAGTCATTGCTCTCATCAAAAATCAGTAAAAAGAAAGTGGTTTAAAAAAACCCTGACTTTCATACATATGGGACATTAACCTATTACATCATGTGTATCATTGATACTATTGGTACCTGTTTAAGCTAAGTTTCGATGGGATTTCCCCCTTTCTGTCAAAAGGTGGTACGTTTTACTCCAATCAATATCCTAGAAGGGGTAGGTGGGAGATTTGTGTGCAAACATGTTTTTTTTTTTTCTGGAAACTTGGATGACAAACTAGAACAAAGGAATAAGTACCTAGGAACACCAACATCATCGCGGTATTATGTATTCATTATATATATATATATATATGCACCATAATTTTAAAAACACACCAAAGAAATGTTACGGATAGTCACTTTTGTTTTTACTTCAACGAAAACGTATTTCCTTTTCAGAATACTTGTGCTTCATATTGCGTGACACAGACACTACATTTAAATGCAAGCAGTGAAAGATGATTGGGACAAATCATGAACTTTGTGAGAACAAAATCCACTAATCCCCCTCCTCCTCCCCCCCCCCCCAAAAAAAAAATATAGTACCGTTCCGACGGAAAGTATAGTCATTTATGTTGGAGAATGTGTGCACAAGATTTATTCATATTTATACGTGAAAAGCAAAGATCATTTTAGGGTAAATACATAATGTTTCATGCCAGAAAACGTATAGGACATTAAGCTATTACATCATGTGTATCATCGATACTATTTGTACCTGTTTAAGCCAAGTTTCGATGGGATTTTCCCCTTTCTGTCAAAGGGTGGTACGTTTTATCGCGATCAATATCCTCGAAGGGGTAGGGGGGAGATTCGTGTGCAAACATGTTGTTTTGGGTGTTTTTTTTTTCTTGAAACTTGGATGACAATAAACTAGAACAAAGGATAGGAACACCAACATCATATATATATATATATATATATATATATATATATATATGTATATATATGTGACCCTGCACCTCAAAACAAACAAAAAGTCGCCAGACCTGAAATATTAGTTAAGAACATATTCTGAAAGAGCAGACTCTTACCTTTAAAATGATGTATAACTCAAACCAATTTGACTCTCCTAACCTATCTAAATATTGGAAAGAAGGCACACACGCAGGAAGAGTGTGACCTGAGAAAATAGGCTATGAAGTACAGTGTCTATTCAAGCGCTTAATCTTTTTCCAAGCCGTGCTGGCTGTGCAATGAATTGGACAAAAAATCAGGATGTAAACCACCAGAGTAACAACAATGAAGAGATTATCAGATTAAATTGAAACTGATCATGCCTTATTAACACATTCTGTCCTTAATTAATGCCAACTTTCATAGCAGTAGTTTTATCCCCTCAAAAGTTATAGGACTTGAAAGTGAAGAGTGTGTACAAAGTTTTTACGAAATGAAAACGGGACTCTAAAGACACTCTTTAATCACACTATTCTGCCAAATAATGTTCCAGAAAAACGGCTAAAAAGCACACTTTCCTGCCGTTTTATGATTCCAAACTTTACCATGATGTAAAAGAAGACTTGCTCTTTCAGAAAATATGAAAAAGTCAACATTGGCTCTGTTGACCCTTTTCACCTACATTCAGTACTCACTCAAAATCAGTGTGTGCGACTTTTTGTTCGTTTTGAGGTGCACGGTCACATATATATATATATATATATATATATATATATATATATATACATATGACTTATGTATATACATAATATGATTTTAGAACTAACAAAGTACCATAATTTAAAAACACACAAAGGAAATGTTACAGATAGTCACTCTTTTAAAGAGGGAAAACGAAGATGTGAGTGAGTGTTGTGCGTGTGCAGTCGTGGCGGTAGGCATGTGGTAGATGCGTTAAAAATCAAAATGTTTGTGTTGGCGGCCATATGATATATCATTACACTTCAATGTATCACAGCAATAATACTAACATTATCAGACCAATTAGTAAATAGAATTATATCAGTTGTTATATTTTCCTAAATATATTGAGTTATCTCTTTAGGTTCGAAGGAAAACAATGATGTCCATGATATCAGGGAGTCGGGTAAAGCATTCCATATGTCTGGTTCGTGATGCCTCACAGGTCTGTGAGCTATGAGGGATTTTGGATTTTGTAAGGGTAGGGTACGAAAGAATGATTGCATTTATAATCCAAAAAGTTTTGAAATGACTGCGGCAGCAAATTTTAGGTATATTCATACGTGAATACAGAAGTTTGAAATGTATGTATATCATCAATTTTCAGTACCTTTAGGGGCTTGAATAACGGGGTAGTATGTGCTAATTACGCAGATTGTGAACAAATTCTGATTGCCTTTCTTTGCGATAAAAACAACAAATTTACCTGCGTCCTACTACAATAATACCCAAAACAATATTACAATAAGTCAACGAGGAAAAACAATTGCATTATAAAGCATAATATAATATGACGTGAATGACAATAAGTATCGCAATTTATATTATAATGCCAAATCTGTCTGGGTAAAACTGTTGTAATATTCCTTTTATGATCATGCCCTGTCAGTTCATTATTCAAAACTACGCCCCCAATTTGGTGTACGTTCGTCCAATGAACAATATGCCAACCACACAAATATTACATTCATCAGGTTGGGAACGTGAACGGTTAAAATACATTAAATTAGTTTTTGGAATAACTTGTTAACAACTATACAAGGGCTGTACAGTTTGCCGAGAAAAAAAAAACCCGACATAATGAATTTGCGGGGATTCAGCGTTCGAATGAAATTATCATTAGTAATATTTATAGGACACTTAGGAACCCAATTTGAAACCAATATTTACAAAATAAATATTTAAGCAGTAGTATAGTATTGGTGGAGATGAGAATTTGGTTTTAACTTGTTGAGAGATACCAAAAAACCGCTTACAAAGCATACCATTCTTGAAGCGAATTCAAACTTTATTTGATGAAAATCGGTTTTGGAAAGACTGATGCATCCAAAAACAAGGTTAAACAAAGCGATTTTAATAAATGGTGGGTCCCAACTTTTATTGGGGGATTGGTCTGTTTTGGATATCTCAGCCACGAAAAAAAAAAGAAATCAATTTTCATCAAATGACCATTCATTTCCTCTTTGAATTACTTCCTTCGGATATTTTAATACGATAACGATATTCAGTTGAACAAAAATAATGGTTTTATCATGATTTCTGAATAAAATTGTCATAAAATATGCTGCATTGGCGTCATTTTCTTGGTTAATATCTAACCATCGCTGTTGCGCTGAAATAAAACTTAATAAGTCAATGTTAATTTTGGTTTCTTTCTCCACATTCGATTTCCAACCTGCCGACCGTGATGTGAAATGGGGACGTTTTTCGTGACTGCAAAAACATAAACATGGCCAGATGTTTCACTACAAAGATACCACTAAAATAATTAGCTGTGAGAACCTTGGAAAATATGTTATCCATAAGCGTTTTTGTTGTATGTGTCATGCCTGTTATTTGAGTAATTTTGGGAGACATGATATTGATGAAATATTCAATATTCTACTTGCTGAATATGAAATAGAAGAAGAAGAATAAATACTGAAATAACCCATTGGTTGTATATTCAAATTTATTTTCTGATGAGATCTATACAAATGTATTATCAAACTTATCTGAGAACAATTTGGTTGTTTATACTAGTATGTATATTATACTCCAACTAATTAACATTTATTGTAATGATCATTATCTCTATAAATAGATCTTCCGATTCATCAATAGGAAGGTCATTCCTTCTTCTAGATTTTTACATTATATAAAACAATCCAGTGCATAAAATGCTACAGAACCATCATGTGGCCCGATCTGTCCTTATATCATAACCAACAATGCTAAACGGGGGGGGGGGGGGGGGGGGGGCAAGTCAGAGTGCAGGCAAGTTTCAGTAATAGGCCTACCTATAGAAAACCAAAAAAAAAATGGATATACACATGAAAGGATTCCATTTTATTATGATTTGTATTCAAACTCCTAGAATGCATATGTATCAGACTAACAGGCTAGAAATCATATTGGTGCCACACTTTTTTTTTCGAACTCATTAATCGTATTATAATAAAAGAATTAACATAATGATTTAACAAGCGGGTCAAGGGCAGTGTGTGCGTTATAGTGAAGGTACATGACACCTTTAACGGTTTGAGTGCGGAGATATGCTGGTGAGTGAGTGGGTGTAAATGTCGAAGTAAATGCATTGAAAATTATGAAGGAGGTTGTGAGAGGCTAGCCTACTAGTACCTGACAGAACGAAGGAGATGGGAAAACATAGCCATGTTGGAGTGTGTGTGTGTGTGTGGGGGGGGGGGGGGCTCCCATCAAATATTGGAAATGCAATGAAAAATAAAAAAAACAAAAAAACAAACAAACAAAAGTCTTTACACTAAGCGATTTAATTTCTTTTCTTTAAATAATGAATAAGAGAGGAGAATACTGCAGTAAAAGCAATTAAGATAATAACAATTATCACGAGGAGAATGATGAAAATGTGTAAGGACCTACATAAATCTTCATCTTCATTTCGAATGAATCATTTCAAACGATTTCCTTATGAGAAGAGAGAATCTTTCCGTTGGTGAATTGCATCCTCAAAGCGAGTTGCTTTAAAAAGTATTGAGTATACTTATTGACAATACATAACAATGTAATCAATTGGATGAAAACGTGATACAGTAATGGCTGTATATTGAAAAAAGGAAAGGTAACCAAAGATATGTATAGGATAGTATGTTCAGGTTGAAAAATAGTTTACCAGTACCATATGTGCAGATAAATCAGAGGTCACGCTAGTACAAGCAGGAAAGGGTGACATATCGCCGCGAGGTATAGCGTCCCCACCCCGTGATTTAACACCCGTGGTGTTAAATCTAACACCGATGTTTTTACAGTGTTCAATCACAAATATCTCAACTTATCAGGAATGGAGTTACCTCCTTTTTTTGCGATAAAACTCTTCGTATTATGCAATGTAAATAGAATACAGTTCGGAATAAACAGTATTTACTAACATGGGATTACAACATCCGTATAAAAGATATTAAAGGGACGCGACGGTGCAAAATTGTACCTTTTGAGATTAGTTTATAGGAACAGGAAGTGATTACACTGTAGACAAATGAGACTATAACTCGCGGCGAGACATACAGAACCCATACCGCCCCAGTGACATGCCCGAAATCTCTGTCCCATAGTGGCTATGAACAATATTAATGATCAGCAATATGAATATAATGTTTTTAGTACAAGTGCGGGAAAATTGTACGCTTGTCTGTAAAGCCGGGTCTGTTGGAGCAAGAAGAAAAAAAAAAGAAGAGGAGGAGGAGGAGGATTATGTTTGCTTCAAGGCCATGTCACCTCTGTGGTGAATACACGAAACTTCTGGAACACGATAAAATTAACCCACAAAATGTCAAATAGAATGAATTGCCCAAATGAAAGACTTTAATGGAACTAGATTACACATAAATCGCAGACTTATCATATTGATGTCATCTTAGTATTAGAAGGGTTCATACACCGTGCATGTTTAATCATTTATGAGAAATTCACTTTTTATTGTCTTTCCATTTTCTTTTTTTGACATGTGTCTGTTGAGCTGTACCATCTCTATTTCCTTGTGCTACAGTGACAGTGATCCTATCGCGCATTCAACAAAGGGCACACGAGCTTTCACCTGTGAATTCTAAACCCGAGTTTGAGGATGTTGGGGGGGGGGGGGGGGGCTTCACCTCTCCTTGCGGCACCACTCTCCTCATGGCACCACTCCCCGCATCTCCCCTGCTGGTACCCGAACCGCGGTTAACCGCAGTTATGGTATGTTATGATTTGATACTGCTAGAACATTGTAGACGGGGTTTCCCGTCAAGTTCTGAGAGAAATCATGTCAACTTTAATCCCGTTGAAGAAAACCTCAATATTTTAAAGTCTCTGCTCTTATCAAATATCAGTAAAAGAGGAAGTGGTTTAAAGAACAACAACAACAAAACCCCTCACTTTCAAACGTATGTTATAGGACATTAACCTATTACATCATGTAGTTCATCGATATTACTTGGACCTGTTTACGCCAACTTTTGATGGGATTTTCCCATTTCTGTCAAACTGCTAAAAGGTGTTGTGTTTTAGTTCAATTAATATCCTTTTAAGAGATAGCGGGGGGGGGGGGGGGTGGGAGGGGGTTGTGCAATGCATATTCTTTACGTAAACTGCGATAACAAAACCAGAACAAAGAAATAATAAACTTTGAGTACCGATTTCAATCATCGTTGTGCACGCATACAAACTACAAACCTCTCCGACATTGATGACTTCATAAATGAGGCAATGTTGAAACAAACTTGAAGGGATTACTATCGAGATACATTGCACCGTCACACAAAGTATAGAATCGAAGAATACTATGCAATATACAACGCAATACAATACAATACAATACAATGCATTACAATACAATACAATACAATACAATACAATACAATACAATACAATACAATACAATACAATGCAATGAATTACAATGCAATGCAATACAATGCAATACAATACAATACAATGCAATGCAATGCAATACAATACAATACACTAGAATACAATACAATGCATTACAATACAATACAATACAATACAATACAATACAATACAATACAATACAATACAATACAATACAATACAATGCAATGGAATACAATACAATATAAAACAATACAATACAATACAGACCAATACAATACAATACATTGCATTACAATACAACACAACACAATACAATGTAATACAATGCAATGCAATACAATAACATTACAATACAATACAATACAGTACAATACAATACAATACAATACAACCAGTGGCTTATCTAGGGGAAAAAGTGTTCAACCCCAACCCCATCCCGGTAGGGACTTTAAACAAAGTCTACATTATATGCTTTTTTCAAGCACTTAAAAGGGGTCTTTTGAGGGTGTAGCGAATTTTGATAAATTTTGGCGAGCGAGCGCAGCGAGCGAGCCGAAAATTTTTGTATTTCAGCTTACAAAACATGGAATTCTGCCATTTTTTGCTTATCAAATCTTACAATTCTAATCAAGATATAGTGACGGCCTTATAGCTAACGATTTATACCAACAAACTGAGGACTTTAAAAAAATACTCTAAATTAGTGCGCGCGAGTGAGCCGAAATTTGTATATTTCTGCGTCATCATCACGTTTTGTTCTTATCTCTCTATCTATAAATTTTGGCGAGCGAGCGCAACGAGCGAGCCGAAAATTTTTGTATTTCAGCTTACTAAACATGGAACTCTTGTCATTTTTTGCGTATTAAATCTTACAATTCTAATCAAGATATATAGTGACGGCCTTATAGATAACGATTTATACCACCAAAGTGAGGACTTGAAAAAATACTCTAAATTAATATGAGCGAGTGAGCCGAAATTTGTATATTTCTGCGTCATCATTGCGTTTTGTTCTTATCTTGTTTGATTTGGGTTTTCTTTTTGCGCCCCCCCCCCCCCCCCGTATGTTCGAAACCGTTGGCGCCTTTTGATCCAATTGGCGATAGCTTCAGAACGAAAGAAATTGCAGCCGCTGCTATGTGAAACATTTTGCCTGCTAGATATTAAATGACATGTGTGAACACAATAGACATTGTCATTTTGTCCGCGTCATCATCAAGTTTTGTTCTTACCTTCTTTTTTGTATATATTTGGCGAGCGAGCGCAGCGAGCGCGCCGAAAATTTTTTTTATTTCAGCTTACGGAACATGGAATTCTTGTGTGAACACAATAAACATTGTCATTTTGTCCGCGTCATCATCATGTTTTGTTTTTATCTTGTTTGATTTGGTTTTCTGCCACCCTCCCCCCCACCATTCTCCCCCCCCCCCCCCTTTCCGGGCGAGTTTTTTTTCTTCTTCTTCTTCTTCTTCTTCTTTTTTCTTTTCTTCTTCTTCTTCGTTTTTTTTTCTTCTTTTCTTCGCTTTTTTTTTTCGTTTTTTTTGCGCCCCCAAGGAGTGGCGCCCGGGGCACGTGCCCCCCTTGCCCCCCCCCCCTAGATACGCCACTGAATACAACGCAATACAATACAATAATTTTTTCCCCTCACTGGGATATTTATTATTCAATTCAATTCAATACAATATACATCAAGAAAAAAGGTGTCTAAAAAGACACCATAATGCATTACAATGCAATGCAATACAATGCAATACAATACAATACAATACAATGCAATGCAATGCAATACAATACAATACAATACAATACAATACATTACAATACAATACAATACAATACAATACAATGCAATACAATACAATACAATACAACACAATACAATGCGATGGAATACAATACAATACAAAACAGTACAATACAATACAGACCAATACAATACAATACATTGCATTACAATATAACACAACACAATACAATGTAATACAATGCAATGCAATACAATAAAATTACAATACAATACAATACAATACAATACAGTACAATACAATACAACGCAATACAATACAATAATTTTTCCCCTCACTGGGATATGTGTATTCAATTCAATTCAATACAATATACATCAAGAAAAAAGGTGTCTAAAAAGACACCATTTTTTCTGACACACTATGCAATAAATGATTGATAAATTTCCCGTGAGGGTCAGGGCGCTTACACTATTGCAACAAAGAGAGAGAGAGAGATTAAAGGCTCTGTTAACATGATTGCGATTGGATTTATTGTTATCAGTCGAGGGGAGGAGGGCATTGTATTCAGGGCCCTCTATCAGAATAGCCTTTACTGAGGACTGGACAGGTGTACCCACGAGCTGACCGCGAAGAGCAACTGTACAATCCGTGTATGACACATGCATGACATAGGGAAAATGATTGTAGTTTCTCGTATACATTGCAGTCAATTATCCACTTTATTGCGGACAAATGATTTGACGATGGTAGATAATGACCAAATACTGCTGATCTAATCTTAACTAGTTCAATATTTTAAGGAAAAAAAGACATTTAGCCCTGGGTATATAGTTAATTATGATACTGTTCTGTCTTGGAGCAATATGTGTTCCTTGTATAGATATTCGGAATGTACTACATTACTAAAGTAGCGTAGCAGTAGTATTCAAGATGATATAATGATGATGACAGGAATAATGATAATAGGCCATATAATAATAATAATAATAATAATAATAATACTGATAATTATCATAACATTAGTAATAATAATAAAAATGATATGATGATAATACAATCATAATTATAATAACAAAAATAGTGAAACCAATTAGAATAAGAATGGCAATGGTAACTAGAAAAGCACTCTGAGAGCGCAGACCTCCGCCAAGCAGCTACTTTCCACCGTAATCTTGCTTTTCCATAGAGATCAGTGATTTCGACCCACTAAAAAATCGCCGGATTTCCCAATATAGAATCCTTTGTTACGTCATAAACCCTCAGCTGCACGGCGCTCTTTAGTGCGCGCATGCAAACTTCAAATACGTGCAGCCTGAACTCCCAAGTTCATTGACCCTACCTGCCAAAATATCAAAAATCCTTAATAAATTCCCCACAACTTCTTGGATCACTACCAAAAGTTAACTGTTTGTTACTTGTGTCATTCTCAACCTTTCTTGCAAGTTTCATCCCAATCCATTTAGTACTTTTTGAGTTATTTTTTTTTGCACACGGACAAACTAACTAGCTAACGAAAGAACAAACAAACCAACGGTATAACGAAAACATAACCTTCTACCTTGGCGGAGGTAATAATGTCTCTTTTTCTCCAGGGAAGCCTCTGCAGTGTTGATACCGTTTTACACGAGGAACCTGCCATGAAAATTTAATACCCTGGCTTTGCCAAAAACCCATACATACATTTCGGTCGAGCAGAGAGGGTTACATGGTGGGTAAAACATCCTGTCCAAAGACGGATCTTAAGTGAAACTTGATATCATATTGAACGAAAGCCAGATTTAGGTGAGCGCTCCATTGATTTGGTTCCAACCAATCAGAGCACGAGGATTTTGAGTGAAATTTGAGTTTTTACAAAGCCAAGCCCAAACGTTTTGCTATAAATCAGGTGAACCTGCAGTATCTTGTCAACAGACAACTGGACGGTGAGCGGACATCTTACCCACTCCTTCAACTGTCGACCTTGCAACTTCTTCCACTGACAGTCTTTCATCAACTACGATTTCACCATGGAGAAATCAGAATCACAGGTAAGCTTTCCAGACTGACTTTTAACATCACAGAAATGATTTGGCAGTATTATTCGCACATTTAGGTGTGTTTTTGAAGCATTAATTTACTTAGCTCGTCTATCCCTTTTAGATGCAAAATAATTTGCAAGCTATAACACAAAAACGTTATCAGCATCATTCAGTGATCAATTGTAAAATGTTATATAGATCAATTTGACATAAATACATCTTATATGTATAATGGTGTTGTTGCTGTTTTTTTTAATGTTCCACGTCCAACAAGCTTAGCTTTTTAGAGTACACTTTTCCATCATTATGATTACTTCTTCTTTGTTGTTACCTTCACAACTCAGTGTGCACTGTTGTTTTTATTGTTATAACACCATTCGTGCGTATATTTTATATTGTGTTCAATTAATTGTCCTTTCCAGCTGCGTGAAGTCAAACTGACACATGTACCGCTTTGTATCATATATTTTGTTTTGATGGAAATATATAAACTATTGAATTGAATTAAACTGAAACACTTTCCGTACTAGCTATTCCAAGCTAATGCGGCCTCATTGCAATCTTTCAAAGAATTTGCAATTCCCAAAGTCCTTTCAACTGTTCAAGGAAGACAGCAATTAAGTAACAGATCTATATACAGTGGCATTTTTGGCAATGAGCATATTATCATGATGATTATCATAATCGACGTTGATATTCTACGTGCACTAAGATCTTCGCACAGTTAAAGAGATCGTATGTGACCGTGTATCTCAAAACGAACATAAATTCGCACATTGATTTTGCGTGAGGACTGAAAATAAGTGAAATGGGTCAACCTAGCCGAACTTGACTTTCTCATATTTTCTGAAAGAGCGGGTCTTCTTTTACATTATGCTAAAATTTGGTATCATAAAACGGGCAGGAAAGTGTGTGTTTTTTTAGCAGTTTATCTCGAACGTTTTTGGTAGAATAGTGTGATAAGGTGTGTCTTTAGAATCCCTTTTTCATTTCTGAAAAACCTTGTCCACACTCTTCACTTTCAACTATAATAACTTTTGAAAGGATGATGCTACTGCTTTGAAAGTTGGCATTAATTATGGACAGAATGTGTTAATGAGGCATGCTTAATTTCAGTTTAATTTGATAATTTCTTCATTGTTGTTACTCTGGTGGTTTATTTCCTGTTTTTTGTCCCATTCATCGCACAGCCAGCACGGTTTGGTAAAGATTAAGCGCTTGAATAGACACTGTACTTCAAAGCCACTTTTCTCAGTTCACACTTTTTCTGAGTTTGTGCTTTCTTTCCAGTATTTAGATAGGTTAGGAGAGTCCATTTGATTTGAGTTATACATTATTTTAAAGCTTAAAATCTGCTCTTTCAGAATATGGTCTTAACTAAAAAGTCATGTCTGGCGACTTTTTGTTTGTTTTGAGGTGCAGGGTCACGTATAATTTCGGTTGAGATTTGACTTCAGGGTTCTAACTTCTGTTGATAATACTTTTTTTTTCTCGAGATAATGAGACACTTCTTACGAAATATGAAAGTGCGTAACATAATTCGAAGTTAAATTCAAAGTTTATTATTGATGGAATTTTGTTTGGAAATAGCCAGGAAACCCGAAACATATCGATGTAAATAACATCTTTAATTAGGATTACTTTGTAAAAAGTATTGTTCCGGATATCTCAGCCAGTTTAAAACCAATTTGCATCAAGCAAACTTAGATTTCCTAGCATTATACTCAGTATAACATTTCATTTCAAGTGGATTCTAAGTATCTTGCAGAAGGCTGAATCATAAAAACTGAATCATAACGTCAACAAAAACTATACCATTCCTTTAATATTTCCGAAGTTCACTTCTGCTCATTCAAACTTTCACATCCAAACACCTCAAAACTCCCACCCCCCTCCTTTGCCTACCTTAGTGCGACAATAATTCTTCGTCTCTGCCACCATACGCCGAGATGGGGGCAGATACGGCGCCACCAAAAGCCTCGCGTTTCACCTCGTGGAGGATCCCCTGTACCGCTGTACTCATCACAGTTCTACTTGTAGCCGGTGCCATCACAATCACTGCAATGGCTCACAAGGGGAGTCCTCAATGCCCGCAATCAGCAAACAGTAGTCGCCCGAATCAAGTCCTAGATCATGATTCCGTGAGTGCAAAGATACTTTACATACTTTATGAATACCATTTTGATTATGGTCATGGTGAAAATGATCACAATCCCCCCCCCCCAAAAAAAAAAAAAAATCGTAGCATTAATTCAACCTTAGATTTGTGTGCGTGTGTGTGTGTGTTCCACTGTGGTTATATTTTTATTAAGGCAACATTTTAGAAACTCACTTTATGCAGATAATCATATTTCATGGATAGCATGGAAGTTCTAAAATGCAGATTACATTTACAAACACTTGACGAAGACTAAGAAAGCGTAAAAGACAAAAAAAAAGGTACAGATAGTGAGACTTATGTTTCTTTTTCTGTGGTATGAAAAGAATATCTACTCAAAATTTACCCCCGAAATTAATCAATTATGAACTTTATATTTATAATAGATGAAACTGCATTACTTGGTTTATTTTCATGTCGTCCTAATAAGTTTCACATTAGACTAATTTTTGAAAGGTATCAGGATATTGGCTGAATCTTCAAATATCGTGCCCAAACACAAGTTGCTACGTCATAACAACCGATTAACCCTGTAGAGTCAAGGCTGTGTTTACAAACTGATCACGTGATTTGCAGACTGGGCACGTGGAGCTGAGGGGCGAAAACGGGGAATCTGCCTCCGAAACCGTGACCTACAACAGCGCCCTCAACACTGTTCTCATCAACGATCCTGGTAACTTCAGCGGCAGCTCGCCAGCCACGATCGCGATCGACTTCGATCGGGTGAGTTCGATTTCGTGTTGGCCCCTACATTTCCTCTTTTTTTTTTTCATGAAATGCAATACCAAAAAGATAAAGCATACATGAAATAATATGATAACAATAATACAATTACATAAAAAATGATACAAATAACAATGGAATCGTCCACTTCGAGCGTTACTCCTGACTGTACGGTCTACATTTTTCGTCTCATCTTTCGTCTCAATTTTTCGTTTTATATCTTCCTCTTGGAGTCGACTTTTTAAAAATTATTTGTCATTTTGTACAAAGTTTGCATCGTGGAACATTTTGGTCAGTTATGAAGGCTCGTTTTCTGTTGGATGGATGGCGGGTGGTGTGGTGGTACTTGACGACTTTTTGAAATCAGAATTGTTTGTAACAGGACACACATGCGCAGGGACAGTGCAATACTTTAATGAGTAGTTGCCATTTAGTTACAATGTTCTGTTTCCTTCTGCATATTTGCATGTCTGTATTCCATTGTTTGAAGAGCTTGCTTCCAAAAAGCGCTAAATCCATCATTTTCAATGGATTTAGAGCTTTTTGGACGCAAGGGCGGTTTTTTTTTTTTTTTTAGATTATTAACACGATTTTCATGCCTGAGTGCATGGCAATAAATGACTTGAATCTTCGCAAAATGTTTTTTCACACTGTTGACGTTTCTGTAAATTGAATAGAATGAAATATATTAGAACTTTTCGAGCATCATCCAAGGAAAACAAAACAAATACATGGGAGGGGATACCCCACCCCTTCCGACCCTCCTGTTGTAGCTCGGCGATCCTCCTCATAGGTTGTATAGTCGCGACATTTTGTGTGTAATAGCAATATCATTGATTTGCACTGAATTGCATTGCATTACTTGTTTTTATGCAATGACAGTGATAAATTACAAGGTACTAGAGGGGTTAATTTTGTTCAGACAAGTTTATGAACGAATAGTCCAAACACCTCAAAAATCATTTTAAATCACATGTATACAAATCACGGTCATGTTTTGTACAATGATGAGTATTTTATGTGGTTATGTCTGAAAGATATTCATCTGTTCATCTCTTAAAGAGTAACTTGCGAAGTTCAGCATTGTGTAGGAGAAGGTAGCCCCCTCCCACTATGGATCTTTTTTCATTTCTTTTTTCGAATCGAAAAAGAACACATAGAAAACACTTTTTGTGGAATATTCGGAAAAGTTTCATCCCCAAAGGGTACCGACTCTATAAGCCTATAAGAGGGACGGTCGAGCTGTAACAGGCTCTGATCAACAGGAGGGTCGGAAGGGGCTGGGTATATCCCCTTCCGATTCGAGGGAACTTATGCATTTTTAGAATTGAAATTCAATAATCCCGCGCAAAATTTTGTTAGAATGTCCGGAAATTTGCATCAGGGAATTGTAGTAAGTCTGAATTGAGACCAATCGGTGGAAGGATCGACGAGGAAGGAGGTATCCCTCTCCGATATGCTTCTGCACTTAGATAATTGAAATTCAACAATCTCGTGCACATTTAGTGGAATTACCTTGGGAAATTGTCCCAAAGTATACTAAATCTCGGTGGGAACCCAGCGGGGAGGATGTGTTTATCCATGGGAGGGGTTGACCTCCCTCCCATGAGATGGAGATTTTGTATTTTCATAACTGAAATTCAACAATCTGGCGCACACTGAGGTCCAAACAGTTAGACAGTTTTCTATAAAATAAAAAGGCCAAACAATTTCACATCTCGAGAATTCCTGGGGCGGGGAAGGGGCAAACATTTTCATGGGGGAGGGGGGGGGGGGGTGGCCCACCCCCATGTTAACTAGGTAACTCATCATGTCGTAGGAAAATGGTTGTGAGTTCCTCCTATTTGTGTCTTTTTTTTTGACGCATCACCATGGAGTCCCGATGTACACTTAAATTAAATATATCAGAATTGTTTCTTTAAATCCTTTCTGGCAGAATGTGGTGTTTATGAATATCCATGATCAAAACACGTGCGTGGGTTTCGCCCTTGAAGACAAACTGGCACAGAAGGCAAAGAACTTCACCAGGAACAAGGAACATAATCAGGTATCATTATTTTATAGAGTTTGCGTATGGTATTGTGAATGTATACACGTGCACAGGAGCGGATCCAGGAATTCTGTAAAAGGGGGGGGGGGGCAACTAATATTTCTGGTGCCACTTCTGGGTTTCATTTCGTATTCTTTTTTTTATCTATTTTTTTGTTTATAAAACAAAAAAAAAATAAGGGGGGGGGGGGGGCATGCGCCTGTTGCGCCCCTCCTGATCCGCCACTGCGTGCATGTTTATAATCCTATATGTATATGATAGTGTGTAATATTTGATATAATATATGTTTATGTGCGTGAGTTTTTGTGTATATGTGTGTAAATATCATTCGATTGAAGAGGCTCGAGGACCCATAAATCACAAGGTTACGGGAAGTGGAGTTGTTGTGGGTGTGGAGGTGTCCTCCATGCTATCTACCGTTACCACTTTTGAAGCTTAATCAGTGTTTGTAGTTTGCTTTGAAAAGTAAGAACCAACTTGATTACTTGTTTGTTAGGAGAATCTATTATACTTGACATGCCTTTTGATCCGATTGCTCCTTAAAACAAGCGCTTTCTCTCAAAGTTCCGCCCCCATCCATTACACATGCCTGCTTCTAATTCGTGTGTGTGTGTGTGTGTGTGTGTGTTCCGTATAGTTGATGTTGATTTGAGTTTATTGAATTAATCTAAAATAGTACTTTATTTTTCCCTCGTTTGTTTCCCTGTTTGTTCATTCAGGTCATCGACTTGGTCTCGGACAAGATGGAGACAGAGAATTATCGTGACGTAGGAATAATTCCGGCTGGCTACGTCCAGGCCGCCAACGGACCTATCATCCGCGGGATGTGCAGCGGTCGAATGTCTCAGTGGCTGGAGGTGGGGACCGATGGAGAGATGTCGCAAGGGCGGAAGCGGCGCTTCTGCTTCCGAATCTGCGCTAATGTTTTTGGCGCTAGAGTATGCTACTGGCGATGTTAAGTTACAGACTAAGACAGTCTGAATGGCTGGTATCGCTCTACTGTCACAATTCTTAAAGTCTGCGAATTAGATTTCATGAGCCTGTCACCTTTTGGCCACCCCTGAAAATTGAAATGACTTTCCTATAAGCTGGTATGTTTTATAGAGGTAATTCAAACATTTACTCAGAATGATAAAACTGAAACTTCTTTATGATGAAGGGGAAAACAATAGATTTCCACAGAAATTATCCAGACCCCCCAAAATTCCAAAATCCTCCGTTTGAAAGGAAAACGTATATTCTAGTAACATGAGTTTTTTTTTTTCATTTGTTTTCCCAAAAACTGAGGGATGTATCACCGCCAGATTTCATACAAGATGTTAGGAGACAATAATGTTAAGTATTCTTTAAATCATGCCAACTATCATGGCACTGAACCTTTCAAGTGACATTGAAATTGAGAAACTGAAGATTTCTGATTTGCCAACATATACTACCAGACCTTTGTTCGTTTGTTGTGTTTTCAAAGTGACAAAGAGTTGATGTACACGACCGATATACTATTAAGTTGTAATACCACTACTTCTTCTATTTCTATAAGAATAATTATACTGTATAAAACACATATCTTGTATGATGTTCCTGTGGGAACAAGGTTTTGTTATCAATACTCAATTATGATTAGATCATAATAGTATAGATGCCTGTCCTTAGCTGACATAAGATAAAATTGCACTTTAACGTTTCGCTTTTAAGATTGCCAAAGCTATAGGATAAGTAGGATAGGACTGGTATAGTGAAAATGTTTTAAGAAGTTAGTTGTACAACCTTTGCTCTGTTCATATACCAATGATTTCGGTGTTAACTCTGTGCCAGAATCAGCAGAATATATTCTGTTGAGACAAATGCCTTCGATAGAAATCACTGAGATAAAATAAAGAGCATAAATATTCGAACCTAGGTGTAATAAAAATTGAAGAAAATTGAATGACAGATAAGTGCCGATGAATTAAAAAAAGCCCAAACAATTCCAGGCGTGTATCCTATATATGAAGAGCTTGCGTCCAATAGGCTCTAAATCCATCATTTTTCAATGGTTTTAGCGCCTTTTGGAAGCAAGCTCTTCATATAAATTACTTATCTATATTGTGCGATCTTGATCTCGTAAAAAGTGAACATCTGTGTCTACAAACATTTTCCTAAATGTCGAATTGTCAGTGCAGTAAAATATAAAGAGAGTCTGGCCAACTCGGTTTCGCCATAGATTAATGCGTTTTGAGGCCTGCGATTAGTCAAAATTGGTCCCATGATTTTCGTGGAGCCATGTCGTTACCAAATTGCGCTTTGACGCAGTACCCTTTGTCAATTACCCTTTATTTTGCTTGCTTTCATTACGACGTCTGAGAGTACACGATATAACCAACTAAGGCGTAATATGCTGAGTAACGACATGGCGTCTAATTTAGCAGCTAGCCAGACTCTCTTTATATACAGCACTGCAAAATGTTTTAAAGTATAACAGTATTTTTGCATCTTGTAACCTATTCTTATAACCAGTCTGTCTTGCCTAATATATACATACCAGAATAAAAGAGAAAATGCATTCTAAATGAATCAGCCTGCATACTTTGATTTGCATCAATTCAGTATGGTTCGAAACATCTCGAAATGGCTTTGCAACTGTAATGGAGTGGCTGTAAAATCGCATCTTTTCGTACTTTAATATAACCCTTTGTGACATAAAACATAATATAAATTATTCTCTCTACCCTTCCACGGGGCTTGAACAAAACAGAAAATAAGGATATTCAAAATACATGCACATATCGATGTGAACTTATTGTGTTAGTCTAACATGTGAAATCACACACTTTAACAACTGAGTTTAAGGGATGATATAGTTTGGTGGAGATGAAGATTGAGCTTTTAACTTTTTGCGAGATACCAAGAAACCTCTTATAAAATAGTAGATACAGCGCATACCATTCTAAGAGGAATGCAAAGTTTATTTGATGAAAATCGGTTTTGGAATGGCTAGGACATCGTAAAAAAAAGTAAAACAAAGCGATCGTAATAAAAGGTGGGTCCCACCTTTTATTAGGATTACTCTGTTTTGCTCTTTCATATTTCATAAGAGGTTTCTCATTATCATAAAATCACCAAAAAGTGTTAGAAACCTGAAGTTAGGTCTCAACCAAAACTATACGATCCCTTTAAATATTTGCCCAAGATAATCACGATACTGCAATCTATTGACATGACTCAGAGAGTTTTTTCTTGTCTTTTTATTTGAAAGACATACACATGTACATGTCCAAAGAAACATATTCGGCTAGTCTAACATATAAATACACACAAAGGAAAAAGAAAAAGCAGACAAGCTTAAATTTGTGCCACAGGCAAGTAGAAACTGCAATTTACTGACAAAGCTTTAAAAATTCCTTACTTTATAAGTTGAACTAGAAGTATCACTAAAGATGATTAATACCCCTGCTCCCGCAGCCCATATTCCTATGAAAAAGAAGTGAACCAGGGTTTGATAAAAGTTATGTATGTGTGTGTGTGTCGGTCTGTCTGTGTGTCTGTGTGTTTGTGTGTATGTGTGTATGTGTTTAGTAGCTTGTGAGTATCTTGTGAGCTTGACTCCTTTACAATATTGTGGAAGTAGTTCACGCCACAACATTTTTAATAAAATATACCGTTACCATGGCAACGCCTTTTCGGGTACAAACAAAAAGTGTGTCTTTCATAACAACACCTATAGATCATCATACATACCAAATTTGAAATAAATTGCTTTTAAACTGTGGAAGTAGTTAACTCGAAAAAAGTTTTGGGAAAATTGTGGTTACCATGACAATGCTTTCTCCGACAAACACGAAAAGATGTCTTGCACATCTACACTACAAAGTCATCATGTATCCCAAATGTCATCAAAATTGCTTCAAAACTGGAGGAGGAGTTCGAGACGCAAGATTTGCAACGGACCGCCCGACGGACCGACCACACGCTGATTCTTATCTAACCCCTTATACACTTCGTGTATGCGGGGGTATGGCAATATCTTTCTAGCAAGAGGCTAACAAAATCAAAGGCATATGATATTACAGTATTTTGACTACTCCCCCCCCCCCCCCCCGAATTTACCTTTCTTTTGCTTTGTAATATACATAGTTAAACTTAAGAGGTGATAGACATTTTGAATTGAATTACTGAAACTGCACTGGTCTTACACTTGAGACACAGTGAACAGTTGTCAAATTAGCAAACAGTTCTGCACTTGCCTGAAAATGTATCTGTTCTCTTAATTCTTATATCGATCATGATTATGTCAAACAGCAATATAATGGTTATAAAAAAATACACCAAACGATGTCTTCGGCTTAACGAGCTAAATCATATATCATTATAGAAGAGTAAGAACAAAATTTTTGACCATAGCAAAATATTTCATTGAACTCTTTACACGAACAAAAGATGCGTACTTTTCTCTTCATCTTTATACAAGATATACGCAGACTATCTGCCTCTCACTGAATTACAACATATAATGGATGTTAAAATCTTGAACATCTCAGGAATGATACCAGTTTCATCACTGATGGTGATCAATCCCGTTTCGGACAAACCCTAATCAAGTTGCATTACCCAAAACCACGGAGTTAATTGTAGCTCCATGCCCCCCCCCCCCCCCCAAAAAAAATATATATATATGTATATATATATATATATATATATATATATATATATATATACATATATTGACGTGCAATGCATTCACATAGTTCTGAAAATGCCAATTGATAGTGCTCAGTAATAAAAGAAAAAAATATAATTATATTGCATGACTTCAACGAAAATGAGTGAAACATAAGCAGTAAAAAGTTTGTCTAAAAACTAAATCTATCCATGCAAGTTCAAGTATTCTGATATATCCTGCGTAAACAAATATTAATATATATATATATCATTTTTCTCTTAATTCCACCATAAATATCCAGACTCACTTGCCACGTTAGTTTCCGTCCATCGTACTCGGGGCTCGATCAATACACCTTCTATGTTTTCAACAACACGCGTGATTTACGTCTATGCTATCCACCCCTAGGGTTCGTGTTTGAGAAGAGCACCTCGTGCCGAGTAAACTGCTGGAGGTGCTTCTAGAGAAAGGAACAATAAAAAAAAATAAAATAATTTTCTAGTCTATCGATATCATATTCCTACAATAGTCAAATCATATGCATGGCAACATTTCTGCATGAACAAAATTGGGCTTGACTTCCTCAGAATTTATGTTTCAACAACGTTAAATAAGCATTCATGCGAATCTCTCATTTACACTTCGTACTTTTGTGCTGCTATCGAATCAATGAATGATTGCATTATGTAAATGATTTACACGGCCTCCTATAACATTTACAACGCGACCTCACTTCACATAACTGCTGATAAGACATGGGCAGCGCAGTGCAAATAGCCTCACAAATTATATGTCCTCATCGTGTCGCCATCTCTGGCGTGTTCTTATTCCCCTCTAAACGTTATTTCCATGCATGTGCTTTAATGCCATAATGACGGCACATCCAATTTGTGTGCCAAAAGGTAACCGGAACAAGTATCTGCTGTTCAAATCTATAATTCTACGTTAATGTTGGAAATGCCTGCCACACATGGACAATGTATTTGATTTCTCCTCTTTGCTAATATCGGAAGAACTTCGCTAAAATGCAAAACTCTCCAGAAATCAACAAAGAGTATCGCCACTAACATTTTTTTTTTATTCAGAAAATGTGCACGATGTCGGTAATCGTCGAATGTCACGTGGTTTGCATCCCCCCCCCAAAAAAAAAAGAAAAGAAAAGAAAACAACAACATCAAAGCACCAAGAAATAAGTGAAAAAAAATTAAGGTACATTGTACTGTTTACCATTAGAAGCAGTGATTTAGAAAATGTTCGAGTTATCACACGTAATGCATATGTGTAGTTCAGTCATGTCAGTTGTATCATAAAACACCCTACCATAAATTATAAGATTTCGCAACAGAACGTGAAAATATAAGGAGATATCACTATTTATCTCAATAAACCATAACTGTAGACAGATTAATCTAAAAACAGTTCTACTATAATCATTGTTCACATTTTGTACATTTAGAAATACTTAACATTGATTATACTGCTTAACATTTTAACGTCGGTTGTTTCTATCCTTAAAATAGTTTTATTTTAGAACTATTTTGAAGCACTAAAGCTATAGGTTTTTGTTTTATCTGCAAATATATGCCTTTGATTACGAACGATGCTGAATTATACGTAGTGGCATAACTACGGAGGGGGGGGGGGGCATCCGCTGGTTTAAAAAAAAAAAAAACTTACCAAAATGGTATTTCAAGGGTTAGAAACTGCTTTTGAAATCGACATGAAAGGGTTATCAAGAAATAAGATATTTTTCTAAGATTTCTTTTAACCTAAATTAAAGATGTATATCAATTGAAACATTGTTCAAAAAGCCCGGATCCGACAAAAGATTGTGATTCAGCGTGATTCCTGGTTGGCATCCTGAATATAAGCAGGATTTGCGCAGTGTACTCAGAACATCCGAACGGCAAAAGCAGTCGCTGCAATGTTGCGCAATGTGGTGTAGAATGTACACCTTTGTACCTTACGCTTCATTATACAATGTATCAAAGCTAGATCTTTGATTTTGCAGTGTGGCTTTACATACTAGTCTACATTAATAAGTCTACATGTATGTGGCAAAACTCTCATTGAAAAACAAAAATAATGTACATTAATACTCATTATGCTCAGGAAACACTGCAAACCTCAGACATACTGTACTGCTTGAAAAGCGGTGTGCAACTTGTAAGATAACCAAGAAATTCTGGTGACAGGATAAAGCGGGAAGGAAAGCTTGGCTATATCTGTGTTCACAAATTGCCAAATGAAATGAAAATAAAATGACAAAATTAAAGACTTAAATGGAACTAGATTACACACAAATCACGGACTTATTGTTGTCATTTCAGTATTAGAATGGGTAAATACACTGTGCATGTATATGAGAGATTCACTTTTTACTGTCTTTTCCTCTTTTTTTTGACATGACTGTGTCTTTGTTGAGCTGCACCACCTCTGTTTCCTTGTGCTAGAGTGGCAGTGATCCTATAGTATGTATTACACGTACATGACATAGGGAAACTGATTATAGTTTCTCGTATACATTGCAGTTTGATTATCCACTTTATTGCGGACAAATGATTTGACGATGGTAAATAATGACCAAATACTACAGAGCTAATCTTAACTAGTTCAATATCTTAAGGAAAAAGAGACATTTAGCCCTAGATAGAGTTAAGTAGGGCCTATTTGATACTGTTTTGCCTTGCTAACTAGAGCGATCTGTGCTCTTTGTATAGATATTCGAAATGTACTACAATACTATATATAGTAGCGTAGCAGGAGTATTCAAGATAAAATAATAATGATGATAGGAATAATGATAATAGGCCATATTAATAATGATAACAATCATAATAATAATAACAATAAATGATAACGATAATATGATGATAATAATGATGATAATAATGATAATAGTTATTATCATTATTATCATTATTAGTATTGTTAGTATTATTATTATTATTATTATTGTTATTATTACTATTATTGTTATCATTATTATTATTATAACAATAATAGTGAAACCAATAAGAATATGAATGGCAACGATAATAATGTTTCTTTTTAACCAGGGAAGCCTCTAAAGTGTTGACACCGTTCTACCCGAGGAACCTGTCTACCCTAGCTTTGCCAAAAACCATATACTTTTCGGTCGAGCAGAGAGGGTTACAAGGTGGGTAAAACATCCTGTCCAAAGACGGATCTTCAGTGAAATTTGTAATCATATTGAATGAAAGCCAGATTTGGGTGAGCACTCCATTGATTTGGTTCCAACCAATCAGAGCACGAGTATTTTGAGTGAAATTTGAGTTTGTTTTTTTTTTTTTTTAAATCAAGTGAACTTGTAGTGTCGTTTCATCAGTCAACTGAACGGTGAGCAGAACTACAACCCAACTCCTTCAACTGTCAACCTTGCAACTTCTTCCACTGAAAGCCTTTCATCAACTATACGACTAATTCACCATGGAGAAATCAGGATCCCAGGTAAGCTTTCTAAACTTACTTTTAACACCCCCCCCCCAGAAAAATGGATCTACAGGGTTATTCTTATCATTCTTCTCATGTTTTAAAGCATTGAAGTTACTTAACTTGTGCATCCCAATTGGATGCAGAATAGTTTGTCATGGTATACTAAGTAGATTACACTTTTTTTTTGCAATCGCATTGCAATCTTTCAAGGAATTTACAACTATCCTCCAATTTCAAACAGCAACAATAACCATTGTTCCTCGCAGTCGTCAACTGAAGACAAAATACATTGACAGATATACTATTGCAACAATAACAATGACCACATTACGACAAGATTGACATTGATAATTATTCTAAATTCTTCTCAGGTGTTTGCGCTTTCAGTGCGCGCATAGTTCATTCTTGTTCATCAGTTTTCACACTCCAAAAACCCGAAACTTTATACAACGCCCTCTTTTCTTGCCTACCTTAGTACGACAATCCCTCGTCTCTGCCAGCGTACGCCAAGATGGAGGAAGACACGGCGCCACCCAGAGGCTCGCGTTTCGCCTCGTGGAGGATCCCCTGTACCGCTGTACTCATCACAGTTCTGCTTGTAGCCGGTGCCATCACAATCACTGCAATAGTTCACAAGGGGAGTGCTCACTGTGAGCAAACAACCGACGGTGGTCGCCCGGACAGAACACGCGATCAGATCCTTGATCATGATACAGTGAGTACATCGTTTTCATACATAGATACTAAATCTATGTGTAGATTCATAACTATGTAAACTATGAAAAATGTTCTTTAAACCTCTGCTCCTATGCATACTGTTTATATAGATGTTAGTCTTTCTATGAATATAGCAACTGTACTGCTCTGCTGAGAATAAAATACGAATGGTTACATAACAGTGTAATCATCCACATCATTTATGTCTTTGTTCTCATGTTTAATAAGGACTTCCCGCAGAATAGTCATAGGCAGATGGACAGATACAAAATACTAAATTTAGATTAATGATCAGTTCATTTGGCAGAAATTACAAACACTTTTAAAGAAGATATGATATTTTTGTCGCTTGAACCCTGTGATAGGATATTTTTTTCCAAGAATGTCGGAGTATCCAATTAACTTTTCAATTACCATGCATTTCATTTCACTCCTTCGTTAAAGCCTTCATATATTAAAACATTCTTATTTGTAAATCATCATATTGCATGAACCGCATAAGAATTAAAAATGGAAATTGCGATATTAAGAACGAGTTTTGACCGAGACTTAAAAGCTAAAAAAACCTAAATAGCCATAAGTTATGTAAGACTGTCATGCTTATTTTTTCTCTTGCATACAAATAATGTCTGCCATGAAATTAAACCTAAAATTAATCAATGAATTATGATTATTCTTATCTGATAGTACAGTTTCTTTATTTCGATGTTGACGTGACTGATAGGATTGTAATAGAGAACATTTTTACAGATCTCTCTAAGTGATTTCTACTGCACGGTTTAATTCGTGCTTCTGAGTCCTCATACATGGAACATACTGCATCTGCCCCTGCGTTTCACATTGCAGATTGCCTTTGAACAGTGTCAACATACATGCGAGGATTCTAATATCATGACCGAACATGAGTTGCAACACCATGATACAATTTGTATACTAGTAACCGACTAGTTCGTATAGGGCTCACACCCGTAAATACAAGGGAATGCCCCAGGCCCCTTCACAAATTCGTACCAAAGATACCAAAATAAATGAAGAAAAAAATTGATTAAAAATCAATGATGTAGTTTGGCAAAAAACTGAATAGCTGTAGATATTGAGTATGAATTCCTCTACAAGTTGCATTTTGGTTGGAAGATGAAAGCTTTTCTGGTGGAATTTGAGGGGACTATATTTCATTGGGTACGTGTACGGAAAATGGGTGATTTTTTGAGTGATAAGAACTCGTAGTCTGGCTTTGCGGACCCCTGGACAGAATTTGAACTGAATTATCCACCCTGAGAATTTGATGGATGAAAGGGTATATCTAACTTATCCAGGTTAGTGAAGCTGAAACACCTCATTTCTCCCAGCTGTTTTACAGAATTTTTTGAAATTTGATTTTTAACACACATCCCTATGGGGAAATATTTATGGGTGTGAGCCCTATAGAGGATGCATGCAATGCACACAAGTCTATGGGAAGTATTCATCCCATACAAACTCTGCTGGTTTATGTTGATCTATTGTGTCAGATCTCTTCCTCCCTCCCCCTTCCCCTTCCTACCCCCCCCCCCCACCTCTCTCCTCTACCCCCCCCCCCCCCAACTCTGTTTGGCTACAATTTGTTTTCTTATTATGTTTTTGTTGTATAGATAGATCTTTGTACATAGCAGGCATCAGTATCACACAACTTTGAATGACTGTGTTATTTTAATGTATTTCTTTGTTTGGCTACCACTGAAACAGGTCAAACTTCATAAAGTTAGTCTGTTTGACAAAACAGAGTCTTTTCAAGTATTTTGTAGGCAATAATGTGATGATGACACCCCCATAATCAAAGATTACTGCCTGCCTCTAGGTATTCATCTTATTAAATTAAATGAAGAACTGATCCACACTACATTCTTATTTTTTTAAAAAAACTCAAAGGGCATGAGTTTCAAAAATGTCCCTTTGAGAAGCTTTATGACCCTTGAATGTGTAATTTCCCATATGATGTAGGTGCAAATCTCATCAAAAACACATTTATGATGTTTAAAAGTCAAATGAGAAATATGACCTCCACTATAGGGCTCACACCCGTAAATACAAGGGAATGCCCCAGGCCCCTTCACAAATTCGTACCAAAGATACCAAAATAAATGAAGAAAAAAATTGATTAAAAATCAATGATGTAGTTTGGCAAAAAACTGAATAGCTGTAGATATTGAGTATGAATTCCTCTACAAGTTGCATTTTGGTTGGAAGATGAAAGCTTTTCTGGTGGAATTTGAGGGGACTATATTTCATTGGGTACGTGTACGGAAAATGGGTGATTTTTTTGAGTGATAAGAACTCGTAGTCTGGCTTTGCGGACCCCTGGACAGAATTTGAACTGAATTATCCACCCTGAGAATTTGATGGATGAAAGGGTATATCTAACTTATCCAGGTTAGTGAAGCTGAAACACCTCATTTCTTCCAGCTGTTTTACAGAATTTTTTGAAATTTGATTTTTAACACACATCCCTATGGGGAAATATTTATGGGTGTGAGCCCTATAGAGTCAAGGCCGTGTTAACTGATCACGTGATTTGCAGGCTAGGAACCTAGAGCTGAGGGGCGGAAACGGAGAGTCTGCCTCTGAAACCATGAACTACAACAGCGCCCTCAACACTGTTCTCATCAACGCTCCTGGTAACTTCAGCGGCAGCTCGCCGGCAACGATCGCAATCGACTTCGATCGGGTGAGTTTGATTTCGTGTTGACCGAAAGAACGGTCTGTATCTGTCCGTCGGGGAATGTTCCGCGGAGACTGCGTCTGGCTTCACGGATCCCCTCCGTATACAGACCGAAGTCAATGATTGCGGCTCCTGTGTGGAGCAGTCGCGCACAGATCAAACGTTACGATAAACCAAATTTCAGACAGCTTTTTTACATTCAAACAAGTTCGACATGACATGACACATTATGCAGCAATATTTGGGATAAATTTCTCAATTGTGCAATCGAAATACTCACATAAACTCGGTTATAACGCAGAAATTTTATCGATATCGCAACATCGTCGTTCGAAAGCTGTAAGTCGCCATTTTGAATCTGTAAGCCAATCACATGCGAGGTACGTGTTTTAGTCAAACAAACACGTAGAAACTACCTCGCATGTGATTGGCTAATAGATTCATAGTGTATGTTTCTGCAGTTTGAACGTGACGACGCGACAGGCTGTGTTTTAGGTTGAAAATTCTACTAAAATGTTGGATTATTCATTAATCTGGTGAGTGTAATGTATTCTTAAAAAGCTAATTTCACTATACAAGCTTAAATTTGCCGACCTAGGGCCGTGAATTAGACGCAATCGAGAAGGGTGAGGTACCTCACCCAATTTTCCATAGAGACAGTGGTTAAGAACATCCACACAGCAATGGGTACTGCAACCTTCCGTCTGTCTACGGAGGACAGCGTTAATGGCAAAATATAAAAAGAGTCCTCCGGACGGACGGATCTTTCTGTCTAGATTTCGTGCTGCTTCCTTCTTGTTTTCACATGATTTTTTTTTCCATGACAAACTGTAATTACATGACAAGCAGGAAATGTGCGATACGATAAGTTGAAAATATCCACTTTGTAAGATTGTGTTTCTGCACTGACGCTCGTAACATAATTGTATCATCGTATCATTATCATAAGTGCATGAAAGGGATGACTACTACAGTGAGCCCCCATCCAGAAAAACAATGATTTAGAACAAAAATTCCATGAGAAAAAATATGTGATTTTTGTTGTTGTTTGTGTGTAGGTAAATGTGTGTGTGTGTGGGGGGGGGGGGGCTGCGGGCAGGGGTCAAAGTTCCATATAACCCCTCCTCCCCTCCCCTTCGCTTATACGAGAAGAATCTTGGGAAGTTCTCTTAATATATATATATATATATATATATATATATATATGATAATAAGTTGTTACAAGCCTTGTAATCGAGGTCTGATAGCCAAAATGATTGATCATGAATAGCTGTGAATAAAGATTATAAATCTGTGTGAGTGAAATACTTTCATGACGATATTAAACGAAATAAAGTATAATTTAGTGTGGTTATATGTCTGATACACTCCATGGATACACTTCAATCGCCTTTCTTTCTGTCGTATTCTACATGCTACTCAGTTTATCATATCCTCTTTTATCTTGTATTGTTTTAATATAATATTCTCTTCGCAGAATGTGGTGTTTATCAATGTCCACGATCAGAACTCGTGCGTGGGTTTCGCCCTGGGAGACGAAATGGCGGAGGACACAAAAGACCTCATCAGGAGCAAGGATCACAATCAGGTATGCAAATTCATGAGATTGTGTGTGTGTGTGTGTGTGTGTGTGTGTGTGTGTGTCTATGTGTGTGTGTGGGGGTGTTCAGATCAGTTTAGTTCTACGTTTCTTTTTTAATAAAGTGTACAACAAAATTCGACAATACATTATTATATTAATCATATGAATTGTTCCAACCAGTGCCAACGCATTAATGCATATTATTGGGTACAATCGTATTAAAAACAAACAAACAAACAAACAAACAAACAAAACCAACAAAAAGTACGTGCAAAAATAGCGAACAACGTCAAATTGAAGGTAAACTGTATACAATGAGGAACATTGGTTTAAAGAATGTATGTTTACAATACTATATGAAATTGGAGATGAAGGGGACCATCTCCATAAGTATAAAGCTTGTCTAGGAAGATAAACTTATGACATAAAATACGACGATCTTTTAAGGTACATCTCTATGTCAACATTCACATAGTAAAGAGTGAAATAACAGTGCAGAGGGTAAACAGTGATGTGAGGTATGTGTGGTGCTGTGATGTTGATCTGTAATAGTGTGTTCAGTGGTACACAATATTATTATGTTCATATAATGTGTAAAACAAATTATGATATCATCACCTTGAAGTCGTTATTCAGAATAGATAGGACAAATAATATTATGACAAGAATTCATAGAAATATCTGGAGAGTATTGCGATGTAAGGATAATTATCTGAAATCTCTCTTGCGTATGTGTATGTTAGCTCATGTAAGGGCACAACGTACGTGATTTCGGGAAATGGAGGTTGTCGTGGGAATGATCTTGTCCGCAACTCTGTCTACGGCTATCGTCATCTGCTTTAGAACAAATTATTATTAGATTTTTTAAAAGTTTAAAAAAGAATCTAATATTGGATCTTACTGTTTGATGTCTAGGATAATCTCAGATATATTTGATGTGTATTTTGTGTAGTTAGCCTCCAAAACATGCTTTAGCTGTTTCACTGATTTAAACACATAATTTATTCATTGCACATGTTGTGTACTTCTAATTTAGTTTTGCCGCATGGTTGATATTTCTTTGAGTTGAATCGATTGCGCAGGAAAGTTTGAATTTTTCCTTAATTGCATTGACCATTTTTTTTTTCAGGTTATCGACTTGGTCTCGGACAAGGCAGGGACTGGAAACTACCGAGTCGCTGGAACGATCCCGGATGGTTACCTCCAGACCGCCAACGGACCTGTCATCCGCGGGATGTGCAGCGGTCGATCCTCTCTGTGGCTGGAGGTGGAAACGGATGAAGCGATGCCAGGGAGGCAGGAGAGGGGGAGATTCTGCACTTACGTTTGTGCGTATGTGAATGGTTTCAGAGTGTGTTACCGGAGGTGCTGGTAGAGCACCTTCAGTTGAGACATTTCTCTTCGATAGTAATCCCTATTCTAAGAAATACACAGGTATTGCTAATTCTTTTTAATCTAAGCCAAACAATAGATAATCATAATCATTTTCACTTTTTTATATCGAAAAGGAAAATTAACGTAGATTTGTTTGTAGGAAAGTCGTTAAAATCAAAGGCTTGAAGCGTTCTTCAAGTGAAGTGCATTTCGTAAGTTCCTGAGATAAATACTAAAAGTATACAGCCAAATAACATTTCAAGATTGGTCAGTGGCTTGTGTGACAGAATCATTTTATTTCAAGAAGTATTCAAAAACACGATTTACCGAAACTGTACAACATTTAAACTGAATTCTTTACTACTAGTAAATAATCCAACGCAAAGTAGGCTATAGTTAGTGCCAATGAGCTTAGCTCGTTATATTCCTGTTTTCGTGCTGAAATTAACCAGAACATGGGATAATTTGTGACACTGATTATACCTCCCCTCCCTACCCCCTAAAAAAAAAGTGAGATTGAAGTGTCTCGAATAAATGTGCAATGACTAGTATCTAAAGTGCCGCAATGTTATGTTGCATGTTGGTATGTTATGTTGCATGTTGGTATGTTATCCGTCATAATTATCCGTGATAACTGCACATGAAGGGCATTGCCGGTATTTGAGAACAAACCCATTTATCTTAACTAAATACACATTTATTGGTATTCAATGAATTCTTAATGAAACCTCATACAGAAAATTAGGCCTCCTAATAATTTGCATCAGTTCAATATGATTTGAATTGTTTACAAAGGGATTTACAATTTCCAATAATGGCGTTGCTATAAAAATTGTAGCTTTTCAGGCATTATACCAACGTGACATGCATAAAGGCTTTTCCCCTCTCTACCCTACTAGCTTCCACAGGGTTTTAGTAAAAAAAAATATAGAAACATATACGCATATACATTTCCTTATCAACATTCGGTTGTCTAAGATTCTTTCCCTCCATTCTGCTTATCTAAATTATATGTATACGTAGATAGGTTTCCTGGGCTGCCACGTGTTCAAGCATCCGCTTGTAGTGGCAGTCCTTCTTCTGCATGAATTCTTGGGTAATTATTTTCAAATTTGGAAATACAATATATTTTGGTAATGGAATCAATGTACACATTTATTTGTTTTTCTCCATTGAATCATTGTAATCTATATAGTAATGTTAGTTATTTAAAGTATAAGTGAAATGAATTATAATTCATGTGTGAAATTATGTTGAAGAAAAAATAAATCAAAACAAAACAAATATATGGTGATTTTGAAGTTTGCAGTACATCATGTGAGTAGTCCTGAAATGAACTGTCCTGTAGAGAGAAGAGATGGGAAATGTGAAAAGTCAACTGGTGTAAAGGAGGGAGAGTAGAGATTTCTTGTGTTGCGAATCGGTGTGATATGAAGGTGGAAAGCCATATGGATGGTCCTGATATGACTTGCAATTAATAGTTATGAGGAGGAGGAGGAATCACCGAGTAGAGTCTCTGATATGAACCGTTTGATTAACCCTTTCTGTGCCGATAAGACTAATGTGCACAAATTTCACACATAAACCTATGGAAGGTAATGAAAGTGGCATGCAAAGGGTTAATTCTCTTGCTATCATGTGCAGTCATGAGATGGACAGGTGACGGTGTGGAGAACCCTGAAAAGCGACTGTTGGGTTTTTCTGTTCTGCATTCTAAATTGACAAGAGCCAAATGATACTCTTAAATAACAAAATATCTTACTTGGCAGACGTTAACAAAATCAAAGATATTCGATAAATACTTTAACCTGTTTGACTATTCTCCCCCTCCGAAAAAAAAAAATACATCTCTTTTTCTATGAGATTACGTTTTAGATTTAAAAAAAAAAGATCGCAACCAGTTCTGCACTAGTCTGTAAATAATCGTTTCTTCTTACCTCGATCATGATGATGTTAAACACCAATATGACGCTCATGAAATGCAACGGATATGTTCGGATTTGAAAGTTTAATGTTATAATCATTATAGACCAGCCACAACCAAAATTCTGACATACAAAAATCTCCACTGAGATGGGACACGAACAAAACATGCACACTCTTGTTCCGTCACTTCATTTCAAACAAACCATTTGAATACACATAATTATCATCATTCTGCTATCGCCGCATTTCAGCAAGTGATGAATGTTACTTCATTCATTATCTTGAACGTCAGGAATAATGCATACAGATTTCGTCACCTTTGATAAGTTCGTTTTTGACAAAGTCCAGTCAAGTTGCATCACCCGAACCATGGATTTTTTTTTTTTTGTAGCTCCATTCTCAAAATATGATATGAAAGAAAATCTATTTGCGGTTCATATCGACCCTGAAATTTACGATATGAAAATAAACGATAAATTTGTCATGTTTGTAACGTATGATATTAAAAATATATAAAATTGAATACTAGTAAAATTTAAAGTGCTGTGGCCACAAATTAACTTTTTTTTTTCCTGGGACTATTTCACATGGCTCACATACAGTGAACGGGTGCTGTTCGTTATTCCGAAGGTTCGCTATTCCGAAGGTTCGTTATTCCGAAGGGTCGTTAATCCGAAACACGCAAATTCCTTATACCTAGAGGTTCGTTAATCCAAAAATGAAAAAGGGTTCGTTAATCCGAAAATTTGAGGCGTTATTCCGAAGGTTCGTTACTCCGAAGATTGGTTAATCCGAAAATGAAATTCGGAACAATGAACCTTCGGAATAACGAATCTTAGGAATAAAGAGCCTTCGGAATAACGAACCTTCGGAATAACGAGCTGTAACCCTATGAACTCTACACTAATGGAAAATGCTTACTTGATACTGCCTAGGACATATTTGCATGATTGGAGTAAAACTGAGTGGAACACATCAACTGATTTTCTCGTGTGTGTGTGTGTGTGTGTGTGTGTGTGTGTGTGTGTGTGTGTGTTTGTGTTGTGTGTGTGTCCAGTGGACAAAAACTGGATATATTTACAGTGGCGTATCTAGGGAAAACGGCGCCCGGGGCAAGCGCGAAAATTGCGCCCCTAATTTCTGAAAAAGTGTTCAACCCCAACCCCATCCCGGTAGGGACTTTAAGAAAGTCCATTATGATATGCTTTTTCAAGCACTTAAAAGGGGTCTTTTGAGGGTGATTTTAATTTGATAAATTTAGGTACATTTTGGCGAGCGAGCGCAGCGAGCGAGCCGAAATTTTTTGTATATTTCCGCGTCATCATCACGTTTTGTCCTTATCTTCTTTTTTTTTTTGATAACTATTTTGGCGAGCGAGCGCAGCGAGCGAGCCGAAAATTTCTCTATTTCAGCTTACAAAACATAGAATTCTTGTCATTTTTTTTGCTTATCAAATCTTACAATTCTAATCAAGATATAGTGACGGCCTTATAGATAACTATTTATACCAACAAACTGAGGACTTGAAATATATACTCTAAATTAGTACGCGCGAATGAGCCGCAATTTGTATGTTTCCGCGTCATCATTACGTTTTGTTCTTATCTTGTTTGATTTGGGATTTTTGCGCCCCCCCCCCCCCCCCGTATGTTCGACACCTTTGGCGCCCTGCCACACACGAGCAGTGTATTCAATTTCTTTTCTTTGCTATGACAGGAATTATTCTTTACTAAGATGCGAAAACGTTCCAAATATTGAAAACAGTATGACGTTTATCACTCACATTTTCGTAGTGAGTGTCAGAAAACGTGCACAGGACCTCAATGTTTGGAATCAGCGAATGACATAATTATGCTTTGTCTCCCCTCCCCCCCCCAAAAAAAAAGATAGAAAAAGAATAAAAAACGAAACACCACAAAACAAAACAACACCAACAAAGCCACAAGATTCATCCAAAAATCTTTAAAGGACAAGTTCACCATCATATACATAAGCATTGAGAGACTGCAGCAATATTAGTAGAACACATCAGTGAAAGTTTGAGGAAAATTGGACAATCCGTTCAAAAGTTACAAATATTTTAAGTATCTGCGCAGTCACTGCTGGAAGAGGAGACTACTACAGTGTATGATGCCACATGCGTACAATTGTGACCCTGCACCTCAAAACAAACAAAAAGTCGCCAGACATGAATTTTTAGTTAAGACCATATTCTGAAATAGCAGCCTTTAAGCTTTAAAATGATGTATAACTCAAATCATATGGACTCTCCTAACCTATCTAAATATTGGAAAGAAAGCACAAACTCAGGAAAAGTGTGAACTGAGAAAAGAGGCTCTGAAGTACAGTGTCTATTCAAGCGCTTAATCTTTACCAAACTGTGCTGGCTGTGCGATGAATGGGACAAAAAACAGGAAGTAAACCACCAGAGTAACAACAATGAAGGGATCATCAGATTAAACTGAAATTAAGCATGCCTCATTAACACATTCTGTCCATAATCAATGCAAACTTTCAAAGCAGTAGCACCATCCTTTCAAAAGTTATTACAGTTGAAAGTAAAGAGTGTGGACAAGGTTTTTCAGAAATGGAAAAGGGATTCTAAAGACACACCTAATCACACTATTCTACCAAAAATGTTCGAGATAAACTGCTAAAAAAACACACTTTCCTGCCTGTTTTATGATACCAAATTTTAGCATAATGTAGAAGAAGACCCGCTCTTTCAGAAAGTATGAAAAAGTCAAGTTCGGCTAGGTTGACCCATTTCACTTATTTTCAGTCCTCACGCAAAATCAGTGTGTGCGACTTTATGTTCGTTTTGAGGTGCACCGTCACAATTATACAAGGAAAATAAAAAGAGAATTTAACAAAACTTTACTTTTTGAATAAAGCGCACATTTCTTCGACTTGCTTCTGACGTATGTTACGGGTAATATTATTCCCCCTGCCTTCTGAAAGAGAGAAGACGAGTGTTCTTTTGTTATGCGAGAAAAATGGAAATATGTTGAATTTTCTTTATTCTTTCTTTATATCGTTGTACTCATGTGACATCACAAGCTATAGTAGTCTTTTCATCCAGCCTTGACTGAGCAGAAACTTCAAAAATGTTGACGGGTTGTCCGATTTTGCTCAAACTCTCACGGATGTGCTCTACTAATATTGTTGCATTCACTCAACCCACGTGTCTATGAAGGTGAACTTGTCCTTTAATTATAAAGGATACTAGCTTGACGAGAGAATTAGAGAGGAGGGGCTGATGTAGGGGAATTTCCCTATAAAGTGTGCCCATTTGAAATCTGAAAAAAGGACAAGTCGTGTACAAGTGTGAAACGCATCATTAATGTGTGAACTACGATCGCTTTTGAAGGACTCTGAGGGCTATAATCATACGCGAGAAGGTAAAATGTCATCATGGTGACGTAGAGGGCGCCATAGTACGCCGCCCCAGAGAGGAAGGAGAAAGCCGCTTGTCTGTCTGTCTCTCTTTCTCACTTCTCTCTCTCTCTCCCTCTCTCTCTCTCTCATTCTCTCCCTCTCTCTCTCCCTCTCTTGTGAGGTGTGAACTTGATAAAAGTCTCCACACACGGTGTATCCTGATTGGTTGGCACCTAGTGTAAACACAATGATTGGATGAAAAGTTGTACTGTACTTCATTTGAAGGCCAACAGATGAGACGCAGTGGAAACGCTTCCGCAGGATACCAGTATATAGAGCTTACTAATTATTGACCGATTTTCACTACATTGTTGTTGTTTTTGAAGTGAAATACTTGTCACTAATATATATACATATATATATATATATATATATATATATATATATATATATATATATATATATATATATAGGGCGTATAAAAAAATGTCTAAATTACATTTCAAGATATTTGGAAGATTTCTTCATATTCATGGATACCCAATAGTCTCATCTATCATATGCAATCAACAAAATACATTGTTGTTCATTCTTGGCTAAACACTGACGCTCTTTGTCCACAGTATGAAAAATGGCCTGCGCCAAATTGAAAGAAGATGGAAAATTCAGCCAGCAGTCCAAATAAGTGTTCTCATTCAAACAAATTGCTCTTTTGCTCACAGTTTTGATTATGTTATGCTAGTTTAGGAATTTTCTTGCGATTTTCTGTCATGTTTTAAATGATTCCATTGTGTTATGAAAGGTTGATTAACAACATCAACATCTTTTAAGCACAGTTATCACAAATCATGCACAGACATATCGAACCCACATGCCAGTCCTTCAGTCAAGAAGAAAAGTACAAAGTTAATGCATCCTCAGATCATTCAATCAATACAATCAATCCAATCTAATAAATAAATAAATCAATCAATCAATCATTCATTCATTCATTTAATCAATCAATTCAATTCAATCAATCAATCAACCAATCAATCAATCATGCAAGCAAGCAATAAATCACTCACTCACTCACTCAATCAATCAATCAATCAATCAGTCCATCAATCAGTCACAATGTATGCATGTTTTATAAAAAGTGGCAGATCGACATAGGGAATATCACCTCGCCCCCCCCCCCCCCCCCACCATGGCTTAAAGGCTGATCAATGTTTGAAAAACTCATTTGTTAGTTTATTCGTTCAATGAGCCGATTGATTATACCAATGACTGAAAAGTGATTAATTGATTATTGGGTTGATTCACTGATTGATTGAACGACACAATGACTGACTAAATGATATATCGGTTGATGTATTGATGGGTTATTTGATTGATTGATTGATTGATTGATTGATTGATTATTTGTTCTATCAATTGACTGATCAATGGGATGAATGATTTGAATGTTGATTAAAATGGTACCACTACCGCATTAATGAATTACTGGCATACGGTATTGATGTGTTCGTGCATGTATTGTGAAAACTTTGCTTTGAAGATCTTGAAGTAATTACACACTCTAATTCCTACCAATTGATTTAGAAATTATTGGGCATCCATAAATATGAAATAAATATGAAACTCTTCCAAATATTTTGAAATGTAATTTAGAACTAAGATCTAGCCACACGATTGTATGTATGTTTTGAGTTTCTGTCAATCCCTTGTCAAATAAGAGCCGATATTACATTTTTAGACGATCCTCCGAGAAAAAAAAAAGAACGTCCGTGATGAGTAAAACGTTATCGAGCGGAGTACCATCTTGCTTTGATGGCGAAGGTACATTTTACCTTTGGCTCTTTAGCCGAGGAGCTGCATGTCATGGACAGGAGCGGACTGGGGCTTGTCTGCAGTTTTTGGAGCATACGATGCACCGAAAACCAAGCAAATAATTAATATTTTCTCTGAAAATTCACCTCCTAATTCCTCTTTGAGCAATATATATGTTGAAAGGGTGTCAAATTTCTTATAATTTGCATTGACAATACCTTTAAATTTTTTTGAAAGAGTTAGGAAGGCTACGTACTCTCTGTCGATTAGTTACCCGTCCTGGAACATGACCCTAGTAGTAGAACGAACGTCCGTGACAATCTTAGCGAACGTCCGTGACGTATGCAATCCGACCGATAGGGATAAATTGTCTCGAAATTGTCCTTTTTTATTTAAAACTTTTAGCTCCCATAGCGACAAATAAAGTTTTACAAAGTAAACAATGAGCTTAGAGCAGTAGTTTCAGAATTTTTCAGGCAGTATGTGATCATGATGAACAAACAGCTCAAAATTTACTCGCAATTTTACGCTTGTTTTCCCTCTTATTATATAAAAACAGCTAAACACTAAAAACCAAGTTATAGGAAAATGGAATTTGGCGTAATCTGTAATTTCTTTCTGATGAGGTTTTGGAGACAATTTGCACTGTTATAGGTTCTGAAAGTTTTGCTCACGGACGTTCGGTCCGAGAAAGGAAATTTCTGATGATTACAAATATATCACTGTTCATTACATTAATGTTACTTGAAAATATTACCAAATCACTAAGTCTCTCATACCCAAAAGTGAATAACCTTCAGCATTCAATTTACCTGTAATAACAAAGGAAAACGTTTTGCTCACGGATGTTCGTTGGTAGAATAAGTCCATGGATTACATAGTAGGAGATAGAGGAACAGTGCCAATTTTTAGTGATAGATGCTCTCCGTGTATATCTTTTGAGTAAGGTAGCTACCATCTCAAACACAACACATCCAGTTTTGGTCTCCATCACGGACGTTCGCTGTAATTGTCACAATATTGTATGCCTTAATACATTCTTATTTTTCTCTTCACAACGATTTTTCTCTCATTCCCTATAGAGTAGCCTGTGCATGCTGCGACCAAACAGAGAAAAAACAAAACAAAACAAATCCAAAAAGTAACATTCAGAATATATTGAAACAACAAGGATGATGAAATGACGGAAGAAGTCTGTAATGGGCATATGTCAAGAAGAAACGTAAAAGTTTCAAAAGGACGTGGAAGCAGTTGAATGAAAATTAGAAGAAACAGAGAAGGGATCGAGCTCCAACACACAGAGAAAAGAATTGCCAGTGCACTCCCGTTATACCTAATTCCTCTGGAGGAGCTTTTTTTGTTTGTTTAGTTTTTATTCATTTAAATGCCGTCATAAGCGAACAAAAATAATACAGTATATAATTATTGTCTGATGAAAGCACGCAAATCCTCCCTTTGTCATGACATGATGTTTTTTATACTCATCAATGAAAAGCAATGTTAATTTGCTGTTCTGTTTCAGATGTTTTTTTTTTTAAATTTCACTTTTAAGAGACAGAGAGATCGTCAAGTTGTTCGTGTTCTTGTGCTTACTTTGCAAACACATGTTAAAAAAAGTGATGATTAATTTAGTAATAGGTTTAAGGTCGCACTTTGATACGTTCACTCTTCCAAAGATTCGTTACTCCGAATGTCCAAATGTTTGTTATTCCGAAAATGAATCTTATCAAAAATGTTCTTATTCCGAAAGTTTGTTAATACGAAAATTAAATATCAAGGTTCACTATTCTTTAGGTCCGTTCTTCTAAAAGTGGAATTAGCATGATATTCGTTTAAGTGAAAACGATTTTTATGAGGTTTTGAAATCTGGAAGATTTCGTTGTTAATTTGTTTCTTCATGTTTGGATAAACGAACTTGCTTTTTCATATTCCAATTAACAATCCTTTCGATTAGGCCTCACCTTCGGAGATTCCTTTCATTTACCGAATGAAAAAGCTTCATGATTATACAAACCTTCATCATTTTCGGATGGACAAACCGTATGAATAACGAGCCTCCGAAATGACGCGTTACAAAATGTTTGTTATAACGAACCATATTGTATAATATCGAAGTCACAAACATCCATCCAAGTTATATGGACTTACTGTGTCTTGTTATGACGAAACTTCGAAGTGTCGAACCTTATATCATTTATGACTAATATAATAACACAGATTCTCCTCGGTAACAGTGTGTAACACAAGGAGAAAACGCAGAGGGATTTCTTCCTCTACACGTTAGTTTGACCTCCCGAGCTAAACTTCGTATTTCGATAACGTAACACATTTCTTTTGTTTTTCTATGTCAATTCTTTGTCATATTTAGCTGTCATCATGTTCGTTATAAGTAAATTTTGCACTGTAGACGTTAGATAACACATTTAGGAGCTGAATCTTTACATCGTGATTACGAAATTTTGATAAATATATTCGTTCTCAAGGATGGACTACTTCACTGAGATTACACGTACGTTTGTACATTCATTTACGAGAGATGGAAAAGGTATTTTCTTTGATTCCTCAGAATGGAAAGATAAACAAGCATTTATAACTATCAATTGGTAATATTCATTCAGGATTTTGCAGAGGAGTTTGTTCTGGACATGAAATCGCTGTTTGTTGTGAACAGAATGCGTTGAAAATGAAAACTCTAGAGAGCTGCATTGTTCAATATCTTGTTTGTTCCGAACGTCCGTGAGCTATATGCGAACCTCCGTGATGAAAACTGTGCTATGTTTGTTGGGTTATAGAGACTGCCTAGATCAGATACATCTTTAAAAAAGTATCTTATTATTTGGGAGTAAGGATTAAAGTATGGGATAGTTAAATAAGGGGTCGAAATATTGAGTTTCTGTAAAATGCGCGTAAATTGGAGAAAGTGTTTAGCGGAAGAGTAATATTTCAACAGAAATGACGAATTTGGTTAAGTCATCAGATGTCTACCATTACGTACAGGTAAAGAGTACAAGCTTGATATTCTGCCATCAGATACACATGTCCCTTTATAAGATGTTTCGTTGCGATTTTGAATTAAATCAGATCGTTGCAAGCTATGTTAAATGGCATTCAAATGTATATGCAGTACTATTCCTCACGGACTTTCGCTGCTCTGGACATGGTAAACTTCCGCGGTGAATAAAAATTTGTTCCTCTGAGAAAATCCTAGTATAATTGGGTTCATATTAAAGCTTGAATTATACTCTTTAAGGTAAGATAAAGGATTTGGAGAATTTCCTACTTTTTAAATTTTGCATTGTTTTGGCTCAATTGTACATCGTTCAAAATTCTGACCCATGATATATATCTAACCTTGCTAACTTCAAAGATCATTCCACGATGATCGATCCTTTTCTGCTACCGAGTAGCAATCTCATTGCTACACTGTCCAAAACTGTTCTCAGGTTCAGAGCTCTGCCATCTAATCGAAACACAACAAACCGAAATTTGATTTGAAAGTCGTCCATGTTTAAGTGAAATCTGGTTCTCAGTATGGAGTTCAAAAACACTTTATGACAAAATTCTGTCAGTATTAAAGGGATGAAGAGAATCTATGATTTAGCGTTGAGCTAATGAAAATTTGATCAAAATCAGACGAAAGTTAAGGAAATTTGGCTAATTCTTATTGACAGTTCTTCTTATGAGTCAGTGTGAATGTGTAAATACTTAATTGGTGTTATTTCTTCACAATTTACACAAGGTTGTACAGGCCATACAATTGTGAATTATTAGTTTTTCGTTCAAGCGTAATTATGACACAATTTAAAGTCCTCATACATCTGACTAAGCATTATTTTTAAGTTACTCAACCAGTAACAACATTATTTTTGTAATCTTTTGTATCTGAAAAAAAGAGAAGATTTTCGTTGAGATGTGATGACATCATCAGCTCAGTATGTAAAAAACCAGCAAGTTTTTCAAATTTCATAGTTTCCATACTTTCAAGCCATTCTAGTTGTGCTTGTTATATTTCACTCTTTCCTTTCAGACCAACTTTTAACTGCCCTATAGCATTTCCCTTTAACTACAAGAAAACCTACTTTTAAACGTTCTTGACCTTCGTAATTTGGCAGAAGGGCAAAATCTAGCCGGAATTTCCCCTGTGTGTACCTTTTTTTTTTCAAGCCATTGTTTATGTCAATTGTTTCCTTTAAATCAGTCTTGACAAGACATTCCGAGAGTTACAGTGTGTCTTCTCATGTAGAATATTGTCGGAACAGGGATATGACGTCACAATGCCCAGTAGAAATGTCCAAAAACCAAGCAGCGCTTGAATAGGACCCTATAGCCAGATGCAACGCCCTCAAGGGTCGGAGATGTGTTATGATGCTCGTTATCCGCCGACTACTCAGTCACACATTTCAACGACGAAGTGGTATGTTTCCCATGTTTACCATATGTAAGTCAGGAGGATGGTTACGGTGATGAAGGTAAAAATGAATAGATAGAAAATAGATAAACAAGTAGGTAATTAGATGAATAGATGAACAAACAATCAATCACTTAGGATCTAAACTTCGGGACATTTTTCTTTTTCTAAAATCTTGTTATCTAAGAACATCCCGAGCATTTCATTCGCATTTGACTGAGCTACCTCTGCTTCCTCACGCATTCACTGTCAATTATGTGCCACCTCCAAAATTTTCATTATTTATTTTGGACACTATCCTAGCATTAATGATGTCATTCCCTCTCAACTTTCTGTAGGGGTTGTATATAAAATTGAATTTTTTAACGAATTATGCTCCAGTTTCAAGTCCTGATACATCTGATAATCATTACTTCGAAGTTACTCAACTAGTAATAACGTTATGTCTTAAACTTTTGTGGCAGAAAATTGAATTTTTCTTACTTTTAATCTAATCAGAGTAAAGTGTGGCGTGATGACACAATCAGCTCACTGAACTTGAACTTGAAGTTGAACTTTGATCTGTTTCATTAAAAAAAATATCATTTGTATAATCACAGACTGAGGACAGGAAACGAATACTTGAACATGCATACATAATACAATGATAACTATAAATGGAACACAGAAACTACAAAAGAACGGAGTCTTGTCAGGGTAGTTCCCAACAGAAAGAATAATAGGAAACAATATTGCTTTACGATCAAGACATACGACAGGTGAAAATATTACAAAAAAGACAAACATACACACAAAAAAGATACATTTTCATTATAAAATTAAGTAATAGTGTTTAGTCATATCAACCCATAGAAAACAACAACCATAAAATTATCTACAATGATAGAGTATTTCAAAATGACATCTCTAACTTTCTAACAAATGTCTTTTCAGATTTTTCTTAAAAATATTTGTATCTGGTAAATAATTTTATAATGAGGGTCCAGTGTGTCTGAGTGTGTGCATTACATATATCTTATCTACCTTAAATAAATGATATCTATTACTAATTCGAGTATTATAAGTTTGAATTTGATCATTCGATTTAAACATACCAGAAATCATCTCAGGTAACAAGTTCATTTTATGCTTGAACATATACACAAGAATATTAAACTTATTCATTTGATATATATTTAAAACATTCTTTTCAAAAACAAAGGCATTGACGGCGCTTTATATTTCGAGTTTGTACAGAATCGAATTGCTCTTTCTTGAAGGATAAATGTGTCGTGTAAATCTGATTGATGAGTATTTGCCCATACAGCATTACAATAATTCAAATGAGATAAAAGTAAACTGTTATATAGCAAAATCAAAACCTTCGCCTATTAATTACTCTAATATTTCTCGAAATTCTTTTATTCATCATCGCTATATATCTTTTTTTTTCCAGTTCAAATAGCAATCAATGTAAACCCCTAAAAATTGTGTATATTCTATTCGAGATAATTTTGCATCATTCATTTTTGCACCACAGAGTTCCAAATCTGAAATCTTTTTCTTACGTATTCTCATGAACTGTTCAAGAACTGTTTATGGAAAATTAAGTGTATCTTTAAAATGTCATAGTTCCAGTACTTTCAAGCCGACTTAATTTGGCTTGTCATATTTCACTCTTTCCATTCCGACTATAACTATCAACACTCTGAGTGCCATTTGTTTTATTTCCTGTCCATTGGTTCATGTGTGAAATTTGTGCTTATTTGGCACATTGGCATGGAACAGGTTAATTGGCCTATAGAATTTTCATCTATCTTCATCAAGACGGACATGAACGCGTTTGACCTTCGTAATGTGGCAGAATGCCAAAATCTGGCGGGATTTCCCCCCATATACATGTACCTGCTTTCTTCAGGCCATACCAGGATGAATGTCAACCGTTTCCCGTAGATGAGTCGTTACAAGACATTCCAAGAGTTACTGGATGCTTCCTCATGCAGATTCTCGGAACAGGAAGGTCACGTCACCCACTTAAAATTTGAACTTCTTGGAAGAAAACACCTTTTTATGTTAAGCCTTTATATTGTGAAGGCTTAACGTCAACAATCTAACATTCATACAAAATGACTATCAAAATGTCGATAATCATAAACAAAGCAAAGACTATATGCTATGAGGGGGTATTGGTTTTTAATATAGTAAAGGAGCTTGTGTACTGGGAGCAGTTCAAAATCTATGTATGTAGACAAAAATATTAAGTCATACATGCATATAATGTCAATAAATAAAAGTACATAAATTTCAATAAATGGTTATTCATCATTGGGGCAAAAACTATCTACTATATTAACAATCTACAGTAAATATGTGAAATCATAAGGTCAACTTTACAGTCTGTCAACATGTAAGAATAGACACAAAATAAAATAAATAGGTATATAAATAAACTGCGTTATGCAGTATAATACCGAAAAGAAAGAAAGAAAGAAAGAAAGAAAAGTACACAGGGTACGCACAGATGGAAGGTTTAAGCAATTAAGAATTATATAGTATTAATAGCCTATATTATGATGATTCTGGTTATTTTAATAAACTTTCAAAAGTCGTGAGGTAAAGTCTATACGAAAACTTTGAAGATAAAGTTGACAGGGGCATGGTATAGCGAACGGGGAGTGGGGGATTCATTTGGGTGATGAGGGGGATGTCCCTAGGACGGCTTTGAGGTTCTGAACTTTGCTATTATACTACCAATTAACAAACAAAGCTTTACATTTTTACCTTTATTTTTGACTATTTAACAACTAGTCTATCTCAAAAGTGCATAGGTATCTGCAGTAATAATTATTACGTATCACTACCATGTCTCTGAGTGTCGAAGAAGCTACAATTCGAACAAGGTGTGAAATTTCTCACCAATTTTATTATGATTGCACAATGTACGAACATAATCTTTCATCACAATTTGTGTCACCTTCTTTTTCTGTTACAACTGGAAGTTCGATATTTACTAGTGTAATATCTGTGAATTTTGGTAAAATTAATAGCATGGTTGCGAGGACGAATCAACACGTATATTTCCAACTCGCTAACTCGAACTTATATATTTGAAAAATCCTATGATTCACTCATGCAATACTTGATTCAACAGTGCTGAACCAAAATGGAAGAGATTTATCTGCTGAATTCTGCTTGACATCCCTTTAAACCAAAGAGAACAAAGCGATTGAGAAAACCCCGCATCATTAAAACCACAGACAGTAATCACTTTTTGAAGCATAGAGCCAATTTGATTGCAAATCTTGGCTATTGTACATTTAAAAAAAAATTAAACAGTACGTGATTTTTTTTTTGCCAACCGAAGAGTGATCTAGTGATCTTTCTGAACCAGTTTCGACCTACCTCCCCCCCTCCCCATTCTATATAGATTTTACATTATGTATTACTGGATAACGTGTAGGATTTTATTGTTTACAGTTAAGATTTTTTTTTTACAATATTTTACATGAAAGTTTTCATCCATCAGGGTGCATTGTAAGTAGCCCAAATTTCACAGCCATAATGTATATAACAATGGGCAGTACAAAACCGTCAATAACTTCATTTGAATATCAATAGGCAGTGCAAGTCTTCCATTTTATGCAGTGATCAAGATGAAGCATAATTATGATTTTAGCCAGAAGGAGCGCCCTCAAGATTCGGAGTTGTGTTTATCAAAGTTCGTTTCCCCCGGTTTCTCAGTTACACATTTCCTTGTCGACGTGGTATGTTTATCATGTTTACCACATGTACGTTAGGAGGATGGTTACGGTGATAAAAGTGAAAATGAATAGATAGAAAATAGATAAACAAGTAGGTAAATCATTGAATAAACAAATACACAATCAAATACTAAGGACCTACACTTATTCAAAAGTCAAGAGTCAAGTGAATTTTTTTTAATTATATTTTTATTATTTTTTATACTTCGGGAATGGCTCGAGGTATCTTCGTTAAACTATAAAAGTACAAATGCATTTCCTGCCCGTCAGTGATTATTTTGGGACTGTGTGGGTCATGAGTCAAAGGTCAAAGCCAAGTTATGAAAAGTTCACTCTTTCCCATATTCAAAGAAGTCCAGGAATGTGTGTGCACTTTCTATTTTACATTGTTTTACACTCTACACAGTTTATTTACATCCATACATGAAAAACCAAAGATCATTAAAGGTATAGACACACAATGATCCTGCCATTGAGGATTTTCTAAGATATCCTCTGGAGTCCTAGGTTTCCACAATTGAAACTAACGTTAAAATCATGTAACTTTATAAACCCCTTGGCGTGATGCAGCCTATTTCGTGTACGGAAATTAAAGGCAATGTTTACCATTTGCAGATGAAACAAAAACCCAGCATTATTGCTTCTAAATAGTTCTAAAATGTTAAATAGGAATAGAAACAACCAGTGTAAAAATTTTAACCAATTGAACCCACGTTAATTGGATGTCTCAGCTATTCCAAAACGGATTTTCATCCAATAAACTTTGAACTCAATTTGGAATGGCATGCTCTGTACCATTTCGTAACTTGTTTCTTGGTATCTCGCAAAAAGTTAAAAGGCAAATCCTTAGCTCCACCGACACTGTATCATCCCTTTAAATATTGTTAGATATACAAAACGTGAGAAATAATTGTATTAGGATTGTTTGCAGAATTAACCGTTTACGATTATTATTCATTTAAAAAATAGTGATATCTTCGAATATGTAAGGCTTTATTGCGAATCTTTTTATATAGTAGTATGTTTTGTGATACAACTGACCTTAACATACGCATCAAAATTTGATAACTCGAACATTATTGTTACATCACTGCTCCCAGTGGTAAACAGTACCTTTAACTTTCGTAAAGTTAGCTATAAAGTTTACACTGTTTTCATACGATTGGAATGTATTGGAAATAGAGTATAATTCGATATTTTCACACTTACAGGAGCCACTTCTTCGACTAAGTGTTCTATTGACTTTTAATGGAAGTTTCGATTCAAATAATTGCTATGCTTTCATTTCTCTTCTTATTTTTTTTTTAGTTATCCAAAATAAAAGCACGAAGTGTACATCTGTCAAGTTCCCTCGTTGTGTTTCCCGGTCATTATTTTGTGGCATGGTGCCCTGAAATTTTAGGGAAAAATATAAGAATAAAATTTAAAAATGACAAAAAACAAATTACAAAAGTAGTTACCTCAATACAAGAAGAGCCGAGCCATGCAGTGATAGAGGATAGTTGAACCATGTCTCCAATCTCCTCTGACTGCATGGCACTTAACACTAATCAAGATGGTCATTGTTAAATCTAATACCTCCGTGTATGTATCAAAATCAGGATATCAAGCATCCATCAAGATAAATATGCCAAAAACGAAAGATTGTAATGGAAACATGATTACACATAAATCGCTAACCACTGTCTTGTCGTCTTTAGGATTGAAAAAAATTCATGCATGAATCTGAGAAATTCATTATTTGCTGTCCTTTGAGATGTTGGACAATCTGACCCGAATTCGCGATGGTGGTGCAAATGAAACCATGGTTTAAACCATGGACAAAAACCATGGAGCGCCAAGTGTCGCACGGAATATTTCGTTACGAAATCAGTCATTTCGTCGATATTAATGATTATTTTGTAACGAAATGACAACATTCTGTAACTAAATTGACATTTTGTCAACGAAATGATAATTTCGTTAACGAAACGGTCATTTTGTCGAAGAAATGACTGATTTCGTAACGAAATATTCCGTGCGACACTTGGCACTCCATGGTTTTTGTTCATGGTTTAAACCATGGTTTCATTTGTACCACCTTCGTGGATTCGGGCCTTTTGTGTGTGTGTGTGTGTGTGTGTGTGTGTGTGTGTGTGTGTGTGTGTGTGTGTGTGTGCGTGCGTGTGTGTGTGTGTGTGTGACTTGTTTCTTTGTTGCGGTCTATCACCTCTGTTTCCTTGTGCTAGAGTGACAGTGATCTTAAAGAAAAAGAACAGTTTCAGATGAGATGTTTGTTGAGATGATGAGAAACCTCCTACGAAATATGGAAGAGGTTTTGATAAAATGTGGCACCCACCATTTATTTAGATTGCTTTTTTACTTTTGTTTGTATCACAGCCATTAAAAAAAATCAAATAAGCACCTCTTAGACTTTTATGCTCTCGAACATTTCATAAAGTTATATTAAATGGGTTTAGTCAAATACCGTTTAGTGATTGGCTGAACACAGTCACGTGATGGAGGCACATTCGTTATGTTCGCCCATGGGAGAACATTCTTTGCAATGTTCTCCATGGGAAAAGATTTTCACGTAACAAATGACAGAAGACCTAAGACCCAGTCATCATCTATATAATGTCGCCTCTCAAGAAGTTAAAGGCTTAATCCTCACCGCAGCCAATACTGCACCATCTATTTAAACACTTTTAAAAGAGATCACAGGAGCTTTCACCTGTGAACTCTGAATACAAGTGAGAGGAGATGCAGGGGGGGGGGGGGGGGGGGGGGAGTCCACTCTCCTTGTGGCACCACCCTCCTCAAGGCACCACTCCCCGCATCTCCCTTACTATGCCTACAGGCGACCCGAGCAGCCTCGACACTGGATAATGTTATGGTATGAAACTGATATAACATTATAGAAGGGGGGTTCCCGTCAAGTCCTACAAGATATCATGTCAAATCTCATTTTGTTGAAGAAAACCCCAACATTTTAAAGTCATTGCTCTCATCAAAGATCAGTAAAAACAAAGTGGTTTAAAAAAAACCCTGACTTTCAAACGTATAGGACATTAACCTATTACATCATGTGTATCATTGTTACTAGTGGTACCTGTTTAAGCCAAGTTTCGATGGGATTTCCCCCTTTCTGTCAAAAGGTGGTACGTTTTATTCCAATCAATATCCTAGAAGGGGTAGGTGGGAGATTTGTGTGCAAACATGACAAACATGACAAACTAGAACAAAAGAATAAGTATCTAGGAACACCAACATCATCGCGGTATTATGTATATATATGTATATATATATATATATATATATATATATATATATATATATATGATTTTAGAAACTAACGAACCACCATAATTTCAAAAATACACCAAATTAATGTTACGGATAGTCACATTTTTTACTTCAACGAAAACGTATTTCCTTTTCAGAATACTTGAGCTTCATTGTGCGTGACACAGACACTACATTTAAATGCAAGCAGTGAAAGATAATTGGGACAAATCATGAACTTTGTGAGAACAAAGTCCACTAATCCCCCTCCTCCCCCCCCCCAAAAAAAAAAAAAATATGGTACCGTTCCGACGGAAAGTATAGTCGTTTATGTTGGAGAATGTGTGCACAAGATTTATTCATATTTATACGTGAAAAGCAAAGATCATTTTAGGGTAGATACATAATGTTTCATTCCAGAAAACGTATAGGACATTAACCTATTACATCATGTGTATCATTGATACTATTTGTACCTGTTTAAGCCAAGTTTCGACGGAATTTTCCCCTTTCTGCGTGTCAAAGGGTGGTACGTTTTATTGCAATTAATATCCTAGAAGGGGTAGGGGGGACATTCGTGTGCAAACATGTTTTTTTTTTTCTTGAAACGTGGATGACAAACTAGAACAAAGGAATAAGTAACTACGAACACCAACATGTATAATATGATTTTAGAAACTAACAAATTACCATAATTTTAAAAACACACTGAGGAAATGTTACAGATAGTCACTTTTTTTAGAGGGAAAACGAAGATGTGAGTGAGTGTTGTGCGTGTGCAGTCGTGGCGGTAGGCATGTGGTAGATGCGTTAAATGTTTGTGTTAGCGGCCATATGATATATCATTACACTTCAATGTATCACAGCAATAATACTAACAAGATCAGACCAATTAGTAAATAGAATTATATCAGTTGTTATATTTTCCTAAAAATATTGAGTTATCTCTTTAAACTAGGTTCGAAGGAAAACAATGATGTTCATGATATCAGGGAGTCGGGTAAAGCATTCCATATATGTCTGGTTCGTGATGCCTCACAGGTCTGTGAGCTATGAGGGATTTTGGATTTTGTAAGGGTAGGGTACGAAAGAATGATTGCATTTATAATCCAAAAAGTTTTGAAAGGACTGCGGCAGCAAATTTTAGGTATATTCATACGTGAATACAGAAGTTTGAAATGTATGTATATCATCAACTTTTAGTACCTTTAGGGGCTTGAATAACGGGGTAGTATGCGCTAATTACGCAGATTGTGAACAAATTCTGATTGCCTTTCTTTGCGATAAAAACAACAAATTTACCTGCGTCATACTACAATAATACCCAAAAAAAATATTACAATAAGTCAACGAGGAAAAACAATTGCATTATAAAGGATAATATAATATGACGTGAATGACAATAAGTATCGCAATTTATATTATAATGCCAAATCTGTCTGGGTAAAACTGTTGTAATATTCCTTTTATGATCATGCCCTATCAGTTCATTATTCAAAACTACGCCCCCAATTTGGTGTACGTTCGTCCAATGAACAATATGCCAACCACACAAATATTACATTCATCAGGTTGGGAACGTGAACGGTTAAAATACATTAAATTAGTTTTTGGAATAACTTGTTAACAACTATACAAGGGCTATACAGTTTGCCGAGAAAAAAAAACCCGACATAATGAATTTGCGGGGATTCAGCGTTCGAATGAAATTATCATTAGTAATATTTATAGGACACTTAGGAACCCAATTTGAAACCAATATTTACAAAATGAATATTTAAGCAGTGGTATAGTATTGGTGGAGATGAGGATTTGCTTTTAACTTGTTGAGAGATACCAAGAAACCGCTTACAAAGCATACCATTCTTGAAGCGAATTCAAACTTTATTTGATGAAAATCGGTTTTGGAAAGACTGATGCATCCAAAAACAAGGTTAAACAAAGCGATTTTAATAAATGGTGGGTCCCACCTTTTATTGGGGGATTGGTCTGTTTTGGATATGTCAGCCACGAAAAAAAAAAAGAAATCAATTTTCATCAAATGACCATTTATTTCCTCTTTGAATTACTTCCTTGAATAACAATATTTTAGTTGAACAAAAATAACGGTTTTATGATTTCTGAATAAAATTGTCATATGCTGCATTGGCGTCATTTTCTTGGTTAACATCTAACCATCGCTGTTGCGCTGAAATAAAACTTAATAAGTCAATGTTAATTTTGGTTTCTTTCTCCACATTCGATTTCCAACCTGTCGACCGTGATGTGAAATGGGGACGTTTTTCGTGACTGCAAAAACATAAACATGGCCAGATGTTTCAGTACAAAGATACCACTAAAATAATCAGCTGTGTGAACCTTGGAAAATATGTTATCCATAAGCGTTTTTGTTGTATGTGTCATGCGTGTTCGTTGAGTAATTTTGGGAGACATGATATTGATGAAATATTCAATATTCTACTTGCTGAATATGAAATAGAAGAAGAAGAATAAATACTGAAATAACCCATTGGTTGTATATTTTCTGGTGAGATCTATACAAATGTATTATCAAACTTATCTGAGAACAATTTGGTTGTTTATACTAGTATGTATATTATACTCCAACTAATTAACATTTATTGTAATGATCATTATCTCTATAAATAGATCTTCCGATTCATCAATAGGAAGGTCATTCCTTCTTCTAGATTTTTACATTTAAAACAATCCAGTGCATAAAATGCTACAGAACCATCATGTGGCCAGATCTGTCCTTATATTATAACCAACAATGCTAAACGGGGGGGGGGGGGGGGGGGGGGAGGGGGAAGTCAGAGTGCAGGCAAGTTTCAGTAATAGGCCTACCTATAGAAAACCAAAAAAGTGGATATACATATGAAAGGATTCCATTTTATCATAATTTGTATTCAAACTCCTAGAATGCATATGTATCAGACTAACACGCTAGAAATCATATTGGTGCCACACTTTTTTTTCGAACTCATTAATCGTATTATAATAAAAGAATTAACATAATGATTTAACAAGCGGGTCAAGGGCAGTGTGTGCGTTAGTGACGGTACACGACACCTTTAACGGTTTGAGTGCGGAGATATGCTGGTGAGTGAGTGGGTGTAAATGTCGAAGTAAATGCATTGAAAATGATGAAGGAGGTTGTGAGAGGCTAGCCTACTAGTATCTGACAGAACGAAGGAGATGGGAAAACATAGCCATGTTGGAGTGTGTGTGTGGGGGGGGGGCTCCCATCAAATATTGGAAATGCAATGAAAAACAAAAAAAAACGTCTTTACACTAAGCGTTTTAATTTCTTTTCTTTAAATAATGAATAAGAGAGGAGAATACTGCAGTAAAAGCAATTATGATAATAACAATTATCACGAGGAGAATGATGAATATGTGAAAGGACCTACATAAATCTTCATCTTCATTCGAATGAATCATTTCAAACGATTTCCTTATGAGAGGAGAGAATCCTTCCGTTGGTGAATTGCATCCTCAAAGCGAGTTGCTTTAAAAGTATTGAGTATACTTATTGACAATACATAACAATGTAATTAATTGGATGAAAACGTGATACAGTAATGGCTGTATATTGAAAAAAGGAAAGGTAACCAAAGATATGTATAGGATAGTATGTTCAGGGTGCAAAATAGTTTACCAGTACCATATGTGCAGATAAATCAGAGGTCACGCTAGTACAAGCAGGAAAGGGTGACATATCGCCGCGAGGTATAGCGTCCCCACCCCGTGACGACAATTTGCCTCAGACCAAGGAGGTTTGAGAAATGGAGTAACAACAGTCTCATTCCCTTTAATCCAATGTTTCATGCCGCCACTCAGAAATATTTGAAGTATATGCTAAACTGGAGCTGCCTCACAGATAGGAAGACAATTATTGATTCATGTGGCACTGCATCGTGACTCGTCACTCTCAAAGGAAGATATGTCTTTATGATGGTAATTACTTTTCGCCGTCCCTTCTTTATAAGCGACACGTTAATAGTACAGGCACGGGATATGCGAATAAAAATTGTACAAAAATCGATGAATTAAAAATCAAAATCACTCGTTTTTACATGAATTTACACTAATCTAACATATAAATGAATAAAGAACTATACTCGAAAATTATACCATATCAGTTTCATTTGTCGGAAGCGGTCGGAAAAATGATAAAATCGGCTTTGTAGTGAGAGTACAGATTCAAATATTTTCACGACATACAGCTCAGGTTTACCCTTTTGCACATAATCTTGCTTTACTTTTGTTTCATATGCTTTACCATTAAGAGAACATTCATTCTATTTGACAAATAAACAAGCAGAATATTATAAACGATGTATAATGTAAGAGTTTAAAATGAATCTTCAGATTGCTCAAAAAGACGGCGGCATGGAACCCTGATCATCAGAGGCACAAGTGCACCTGTGGAATTCTTTGGTGCATCAATAGAAAAATTGCAGCTGTTTAAATAATTACAGCCAGTTGGAACTCCATCTCTTAAACCTCCTTGCTCAGACCAAGTGTAAAGTATAAAAAAGGAGAATATTATATATGAAGACTGATAATGCGAAATGGGCTAAGCTCCATTTTTCAACATTTCAAAGTAAGTCCATCATCAGATAGAGCAAAATGAAATCTTTCCAGTAACACCTTACTTGTAACATAACAAGGAATGTTCTAAAAGTTATGATTAAAAATATTCCACATTTTCCTACAATTTCTTTTGTTTTTTATCACCTTCAATCACAAATATCTCAACTTATCAGGAATGGAGTTACCTCCTTTTTTTGCGATAAAACTCTTCGTATTATGCAATGTAAATAGAATACAGTCGGAATAAACAGTATTTACTAACATGGGATTACAACATCCGTATAAAAGATATTAAAGGGACGCGACGGTGCAAAATTGTACCTTTTGAGATTAGTTTATAGGAACAGGAAGTGATTACACTGTAGACAAATGAGACTATAACTCGCGGCGAGACATACAGAACCCATACCGCCCCAGTGACATGCCCGAAATCTCTGTCCCATCAGTGGCTATGAACAATATAATGATCAGCAATATGAATATAATGTTTTTAGTACAAGTGCGGGAAAATTGTATGCTTGTCTGTAAAGCCGGGTCTGTTGGAGCAAGAAGAAAAAAAAAGAAGAGGAGGAGGAGGAGGATTATGTTTGCTTCAAGGCCATGTCACCTCTGTGGTGAATACACGAAACTTCTGGAACACGATAAAATTAACCCACAAAATGTCAAATAGAATGAATTGCCCAAATGAAAGACTTTAATGGAACTAGATTACACATAAATCGCAGACTTATCATATTGATGTCATCTTAGTATTAGAAGGGTTCATACACCGTGCATGTATAATCATTTATGAGAAATTCACTTTTTATTGTCTTTCCATTTTCTTTTTTTTGACATGTGTCTGTTGAGCTGTACCATCTCTATTTCCTTGAGCTACAGTGACAGTGATCCTATCGCACATTCAACAAAGGGCACACGAGCTTTCACCTGTGAATTCTAAACCCGAGTTTGAGGATGTTTGGGGGGGGGGGGGGGGGGGCTTCACCTCTCCTTGCGGCACCACTCTCCTCATGGCACCACTCCCCGCATCTCCCTGCTGGTACCCGAACCGCGGTTAACCGCAGTTATGGTATGTTATGATTTGATACTGCTAGAACATTGTAGACGGGGTTTCCCGTCAAGTTCTGAGAGAAATCATGTCAACTTTAATCCCGTTGAAGAAAACCTCAATATTTTAAAGTCTCTGCTCTTATCAAATATCAGTAAAAGAGGAAGTGGTTTAAAGAACAACAACAACAAAACCCTCACTTCAAACGTATGTTATAGGACATTAACCTATTACATCATGTAGTTCATCGATATTACTTGGACCTGTTTACGCCAACTTTTGATGGGATTTTCCCATTTCTGTCAAACTGCTAAAAGGTGTTGTGTTTTAGTTCAATTAATATCCTTTTAAGAGATAGCGGGGGGGGGGGGGGGGGTGGGAGGGGGTTGTGCAATGCATATTCTTTACGTAAACTGCGATAACAAAACCAGAACAAAGAAATAATAAACTTTGAGTACCGATTTCAATCATCGTTGTGCACGCATACAAACTACAAACCTCTCCGACATTGATGACTTCATAAATGAGGCAATGTTGAAACAAACTTGAAGGGATTACTATCGAGATACATTGCACCGTCACACAAAGTATAGAATCGAAGAATACTATGCAATATACAACGCAATACAATACAATACAATACAATACAATGCATTACAATACAATACAATACAATACAATACAATACAATACAATACAATACAATACAATACAATACAATGCAATGCATTACAATGCAATGCAATACAATGCAATACAATACAATACAATGCAATGCAATACAATACAATACACTACAATACAATACAATGCATTACAATACAATACAATACAATACAATACAATACAATGCAATACAATACAATACAATACAATACAATACAATACAATACAATACAATGCAATGGAATACAATACAATACAAAACAATACAACACAACACAATACAATGTAATACAATGCAATGCAATACAATAAAATTACAATACAATACAATACAATACAATACAATACAATACAATACAATACAACCAGTGGCGTATCTAGGGGAAAAAGTGTTCAACCCCAACCCCATCCCGGTAGGGACTTTAAACAAAGTCTACATTATAGCTTTTTTCAAGCACTTAAAAGGGGTCTTTTGAAGGTGTAGCGAATTTTGATAAATTTTGGCGAGCGAGCGCAGCGAGCGAGCCGAAAATTTTTGTATTTCAGCTTACAAAACATGGAATTCTTGCCATTTTTTGCTTATCAAATCTTACAATTCTAATCAAGATATAGTGACGGCCTTATAGATAACGATTTATACCAACAAACTGAGGACTTTAAAAAAATACTCTAAATTAGTGCGCGCGAGTGAGCCGAAATTTGTATATTTCTGCGTCATCATCACGTTTTGTTCTTATCTCTCTATATATAAATTTTGTCGAGCGAGCGCAACGAGCGAGCCGAAAATTTTTGTATTTCAGCTTACTAAACATGGAACTCTTGTCATTTTTTGCGTATTAAACCTTACAATTCTAATCAAGATATATAGTGACGGCCTTATAGGTAACGATTTATACCACCAAAGTGAGGACTTGAAAAAATACTCTAAAATTAATATGAGCGAGTGAGCCGAAATTTGTATATTTCCGCGTCATCATTGCGTTTTGTTCTTATCTTGTTTGATTTGGGGTTTTTTTGCGCCCCCCCCCCCGTATGTTCGAAACCGTTGGCGCCTTTTGATCCAATTGGCGATCGCTTCAGAACGAAAGAAATTGCAGCCGCTGCTCAGTGAAACATTTTGCCTGCTAGATATTAAATGACATGTGTGAACACAATAGACATTGTCATTTGTCCGCGTCATCATCAAGTTTTGTTCTTACCTTCTTTTTTTGTATATATTGGCGAGCGAGCGCAGCGAGCGCGCCGAAAATTTTTTATTTCAGCTTACGGAACATGGAATTCTTGTGTGAACACAATAAACATTGTCATTTTGTCCGCGTCATCATCATGTTTTGTTTTATCTTGTTTGATTTGGTTTTCTGCCCCCCCCCCCACCATTCCCCCCCCCCTTCGGGCGAGTTTTTTTTTCTTCTTCTTCTTCTTCTTCTTTTTTCTTTTCTTCTTCTTCTTCGTTTTTTTTTTCTTCTTTTCTTCGCTTTTTTTTTCGTTTTTTTGCGCCCCCAAGGAGTGGCGCCCGGGGCACGTGCCCCCCTTGCCCTCCCCCCCCCCCCCTAGATACGCCACTGAATACAACGCAATACAATACAATAATTTTTTCCCCTCACTGGGATATTTATTATTCAATTCAATTCAATACAATATACATCAAGAAAAAAGGTGTCTAAAAAGACACCATAATGCATTACAATGCAATGCAATACAATGCAATACAATACAATACAATACAATGCAATGCAATGCAATACAATACAATACACTACAATACAATACAATGCATTACAATACAATACAATACAATACAATGCAATACAATACAATACAATACAACACAATACAATGCGATGGAATACAATACAATACAAAACAATACAATACAATACAGACCAACACAATACAATACATTGCATTACAACATAACACAACACAATACAATGTAATACAATGCAATGCAATACAATAAATTACAATACAATACAATACAATACAATACAATACAGTACAATACAATACAACGCAATACAATACAATAATTTTTCCCCTCACTGGGATATGTGTATTCAATTCAATTCAATACAATATACATCAAGAAAAAAGGTGTCTAAAAAGACACCATTTTTTCTGAAACACTATGCAATAAATGATTGATAAATTTCCCGTGAGGGGTCAGGGCGCCTTACACTATAACAAAGAGAGAGAGAGAGATATTAAAAGCTCTGTTAACATGATTGCGATTGGATTTATTGTTATCAGTCGAGGGGAGGAGGGCATTGTATTCAGGGCCCTCTATCAGAATAGCCTTTACTGAGGACTGGACAGGTGTACCCACGAGCTGACCGCGAAGAGCAACTGTACAATCCGTGTATGACACATGCATGACATAGGGAAAATGATTGTAGTTTCTCGTATACATTGCAGTCAATTATCCACTTTATTGCGGACAAATGATTTGACGATGGTAGATAATGACCAAATACTGCTGATCTAATCTTAACTAGTTCAATATTTTAAGGAAAAAAAGACATTTAGCCCTGGGTATATAGAGTTAATTATGATACTGTTCTGTCTTGGAGCAATATGTGTTCCTTGTATAGATATTCGGAATGTACTACATTACTAAAGTAGCGTAGCAGTAGTATTCAAGATGATATAATGATGATGACAGGAATAATGATAATAGGCCATATAATAATAATAATAATAATACTGATAATTATCATAACATTAGTATTAATAATAAAAATGATATGATGATAATACAATCATAATTATAATAACAAAAATAGTGAAACCAATTAGAATAAGAATGGCAATGGTAACTAGAAAAGCACTCTGAGAGCGCAGACCTCCGTCAAGCAGCTACTTTCCACCGTAATCTTGCTTTTCCATAGAGATCAGTGATTTCGACCCACTAAAAAATCGCCCGATTTCCCAATATAGAATCCTTTGTTACGTCATAAACCCTCAGCTGCACGGCGCTCTTTAGTGCGCGGATGCAAACTTCAAATACGTGCAGCCTGAACTCCCAAGTTCATTGACCCTACCTGCCAAAATATCAAAAATCCTTAATAAATTCCCCACAACTTCTTGGATCACTACCAAAAGTTAACTGTTTGTTACTTGTGTCATTCTCAACCTTTCTTGCAAGTTTCATCCCAATCCATTTAGTACTTTTTGAGTTATTTTGCACACGGACAAACTAACTAGCTAACGAAAGAACAAACAAACCAACGGTAACGAAAACATAACCTTCTCCCTTGGCGGAGGTAATAATGTCTCTTTTTCTCCAGGGAAGCCTCTGCAGTGTTGATACCGTTTTACACGAGGAACCTGCCATGAAAATTTAATACCCTGGCTTTGCCAAAAACCCATACATACATTTCGGTCGAGCAGAGAGGGTTACATGGTGGGTAAAACATCCTGTCCAAAGACGGATCTTAAGTGAAACTTGATATCATATTGAACGAACGCCAGATTTAGGTGAGCGCTCCATTGATTTGGTTCCAACCATTCAGAGCACGAGGATTTTGAGTGAAATTTGAGTTTTTACAAAGCCAAGCCCAAACGTTTTGCTATAAATCAGGTGAACCTGCAGTATCTTGTCAACAGACAACTGGACGGTGAGCGGACATCTTACCCACTCCTTCAACTGTCGACCTTGCAACTTCTTCCACTGACAGTCTTTCATCAACTACGATTTCACCATGGAGAAATCAGAATCACAGGTAAGCTTTCCAGACTGACTTTTAACATCACAGAAATGATTTGGCAGTATTATTCGCACATTTAGGTGTGTTTTTGAAGCATTAATTTACTTAGCTCGTCTATCCCTTTTAGATGCAGAATAATTTGCAAGCTATAGCACAAAAACGTTATCAGCATCATTCAGTGATCAATTGTAAAATGTTATATAGATCAATTTGACATAAATACATCTTATATGTATAATGGTGTTGTTGCTGTTTTTTTAATGTTCCACGTCAAACAAGCTTAGCTTTTTAGAGTACACTTTTCCATCATTATGATTACTTCTTCTTTGTTGTTACCTTCACAACTCAGTGTGCACTGTTGTTTTTATTGTTATAACACCATTCGTGCGTATATTTTATATTGTGTTCAATTAATTGTCCTTTCCAGCTGCGTGAAGTCAAACTGACACATGTACCGCTTTGTATCATATATTTTGTTTTGATGGAAATATATAAACTATTGAATTGAATTAAATTGAAACACTTTCCGTACTAGCTATTCCAAGCTAATGCGGCCTCATTGCAATCTTTCAAAGAATTTGCAATTCCCAAAGTCCTTTCAACTGTTCAAGGAAGACAGCAATTAAGTAACAGATCTATATACAGTGGCATTTTTGGCAATGAGCATATTATCATGATGATTATCATAATCGACGTTGATATTCTACGTGCATCTAAGATCTTCGCACAGTTAAAGAGATCGTATGTGACCGTGTATCTCAAAACGAACATAAATTCGCACACATTGATTTTGCGTGAGGACTGAAAATAAGTGAAATGGGTCAACCTAGCCGAACTTGACTTTCTCATATTTTCTGAAAGAGCGGGTCTTCTTTTACATTATGCTAAAATTTGCATGGTATCATAAAACGGGCAGGAAAGTGTGTTTTTTTTAGCAGTTTATCTCGAACGTTTTTGGTAGAATAGTGTGATTAGGTGTGTCTTTAGAATCCCTTTTTCATTTCTGAAAAACCTTGTCCACACTCTTCACTTTCAACTATAATAACTTTTGAAAGGATGATGCTACTGCTTTGAAAGTTGGCATTAATTATGGACAGAATGTGTTAATGAGGCATGCTTAATTTCAGTTTAATTTGATAATTTCTTCATTGTTGTTACTCTGGTGGTTTATTTCCTGTTTTTTGTCCCATTCATCGCACAGCCAGCACGGTTTGGTAAAGATTAAGCGCTTGAATAGACACTGTACTTCAAAGCCACTTTTCTCAGTTCACATTTTTTCTGAGTTTGTGCTTTCTTTCCAGTATTTAGATAGGTTAGGAGAGTCCATTTGATTTGAGTTATTTTTTGATTTGAGTTATTTTTTTATTGTTTGAGATACATCATTTTAAAGCTTAAAATCTGCTCTTTCAGAATATGGTCTTAACTAAAAAGTCATGTCTGGCGACTTTTTGTTTGTTTTGAGGTGCAGGGTCACGTATAATTTCGGTTGAGATTTGACTTCAGGGTTCTAACTTCTGTTGATAATACTTTTTTTTTCGAGATAATGAGAAACTTCTTACGAAATATGAAAGTGCGTAACATAATTCGAAGTTAAATTCAAAGTTTATTATTGATGGAATTTTGTTTGGAAATAGCCAGGAAACCCGAAACATATCGATGTGAATAACATCTTTAATTAGGATTACTTTGTAAAAAGTATTGTTCCGGATATCTCAGCCAGTTTAAAACCAATTTGCATCAAGCAAACTTAGATTTCCTCGTAGCATTATACTCAGTATAACATTTCATTTCAAGTGGATTCTAAGTATCTTGCAGAAGGCTGAATCATAAAAACTGAATCATAACGTTAACAAAAACTATACCATTCCTTTAATATTTCCGAAGTTCACTTCTGCTCATTCAAACTTTCACATCCAAACACCTCAAAACTCCCAACCCCCTCCTTTGCCTACCTTAGTGCGACAATAATTCTTCGTCTCTGCCACCATACGCCGAGATGGGGGCAGATACGGCGCCACCAAAAGCCTCGCGTTTCACCTCGTGGAGGATCCCCTGTACCGCTGTACTCATCACAGTTCTACTTGTAGCCGGTGCCATCACAATCACTGCAATGGCTCACAAGGGGAGTCCTCAATGCCCGCAATCAGCAAACAGTAGTCGCCCGAATCAAGTCCTAGATCATGATTCCGTGAGTGCAAAGATACTTTACATACTTTATGAATACCATTTTGATTATGGTCATGGTGAAAATGATCACAATTTCCCCCCCCCCAAAAAAAAAATCGTAGCATTAATTCAACCTTAGATTTGTGTGCGTGTGTGTGTGTGTGTTCCACTGTGGTTATATTTTTATTAAGGCAACTTTTAGAAACTCACTTTATGCAGATAATCATATTTCATGGATAGCATGGAAGTTCTAAAATGCAGATTACATTTACAAACACTTGACGAAGACTAAGAAAGCGTAAAAGACAAAAAAAAAAGGTACAGATAGTGAGACTTATGTTTCTTTTTCTGTGGTATGAAAAGAATATCTACTCAAAATTTACCCCCAAAATTAATCAATTATGAACTTTATTTTTATAATAGATGAAACTGCATTACTTGGTTTATTTTCATGTCGTCCTAATAAGTTTCACATTAGACTAATTTTTGAAAGGTATCAGGATATTGGCTGAATCTTCAAATATCGTGCCCAAACACAAGTTGCTACGTCATAACAACCGATTAACCCTGTAGAGTCAAGGCTGTGTTTACAAACTGATCACGTGATTTGCAGACTGGGCACGTGGAGCTGAGGGGCGAAAACGGGGAATCTGCCTCCGAAACCGTGACCTACAACAGCGCCCTCAACACTGTTCTCATCAACGCTCCTGGTAACTTCAGCGGCAGCTCGCCAGCCACGATCGCGATCGACTTCGATCGGGTGAGTTCGATTTCGTGTTGGCCCCTACATTTACTTTTTTTTTCATGAAATGCAATACCAAAAAGATAAAGCATACATGAAATAATATGATAACAATAATACAATTACATAAAAAGTGATACAAATAACAATGGAATCGTCCACTTCGAGCGTTACTCCTGACTGTACGGTCTCCATTTTTCGTCTCATCTTTCGTCTCAATTTTTCGTTTTATATCTTCCTCTTGGAGTCGACTTTTTAAAAATTATTTGTCATTTTGTACAAAGTTTGCATCGTGGAACATTTTGGTCAGTTATGACGGCTCGTTTTCTGTTGGATGGATGGCGGGTGATGTGGTGGTACTTTACGACTTTTTGAAATCAGAATTGTTTGTAACAGGACACACATGCGCAGGGACAGTGCAATACTTTAATGAGTAGTTGCCATTTAGTTACAATGTTCTGTTTCCTTCTGCATATTTGCATGTCTGTATTCCATTGTTTGAAGAGCTTGCTTCCAAAAAGCGCTAAATCCATCATTTTCAATGGATTTAGAGCTTTTTGGACGCAAGGGCGTTTTTTTTTTTTTATAGATTATTAACACGATTTTCATGCCTGAGTGCATGGCAATAAATGACTTGAATCTTAGCAAAATGTTTTTTCACACTGTAGACGTTTCTATAAATTGAATAGAATGAAATATATTAGAACTTTTCGAGCATCATCCAAGGAAAACAAAACAAATACATGGGAGAAGGATACCCCACCCCTTCCGACCCTCCTGTTGTAGCTCGGCGATCCTCCTCATAGGTTGTATAGTCGCGACATTTTGTGTGTAATAGCAATATCATTGATTTGCATTGAATTGCATTGCATTACTTGTTTTTATGCAATGACAGTGATAAATTACAAAGTACTAGAGGGGTTAATTTTGTTCAGACAGGTTTATGAACGAATAGTCCAAACACCTCAAAAATCATTTTAAATCACATGTATACAAATCACGTTCATGTTTTGTACAATGATGAGTATTTTATGTGGTTATGTCTGAAAGATATTCATCTGTTCATCTCTTAAAGAGTAACTTGCGAAGTTCAGCATTGTGTAGGACAAGGTAGCCCCCTCCCACTATGGATCTTTTTTCATTTCTTTTTTCGAATCGAAAAAGAACACATAGAAAACACGTTTTGTGGAATATTCGGAAAAGTTTCATCCCCAAAGGGTACCGACTCTATAAGCCTATAAGAGGGACGGTCGAGCTGTAACAGGCTCTGATCAACAGGAGGGTCGGAAGGGGCTGGGTATATCCCCTTCCGATTCGAGGGAACTTATGCATTTTTAGAATTGAAATTCAATAATCCCGCGCAAAATTTTGCTAGAATGTCCGGAAATTTGCATCAGGGAATTGTAGTAAGTCTGAATTGAGACCAATCGGTGGAAGGATCGACGAGGAAGGAGGTATCCCTCTCCGATATGCTTCTGCACTTAGATAATTGAAATTCAACAATCTCGTGCACATTTAGTGGAATTACCTTGGGAAATTGTCCCAAAGTATACTAAATCTCGGTGGGAACCCAGCGGGGAGGATGTGTTTATCCATGGGAGGGGTTGACCTCCCTCCCATGAGATGGAGATTTTGTATTTTCATAACTGAAATTCAACAATCCGGCGCACACTGAGGTCCAAACAGTTGGACAGTTTTCTATAAAATAAAAAGGCCAAACAATTTCACATCTCGAGAATTCCTGGGGCGGGGAAGGGGCAAACATTTTCATGGGGGGAGGGGGGGGGTGGCCCACCCCCATGTTAACTAGGTAACTCATCATGTCGTAGGAAAATGGTTGTGAGTTCCTCCTATTTGTGTATTTTTTTTTGACGCATCACCATGAAGTCCCGATGTACACTTAAATTAAATATATCAGAATTGTTTCTTTAAATCCTTTCTGGCAGAATGTGGTGTTTATGAATATCCATGATCAAAACACGTGCGTGGGTTTCGCCCTTGAAGACAAACTGGCACAGAAGGCAAAGAACTTCACCAGGAACAAGGAACATAATCAGGTATCATTATTTTATAGAGTTTGCGTATGGTATTGTGAATGTATACACGTGCACAGGAGCGGATCCAGGAATTCTGTAAAAGGGGGGGGGGGGGGGGGGGGGGGCAACTAATATTTCTGGTGCCACTTCTGGGTTTCATTTCGTATTCTTTTTTTTATTTATTTTTTTGTTTATAAAACAAAAAAAAAATAAGGGGGGGGGGGGGGCATGCGCCTGTTGCGCCCCTCTTGATCCGCCACTGCGTGCATGTTTATAATCCTATATGTATATGATAGTGTGTAATATTTGATATAATATATGTTTATGTGCATGAGTTTTTGTGTATATGTGTGTAAATATCATTCGATTGAAGAGGCTCGAGGACCCATAAATCACAAGGTTACGGGAAGTGGAGTTGTTGTGGGTGTGGAGGTGTCCTCCATGCTATCTACCGTTACCACTTTTGAAACTTAATCAGTGTTTGTAGTTTGCTTTGAAAAGTAAGAACCAACTTGATTACTTGTTTGTTAGGAGAATCTATTATACTTGACATGCCTTTTGATCCGATTGCTCCTTAAAACAAGCGCTTTCTCTCAAAGTTCCGCCCCCATCCATTACACATGCCTGCTTCTAATTCGTGTGTGTGTGTGTGTGTGTGTGTGTGTGTGTGTTCCGTATAGTTGATGTTGATTTGAGTTTATTGAATTAATCTAAAATAGTACTTTATTTTTCCCTCGTTTGTTTCCCTGTTTGTTCATTCAGGTCATCGACTTGGTCTCGGACAAGATGGAGACAGAGAATTATCGTGACGTAGGAATAATTCCGGCTGGCTACGTCCAGGCCGCCAACGGACCTATCATCCGCGGGATGTGCAGCGGTCGAATGTCTCAGTGGCTGGAGGTGGGGACCGATGGAGAGATGTCGCAAGGGCGGAAGCGGCGCTTCTGCTTCCGAATCTGCGCTAATGTTTTTGGCGCCAGAGTATGCTACTGGCGATGTTAAGTTACAGACTAAGACAGTCTGAATGGCTGGTATCGCTCTACTGTCACAATTCTTAAAGTCTGCGAATTAGATTTCATGAGCCTGTCACCTTTTGGCCACCCCTGAAAATTGAAATGACTTTCCTATAAGCTGGTATGTTTTATAGAGGTAATTCAAACATTTACTCAGAATGATAAAACTGAAACTTCTTTATGATGAAGGGGAAAACAATAGATTTCCACAGAAATTATCCAGACCCCCCAAAATTCCAAAATCCTCCGTTTGAAAGGAAAACGTATATTCTAGTAACATGAGTTTTTTTTTTGGTTTTTTTTTTTCATTTGTTTTCCCAAAAACTGAGGGATGTATCACCGCCAGATTTCATACAAGATGTTAGGAGACAATAATGTTAAGTATTCTTTAAATCATGCCAACTATCATGGCACTGAACCTTTCAAGTGACATTGAAATTGAGAAACTGAAGATTTCTGATTTGCCAACATATACTACCAGACCTTTGTTCGTTTGTTGTGTTTTCAAAGTGACAAAGAGTTGATGTACACGACCGATATACTATTAAGTTGTAATACCACTACTTCTTCTATTTCTATAAGAATAATTATACTGTATAAAACACATATCTTGTATGATGTTCCTGTGGGAACAAGGTTTTGTTATCAATACTCAATTATGATTAGATCATAATAGTATAGATGCCTGTCCTTAGCTGACATAAGATAAAATTGCACTTTCACGTTTCGCTTTTAAGATTGCCAAAGCTATAGGATAAGTAGGATAGGACTGGTATAGTGAAAATGTTTTAAGAAGTCAGTTGTACAACCTTTGCTCTGTTCATATACCAATGATTTCGGTGTTAACTCTGTGCCAGAATCAGCAGAATATATTCTGTTGAGACAAATGCCTTCGATAGAAATCACTGAGATAAAATAAAGAGCATAAATATTCGAACCTAGGTGTAATAAAAATTGAAGAAAATTGAATGACAGATAAGTGCCGATAAATTAAAAAAAACCCAAACAATTCCAGGCGTGTATCCTATATATGAAGAGCTTGCGTCCAATAGGCTCTAAATCCATCATTTTTCAATGGTTTTAGCGCCTTTTGGAAGCAAGCTCTTCATATAAATTACTTATCTATATTTTGCGATCTTGATCTCGTAAAAAGTGAACATCTGTGTCTACAAACATTTTCCTAAATGTCGAATTGTCAGTGCAGTAAAATATAAAGAGAGTCTGGCCAACTCGGTTTCGCCATAGATTAATGCGTTTTGAGGCCTGCGATTAGTCAAAATTGGTCCCGTGATTTTCGTGGAGCCATGTCGTTACCAAATTGCGCTTTGACGCAGTACCCTTTGTCAATTACCCTTTATTTTGCTTGCTTTCATTACGACGTCTGAGAGTACACGATATAACCAACTAAGGCGTAATATGCTGAGTAACGACATGGCGTCTAATTTAGCAGCTAGCCAGACTCTCTTTATATACAGCACTGCAAAATGTTTTAAAGTATAACAGTATTTTTGCATCTTGTAACCTATTCTTATAACCAGTCTGTCTTGCCTAATATATACATACCAGAATAAAAGAGAAAATGCATTCTAAATGAATCAGCCTGCATACTTTGATTTGCATCAATTCAGTATGGTTCGAAACATCTCGAAATGGCTTTGCAACTGTAATGGAGTGGCTGTAAAATCGCATCTTTTCGTACTTTAATATAACCCTTTGTGACATAAAACATAATATAAATTATTCTCTCTACCCTTCCACGGGGCTTGAACAAAACAGAAAATAAAGATATTCAAAATACATGCACATATCGATGTGAACTTATTGTGTTAGTCTAACATGTGAAATCACACACTTTAACAACTGAGTTTAAGGGATGATATAGTTTGGTGGAGATGAAGATTGAGCTTTTAACTTTTTGCGAGATACCAAGAAACCTCTTATGAAATAGTAGATACAGCGCATACCATTCTAAGAGGAATGCAAAGTTTATTTGATGAAAATCGGTTTTGGAATGGCTAGGACATCGTAAAAAAAAGTAAAACAAAGCGATCGTAATAAAAGGTGGGTCCCACCTTTTATTAGGATTACTCTGTTTTGCTCTTTCATATTTCATAAGAGGTTTCTCATTATCATAAAATCACCAAAAAGTGTTAGAAACCTGAAGTTAGGTCTCAACCAAAACTATACGATCCCTTTAAATATTTGCCCAAGATAATCACGATACTGCAATCTATTGACATGACTCAGAGAGTTTTTTCTTGTCTTTTTATTTGAAAGACATACACATGTACATGTCCAAAGAAACATATTCGGCTAGTCTAACATATAAATACACACAAAGGAAAAAGAAAAAGCAGACAAGCTTAAATTTGTGCCACAGGCAAGTAGAAACTGCAATTTACTGACAAAGCTTTAAAAATTCCTTACTTTATAAGTTGAACTAGAAGTATCACTAAAGATGATTAATACCCCTGCTCCCGCAGCCCATATTCCTATGAAAAAGAAGTGAACCAGGGTTTGATAAAAGTTATGTATGTGTGTGTGTGTCGGTCTGTCTGTGTGTCTGTGTGTTTGTGTGTATGTGTGTATGTGTTTAGTAGCTTGTGAGTATCTTGTGAGCTTGACTCCTTTACAATATTGTGGAAGTAGTTCACGCCACAACATTTTCAATAAAATATACCGTTACCATGGCAACGCCTTTTCGGGTACAAACAAAAAGTGTGTCTTTCATAACAACACCTATAGATCATCATACATACCAAATTTGAAATAAATTGCTTTTAAACTGTGGAAGTAGTTAACTCGAAAAAAGTTTTGGGAAAATTGTGGTTACCATGACAATGCTTTCTCCGACAAACACGAAAAGATGTCTTGCACATCTACACTACAAAGTCATCATGTATCCCAAATGTCATCAAAATTGCTTCAAAACTGGAGGAGGAGTTCGAGACGCAAGATTTGCAACGGACCGCCCGACGGACCGACCACACGCTGATTCTTATCTAACCCCTTATACACTTCGTGTATGCGGGGGTATGGCAATATCTTTCTAGCAAGAGGCTAACAAAATCAAAGGCATATGATATTACAGTATTTTGACTACTCCCCCCCCCCCCCCCCTGAATTTACCTTTCTTTTGCTTTGTGATATACATAGTTAAACTTAAGAGGTGATAGACATTTTGAATTGAATTACTGAAACTGCACTGGTCTTACACTTGAGACACAGTGAACAGTTGTCAAATTAGCAAACAGTTCTGCACTTGCCTGAAAATGTATTTGTTCTCTTAATTCTTATATCGATCATGATTATGTCAAACAGCAATATAATGGTTATAAAAAAATACACCAAACGATGTCTTCGGCTTAACGAGCTAAATCATATATCATTATAGAAGAGTAAGAACAAAATTTTTGACCATAGCAAAATATTTCATTGAACTCTTTACACGAACAAAAGATGCGTACTTTTCTCTTCATCTTTATACAAGATATACGCAGACTATCTGCCTCTCACTGAATTACAACATATAATGGATGTTAAAATCTTGAACATCTCAGGAATGATACCAGTTTCATCACTGATGGTGATCAATCCCGTTTCGGACAAACCCTAATCAAGTTGCATTACCCAAAACCACGGAGTTAATTGTAGCTCCATGCCCCCCCCCCTCCCCCCCCCCCCAAAAAAAAAAAAAAAAAAAAAAATATATATATATATATATATATATATATATATATATATATATATTGAAACAAGGAAGGAAAAACTGACCAGAAACAATTGTAATAATAAATAGCGAAAACTTTGAGCAAAGAAAATGGGTTTTCATCGGGATTCGAACCCGAGACCTCCGGATTACTAGACCGGTGCTCTACCGACTGAGCTATTGAAAGCCCTAGATCGGTGTTCGTCCCAAACCCTTAACTCTCTTTGCTCGTGTGGTCAGAAGCTATAGTGTGTGTATGTGTGCCACACACACACACATTAACCTGACATACCCCCGGTCTAGTAATCCGTAGGTCTCGGGTTCGAATCCCGATGAAAACCCATTTTCTTTGCTCAAAGTTTTCGCTATTTATTATTACAATTGTTTCTGGTCAGTTTTTCCTTCCTTGTTTCAAAATATATTACAAAAAGCTGCATCGCTTCGGCGATCCCTCACATTTATTCCAAAGTTGATTTACATCATTTGGGTTTATGTCAGGTTAATGTGTGTGTGTGTGGCACACATACACACACTATAGCTTCTGACCACACGAGCAAAGAGAGTTAAGGGTTTGGGACGAACACCGATCTAGGGCTTTCAATAGCTGAGTCGGTAGAGCACCGGTCTAGTAATCCGGAGGTCTCGGGTTCGAATCCCGATGAAAACCCATTTTCTTTGCTCAAAGTTTTCGCTATTTATTATTACAATTGTTTCTGGTCAGTTTTTCCTTCCTTGTTTCAAAATATATTACAAAAAGCTGCATCGCTTCGGCGATCCCTCACATTTATTCCAAAGTTGATTTACATCATTTGGGTTTATGTCAGGTTAATGTGTGTGTGTGTGGCACACATACACACACTATAGCTTCTGACCACACGAGCAAAGAGAGTTAAGGGTTTGGGACGAACACCGATCTAGGGCTTTCAATAGCTGAGTCGGTAGAGCACCGGTCTAGTAATCCGGAGGTCTCGGGTTCGAATCCCGATGAAAACCCATTTTCTTTGCTCAAAGTTTTCGCTATATATATATATATATATATATATATATATATATACATACATACAAGTATATCAAGAAAATCTATTCGCAATTGATATCGACGTTGTAATTCACGGTATGAGAGTAAAAACGAGAACTTTTGTAACATATCATTAACAATAAAGAAATGGATAAATGACAAATAAATGAATGAATAAATAAATGAAAACGTCAGGATTAAACTTCATTGCCTTCTCATTTACTTTTCTCTAGAAATTTCCCCTAGTGTTGACGTGCAATGCATTCACATAGTTCTGAAAATGCGAATTGATAGTGCTCAGTAATAAAAGAAAAAAATATAATTATATTGCATGACTTCAACGAAACTGAGTGAAACATAAGCAGTAAAAAGTTTGTCTAAAAACTAAATCTATCCATGCAAGTTCAAGTATTCTGATATATCCTGCGTAAACAAATATTAATATATATATATATCATTTTTCTCTTAATTTCACCATAAATATCCAGACTCACTTGCCACATTAGTTTCCGTCCATCGTACTCGGGGCTCGATCAATACACCTTCTATGTTTTCAACAACACGCGTGATTTACGTCTATGCTATCCACCCCTAGGGTTCGTGTTTGAGAAGAGCACCTCGTGCCGAGTAAACTGCTGGAGGTGCTTCTAGAGAAAGGAACAATAAAAAAAAAAAAAAAATTTTCTAGTCTATCGATACCATATTCCTACAATAGTCAAATCATATGCATGGCAACATTTATGCATGAACAAAATTGGGCTTGACTTCCTCAGAATTTATGTTTCAACAACGTTAAATAAGCATTCATGCGAATCTCTCATTTACACTTCGTACTTTTGTGCTGCTATCGAATCAATGAATGATTGCATTATGTAAATGATTTACATGGCCTCCTATAACATTTACAACGCGATCTCACTTCACATAACTGCTGATAAGACATGGGCAGCGCAGTGCAAATAGCCTCACAAATTATATGTCCCCATCGTGTCACCATCTCTGGCGTGTTCTTATTCCCCTCTAAACGTTATTTCCACGCATGTGCTTTAATGCCATAATGACGGCACAACCAATTTGTGTGCCAAAAGGTAACCGGAACAAGTATCTGCTGTTCAAATCTATAATTCTACGTTAATGTTGGAAATGCCTGCCACACATGGACAATGTATTTGATTTCTCCTCTTTGCTAATATCGGAAGAACTTCGCTAAAATGCAAAACTCTCCAGAAATCAACAAAGAGTATCGCCACTAACATTTTTTTTTTTTTTTTGTATTCAGAAAACGTGCACGATGTCGGTAATCGTCGAATGTCACGTGGTTTGCATCCCCCCCAAAAAGAAAAGAAAAGAAAAGAAAACAACAACATCAAAGCACCAAGAAATAAGTGAAAAAAAAATTAAGGTACATTGTACTGTTTACCATTAGAAGCAGTGATTTAGAAAATGTTCGAGTTATCACACTTAATGCATATGTGTAGTTCAGTCATGTCAGTTGTATCATAAAACACCCTACCATAAATTATAAGATTTCGCAACAGAACCTGAAAATATAAGGAGATATCACTATTTTTCTCAATAAACCATAACTGTAGACAGATTAATCTAAAAACAGTTCTACTATAATCATTGTTCACATTTTGTACATTTAGAAATACTTAACATTGATTATACTGCTTAACATTTTAACGTCGGTTGTTTCTATCCTTAAAATAGTTTTATTTTAGAACTATTTTGAAGCACTAAAGCTATAGGTTTTTGTTTTATCTGCAAATATATGCCTTTGATTACGAACGATGCTGAATTATACGTAGTGGCATAACTACGGGGGGGGGGGAGGGGGCATCCGCTGGTTAAAAAAAAAAAAAAAACTTACCAAAATGGTATTTCAAGGGTTAGAAACTGCTTTTGAAATCGACATGAAAGGGTTATCAAGAAATAAGATATTTTTCTAAGATTTCTTTTAACCTAAATTAAAGATGTATATCAATTGAAGCATTGTTCAAAAAGCCCGGAGCCGACAAAAGATTGTGATTCAGCGTGATTCCTGGTTGGCATCCTGAATATAAGCAGGATTTGCGCAGTGTACTCAGAACATCCGAACGGCAAAAGCAGTCGCTGCAATGTTGCGCAATGTGGTGTAGAATGTACACCTTTGTACCTTACGCTTCATTATACAATGTATCAAAGCTAGATCTTTGATTTTGCAGTGTGGCTTTACATACTAGTCTACATCAATAAGTCTACATGTATGTGGCAAAACTCTCATTGAAAAACAAAAATGATGTACATTAATACTCATTATGCTCAGGAAACACTGCAAACCTCAGACATACTGTACTGCTTGAAAAGCGGTGTGCAACTTGTAAGATAACCAAGAAATTCTGGTGACAGGATAAAGCGGGAAGGAAAGCTTGGCTATATCTGTGTTCACAAATTGCCAAATGAAATGAAAATAAAATGACAAAATTAAAGACTTAAATGGAACTAGATTACACACAAATCACGGACTTATTGTTGTCATTTCAGTATTAGAATGGGTAAATACACTGTGCATGTATATGAGAGATTCACTTTTTACTGTCTTTTCCTCTTTTTTTTTTTGACATGACTGTGTCTTTGTTGAGCTGCACCACCTCTGTTTCCTTGTGCTAGAGTGGCAGTGATCCTATAGTATGTAGTACACGTACATGACAGAGGGAAACTGATTATAGTTTCTCGTATACATTGCAGTTTGATTATCCACTTTATTGCGGACAAATGATTTGACGATGGTAGATATAATGACCAAATACTACAGAGCTAATCTTAACTAGTTCAATATCTTAAGGAAAAAGAGACATTTAGCCCTAGATAGAGTTAAGTAGGGCCTATTTGATACTGTTTTGCCTTGCTAACTAGAGCGATCTGTGCTCTTTGTATAGATATTCGAAATGTACTACAATACTATATATAGCAGCGTAGCAGGAGTATTCAAGATAAAATAATGATGGTAGGAATAATGATAATAGGCCATATTTATAATGATAACAATCATAATAATAATAACAATAAATGATAACGATAATATGATGATAATAATGATAATAATAATGATAATAGTTATTATCATTATTATCATTATTAATATTGTTAGTATTATTATTATTATTATTGTTATTATTACTATTATTGCTATCATTATTATTATTATAACAATAATAGTGAAACCAATAAGAATATGAATTGCAACGATAATAATGTTTCTTTTTAACCAGGGAAGCCTCTAAAGTGTTGACACCGTTCTACCCGAGGAACCTGTCTACCCTAGCTTTGCCAAAAACCATATACTTTTCGGTCGAGCAGAGAGGGTTACAAGGTGGGTAAAACATCCTGTCCAAAGACGGATCTTCAGTGAAATTTGTAATCATATTGAATGAAAGCCAGATTTGGGTGAGCACTCCATTGATTTGGTTCCAACCAATCAGAGCACGAGTATTTTGAGTGAAATTTGAGTTTTTTGTTTTGTTTTGTTTTTTTTTTAAATCAAGTGAACTTGTAGTGTCGTTTCATCAGTCAACTGAACGGTGAGCAGAACTACAACCCAACTCCTTCAACTGTCAACCTTGCAACTTCTTCCACTGAAAGCCTTTCATCAACTATACGACTAATTCACCATGGAGAAATCAGGATCCCAGGTAAGCTTTCTAAACTGACTTTTAACACCCCCCCCCCCCGAAAAATGGATCTACAGGGTTATTCTTATCATTCTTCTCATGTTTTAAAGCATTGAAGTTACATGTACTTAACTTGTGCATCCCAATTGGATGCAGAATAGTTTGTCATGGTATACTAAGTAGATTACACCTTTTTTTTGCAATCGCATTGCAATCTTTCAAGGAATTTACAACTATCCTCCAATTTCAAACAGCAACAATAACCATTGTTCCTCGCAGCCGTCAACTGAAGACAAAATACATTGACAGATATACTATTGCAACAATAACAATGACCACATTACGACAAGATTGACATTGATAATTATTCTAAATTCTTCTCAGGTGTTTGCGCTTTCAGTGCGCGCATAGTTCATTCTTGTTCATCAGTTTTCACACTCCAAAAACCCGAAACTTTATACAACGCCCTCTTTTCTTGCCTACCTTAGTACGACAATCCCTCGTCTCTGCCAGCGTACGCCAAGATGGAGGAAGACACGGCGCCAGCCAGAGGCTCGCGTTTCGCCTTTTGGAGGATCCCCTGTACCGCTGTACTCATCACAGCTCTTCTTGTAGCCGGTGCCATCACAATCACTGTAGTAGTTCACAAGGGGAGTGCTCACTGTGAGCAACCACCCAACGGTGGTCGCCCGGACAGAACACGCGATCAGATCCTTGATCATAATGCAGTGAGTACATCGTTTGCATACATAGATACTATAATGACTATCTATGTATAGATTCATATGTCAAGTATTAAAAATGTTCTTGAAACCTTTGTTCCTATGCATACTATTAATAAATAGATGTTAGCCTTTCTATGAATATAGCAACTCTACTGCTCTGCTGAAAAGGAAATATTAATGACTACTTAACAATGTAATCACTTACATCATTAAGATTTTATTTCTTTGTGCTGTTGTTTATAAGATCTTCTTTTTAAGTTTTGTACGTAGGAGTGGTTTACCCGCAGAATAGACATAGGCAGATGGACAGACAGATAGATAGATAGATAGATAGATAGATCAAAAAATAGATTAATGACCAGCTCATTTACCACAAATTACAAACACTTTAAAGAAAAGATTATATTTTTCCCGCTTGAAGCTGTGATAGTATTTTTTTTTATTACGTCTCCAAGAATATCGTAGTATCCAGTTAACTTTTCAATTATGCATTTCATTTCCCTAATTAGGTGATACGCTATCAGCGTATCACCTATTGTGATTGTCAAAATTTCTCTTTTTAGGTGATACGCTTTTAGCGTATCACCTATTGTGTTTGTCAAAATCTTCCTTTCTTTCTTTTTATTCTTCTTTCTTTCTGGCACATTTTGTGTCGTGAATATCTCAACATTGACATGACGGAATAACATGACATTTTCAGTCAACATGTCTCATGACAATATCTAGCCACAATAAGGTTTTCATGACAGTAACATATCTATGACGTCATCTAGGCGCCATTTTGTGATTTTCGGACCATGTTACATGATCGATCATAACTTCATAACTAAAGGTCATTTCTGTATCATTTTCGTTGGACATCAAGTTCAGGTCACGCTCTATCTTAATTTTTAATGCTAATTACCTAGGACATCATTACGCGCGCAATAGCGCGCGTCAAAGTTTTTAAATGCTTAAAACGACTTCCCAATGGGAAATCTCGAAGTTTCAGACAATTTTAAGCGTTCCGCGCGTTCGCGTCAGTCCGCGCATTTCCGCGCGCAGTGCGCGTAAGCAACATGAAAATGCACATTTTTTGACAGATTTGGATTCCTGATACATTAAGTAACAATATCCATTGATTTCCGATCAATTTCGACCTATAACAAAGGAATGCGCTGGCGTTAAAGTTGAAATTTCGTGTGCGCGTCTATGTGGAAATATAGCGAAAAACATGTCTTTGTTTATTTCGCCATAGCTCTTTAAAACGTCAGGTGACCCTATGTTTTTATTGCATATTACAAAAGCATATTAATTGAAAATAACGTTTCAAGTATCAATATTTCCCTAAATACATTATGACGTCATCATATCATCATCTGAAATCAAAAAAGTGGAATTAATTTTTTTGAGGTACTGTTTCTGACATTCATTTGCTTGTATCTCTGTTGTTTAAGCTCAATATTATCCCAAATTCAGATATGTTGTACTTTGAACATTTGCCTTTCAAGTCCATGTCATGGTTTTGAAATTTGATGACGGCATCATACCTTAAATTGTGATTAAAGGTAAAGACGCAAAATCGGACAAGTTTACGTGTATTGTCTATAGGAGGTGATTTTTTTTTAAACCATCCATTGACTTAACAACGTTTAAGCACCTTTATCTCAGCTGATTTTGCTTCATTTCCTCTGAAACTTTAGTATGTTGTAGCTCAGACAACAAGCTGCAGTCATCATGTATTTTATTTTTTTGAAATCTCATCATCAGGTTGACAATTTTGCAGTTTAAAACTGAAAATGAGAATGGAATGTGGACAAAACGATTCCCGATTCAGCTTTCACATACATAAGTTTACGTTCCTCATATTTTCTCGCCGAGATGTATGGCCGAGTGGTTAAAGGCGACGTCTCAGAGACGTGAGGTTGCGGGTTCGAACCCCACAAGATCACGAAACAAAATACTTGGCTATTTTACTTTTTTTTCTTCAATTTTGTATTACATATTCGTCCATGTAGAAATCACGTTCGTATATAAACGCACCTATACACACACACAGACACACAGACACACACCATATCCCTCTTTTTTTGTGTTGGAGACCACATTGCTTCAACTGCTGCAAAATTTTGCAGGCTCACTTTGTCTAACCGATCATAGTATGTAATGACGACGACGGAGGTGTTGTACTTTGAACATTTGTCTTTCAAGACCATGTCATTGTTTTGTACTTTGATGACGTCATCACACTGAAAATTGTGATTAAAGGCAAGGTATCAAGACCAGCCGATTATAGGCTTTATGTCTACGGCGCGTATTTTTCCCAAGTTGCCAGAAATGGCATAGCGACATCAGTCGTTACAAGGCCGCATTTCCGTCTAGCAATGCAATACATGTTTACGCGGCCATGATTGTTGAGTGGGCATTGACTTTTTCCCCCTGTAATATCCATACATTTCTTTTTTGCCTTACCATTTCCGGGGATGTCCCGTGGCCGAGTGGTTAGAGAAACGGTTTTGCATGCACGCTCAATATAGCTTCAAGGTGCCTATATCACATTCTTTTCTTTGTCGATCACAGATGACCGACACCTGATGACCCCAAGCGTATCACCTAACTCGTCAGCGTGACGAGTTTCATATCTCGTTAGGTGATACGCTATCAGCGTATCACCTATTGTGATTGTCAAAATTTCTCTTTTTTAGGTGATACGCTTTTAGCGTATCACCTATTGTGTTTGTCAAAATCTTCCTTTCTTTCTTTTTAGGTGATACGCTATCAGCGTATCACCTATTGTGATTGTCAAAATTTCTCTTTTTTTTTATTCTTCTTTCTTTCTGCCACATTTTGTGTCGTCAATATCTCAACAATGACATTACGGAATAACATGACATTTTCAGTCAACATGTCTCATGACAAAATCTAGCCACAATAAGGTTTTCATGACAGTAACATATCTATGACGTCATCTAGGCGCCATTTTGTGATTTTCGGACCTTGTCACATGATCGATCATAACTTCATAACTGGATATCATTTCTGTATCATTTTCGGTGGACATAAAGTTCAGGTCACGCTCTATCTTACTTTTTAACGCTAGTTACCCAGGTCTTCATTACGCGCGCGTTTGCGCGCGTCAAAATTTTAAAAGGCTCAAAACGACTTCCCAATGGGAAATCTCGAAGTTTCAGACAATTTTAAGCGTTTCAAACATTTTCTCGCGTGCGCGTCCGTCCGCGCAATTTCGCGCGCAGAGGGCGTAAGCAACATGAAAATGGATTTTTTTTTTGACTGATTTGGATTTCTGATACTTTGAGTAACAATATCCATTGATTTCCGATCGATGTTGACCTATAACAAAGAAATGCACTGGCGTCAAAGTTGAAATTCCGCGCGCGCGTCTTTCTGCAAATATAGTGAAAAAACATGTCTTTGTTTATTTCGGCATAGCTCTTTAAATCGTCCATTGACCCTATATTTCTATTGCATATTACAAAAGCATATGAATTGGAAATAACGTTTCAAGTACCAATATTGCCAGGAAAACTCATGACGTCATCATATCATCATCTGAAATCAAAAAAGTGGAATTAATTTTTTTGAGGTACTGTTTCTGTCATTCATTTACTCGTATCTCTGTTGTTTAAGCTCAATATTATCCCAAATTCAGATATGTTGTACTTTGAACATTTGCCTTTTAAGTCCATATCATGCTTTTGATATTTGATGACGTCATCATACCTTAAATTGTGATTAAAGGTAAAGACGCAAAATCGGACAAGTTTACGTGTATTGTCTATGGGAGGTGAGTTTTTTTTAAACCATGCATTGACTTAACAACGTTTGAGCACCTTTATCTCAGCTGATTTTGTGTCATTTCCTCTGAAACTTAAGTATGTTGTAGCTGTGACAATAAGCTGCAGTAATCATGCATTTTATTCTTTGAAATCTCCTCATGAGGTTGACAATTTTGCAATTTAAAACTGAAAATGAGAATGGAATGTGGACGAAACGATTCCTGATTCATCTTTCACGTACATAAATCTACGTTCCTCTAATTTTCTCGTCGAGACGTATGGCCGAGTGGTTAGAGGCGTCGTCTCAGAAACGTGAGGTTGTAAACGTACGGGTTCGAACCTCACAAGAGCACGAAAGAAAATAATTATTTTTTTAATTTGTTTTTTCTTCAATGGAGTACTACACCTTCGTCCATGTAGAAATCACGTTCGCATGTAAACACAACTATACGCACACACTCACATAGTATCCCTTTGTTTTGCGTTGGAGACTGCATTACTTCGACTGCTGCAAAATTTTGCAGGCTGGGCTTTTCAAACTGATTTAAAATATTGTAATAAAATGAAATTTGTTCATATCAATTCAGTAACACAATGTAGTCGTGGTTACTTTGTGCTGATTTATACATGGAACAAGCTATACATTGTTAAAAAGGTATTTGAATTGTTCCTTTAAGTCAGTCTTCTGTATTGATGATTATTTGTCAATTAGTGGTTTTTGTGGAGTTTCAGATAGTGATAAAAAGTATAGATGATAAGTACAGCGATAATTCCTACAGTTAGTTCAAAGTTGTGTTACAGAGGTTTGATACATACATTTAGCATTGTGTGTGTGTGTACGTGTGTATACAGGTTGGCCATATGACACATTCTAGACAATTAATCTTAATTAATTAGCAAACGTGATCAGCTATGGAACTGAATATGGTACTAATGTATGATGTTAATGATTCTAATTAAACTGTGACGAGTTTAAAGGGATAGCTTAACTGTGTGTAAAAATAAAGCAATTATAAGGAAATTTTAGGGGAATTTGATAACCATGCCTATAATAATTTCATACAGGTACTAATAGCTGCCTCATGTTCATGTGATCGATCGTCATGTCAATAGCAAACTGACAACGTACGATGAATATGTTATACATTGAACAACTTTCAAGTCCATATCGTTATTTTCTAATTTGATGACGTCATCATGCTAGAAGGTATGGTTAAAGGCGAGATATCGAAATCAGCGAAGATTGTACGTTATGTCTATGAAAGGGGATTTTTGTCTTTTATCCATGCATTGACTCGATAACGCTCGAGCACCTTTACCTCACTTGATTTTGATTTCCTCTGAAACTTAAGTATGTTGTAGCTGAGACAATAAGCTGCAGTAATCATACATTTTATTATTTTTTTTTTTATCTTCTCACCAGGTTGAGTATTTTGCAGCATAAAACTGAAAATGAGAATGGAAGATGGACGAAACGATCCTGAGTCATCTTTCACATATAAGTTTACGTTCCTCATATTTTCTCGTCGAGACGTATGACTGAGAGGTTAAAGGCGACGTCTCAGAGACGTAAGGTTGCACACGTGCGTGATTAAAGGCAAGGTATCAAAAACCAGCCGATTATAGGTTTTATGTCTGCGGGACGTATTTTTCCCAAGTTGCCAGAAATGGCATAGCGACCTTAGTCGTTACAAGGCCGCTTTTCCGTCTAGCAATGCAATAGATGTTCACACGGCCACGTTTAATAGTTGAGTGGGCATTGACTTTCCCCCTGTTATATCTATACACTGTTGTTTGTATTTTTTTTTTGTCTTACCATTTCCGTGGATGACCCGTGGCCGAGTGGTTACAGAAACGGTTTGGCATGCACGCTCAATATATTTTCAAGGTGCCTATATCACATTCTTTTCTTTGTCGATCGCAGATGACCGTCATCTGATGACCACAAGCGTATCACCTAACTCGTCCTCAATGTGACGAGTTTTCATGTCTCGTTATTAGGTGATACGCTATCAGCGTATCACCTATTGTGATTGTCAAAATCTCTCTTTATTTCTTTTTATTAGGTGATACGCTATCAGCGTATCACCTATTGTGATTGTCAAAATCTCTCTTTATTTTTTTTTTTTAGGTGATCCGAGAATCCTCTCGGATCACCTTCTGTATCTGTACTGATTCTTTGTTCTTCTTCTTCTTCTTCTTCTTCTTCTTTATTTCTCCGCAAAAGTTGTGTAGAGACTAGCTCAGAAAGTGCATTGCCTATGAATGTCAAACTTATACCATATGTGTATCATGTCCCAAAGACGACATGTCAAGTAAAATCGTAGTGATCAGTCGACCGTGACGTCACTATGACGTCATTATATGAAAACACATTTTCAATCATATCTCATTAATGGAGTGGAATTTCTCAATGAAATTTACGTCACATAAATTTCAATTCAAGGGAATTCTACCCATATTTTCAGAATTCCTCGCATCGTAAAGACGTGCGCGTACGCGCGCGTTGAAATATTTGTATGCTCCAATCAAGCTCAAATTTTTTTTGCATACGTTTCAGACCATTTGGAGCATTTTTTGAAAAATTGAAAAAATTGGACGGACGCGTACGCGCGCGCACATATACGCACGTACAGCTCATATGCAACAGAAATTTCCCGATTTTTTACATTTATCGGATGTCTGAAAAGTCAAGGAATATTTCTAGCAAGTTTCAAGTCAATCCGACTCAATATGACGTCATACGGGACTGTCAAAGTTGAAATTCCGCGCGCGCGTCAATGGCGATATACAGTACAACAATGCCCCAAAACCGCCAATTTTAAATCCGATTTTACTCGTCAGGATGGACGGTGACCCCCAATTTTCTTTACATATTCTGAAAGCTGATGAGTTGTACATGTCAGTTTATGGGTTGGCGATACTGAAAAAGTGATTCAAAGATATCAAATTTCTTAATAAAGTAAAAAAAGTAAATTTTCAAAATGACGTCATCAATTTTCAAGTTTACTTGGGCGTATCTCACTTATCCTTTGCCAATTTTCACCCAGATTTAAGTATGTTGTAGCTTATTAAATGTTCTTTCATTAATGTAATTACAACATTTTGATTGGATGGCGGCATCACCTCGTAAAAATGGATTAAATGTAATCTTGTCAAATTTGACCAGTTTACGTGTTATCTCTATGGGAGAGCAGTTTTTCTGGCAGTGAAAATTGACATGACTATCTTTTTCGAGCATTAGCTCACTTATGCTTCGGTGAATTTTTCCCAGATTTTAGTATGTTGTAGCTGAGACTTTGGGCTATCGTTAATGTGCCCTCCATTTTTTCATACGAGGCCGGCATCACGTCGAAAAACTTGGTTGAAAATGGCACGTGGCTTCGATGCAGCGTCATTTTGCTTAATACACAGGGCCTATGGAGCATGAAATAGGTCATTGCATAGCGCATCCGACTCGTAATCCTAAGGTCCCTGGTTCGAGCCTCACCCTTGCCAATATTTTTTTTTTCAAACTCTTTTTTTCTTCTTTTTCTTTATTTAGTCTTAATCTCCCTTCCTATTTTTATCTTTTTCTGATTTTTTAATGCTTCTCCTTCAAATTTCTATAAAATAACATAATTTTTTCTTTATTTTTCTTTCTTTCTACTACATTCTGTGCAATAGATGAAGAACAACAATGGTTATCAATCCCATATTTTGCACATGTTTAGTTCATGTCACCTACATTATTTCATAAAATAACAACTTCTTGATCAGACACCATCTTGGGTATGTAAATTAGGGTCAAAGGTCATAAATGTTTCATCCTGTATCTTGGTGAATACATGTCCTATCTTTCCAATATTTTGCACACACAAAGATCACGTTACCAGGATCATTTCACAAAATAACCATTTCTTTCTCAGATGCCATCTTGGCTGTGCAAAGTGGGGTCAATGGTCAAATATACTTTATTCTGTATCTTCGTTATAGTGTATACGGAATATGGTACCAAAGATGGCAAACCCGACTCCCTTTTTTTTAAATGAGAATCCAAACATCACACGGCCAATGTCCATAACCACAGATGAACCTTTACGGTCATGCCTATTGGGATCAGGACTCAAATCATTGACTTTCGAAGAGATCGGATCACCTAATTTGTCAGTGTTGACAAATTCCGAGTCTAGTTTATTCTTCTTTCTTTCTGGACAATTTTGTGTCGTCAATATCTCAAGAATGACATAACGAAATAACATGACATTTTCAGGGAACATGTCTCATGACAATATCTAGCCACAATAAGGTTTTCATGACAGTAACATATCTATGACGTCATCTAGGCGCCATTTTGTGATTTTCGGACCATGTTACATGATCGATCATAACTTCATAACTAGATGTCATTTCTGTATCATTTTCGGTGGACATGAAGTTCAGGTCACGCTCTATCTTACTTTTTAACGCTAGTTACACAGGTCATCATTACGCGCGCGTAAGCGCGCGTCAAAATTTTAAAAGGCTCAAAACGACTTCCCAATGGGAAATCTCGAAGTTTCAGACAATTTTAAGCGTTTCAAACATTTTCTCGCGTGCGCGTCCGTCCGCGCAATTCCGCGCGCAGAGCCCGTAAGCAACATGAAAATGCAATTTTTTTGACTGATTTGGATTCCTGATACTTTGAGTAACAATATCCATTGATTTCCGATCGATTTCGACCTATAACAAAGGAATGCACTGGCGTCAAAGTTGAAATTCCACGTGAGCGTCTTTCTGCAAATATAGTGAAAAAACATGTCTTTGTTTATTTCGCCATGGCTCTTTAAATCGTCCGTTGACCCTATATTTCTATTGCATATTACAAAAGTATATGAATTGTAAATAACATTCCTGGTATCAATATTGCCAGGAAAACGCGATGACGTCATCATATCGTCATTTTAGATGAAAAAAGTGGAATTGATTTTTTTGAGGTACTGTTTCTGACATTCATTTGCTCGTATCTCTGTTGTTTAAGCTCAATATTATCCCAAATTCAGATATGTTGCAGTTTGAACATTTGCCTTTCAAGTCCATGTGATGGTTTTGAAATATGATGACGTCATCACACTAGAAATTGTGATTAAAGGTAAAGACTCAAAATCAGACAAGTTTACGTGTTATGTCTATGGGAGGTGATTTTTTTTTTAAACCATGCATTGACTTGACAACGTTTAAGCACCTTTACCTCATCTGATTTTGCTCCATTTCCTCTGAAACATAAATATGTTGTAGTTTAGACAATAAGCTTTAGTAATCATGCATTTTATGTTTTCAAATCTCCTCATCAGGTTGACAATTTTGCAATTTAAAACTGAAAATGAGAATGCAATCTGTACGGAACGATTCCCAATTTTTCTTTGCAACTGTATATTGATCGAATCCACGCTGCCACTTGTGAGAAATTGAATAGCGCCATCACAAGTCGACACTGTCACAATAGTATTTACATTTAAGTTTTGCACTCGATCTTCAGGACAGCAATGTGGCATAATCTGTTAGCGCGCTGGTTCTTCATAACGCCATACCGGAAGGCGAGAGGTTCGACCCCCGCAGGACTTTTATCCGTTCTTTCTTCTTTTTTTTTCTCTCTTTTTTTTTCGGCAGTTCAGCTTTACTCCGATGTCATTTATCGTATTATTTTATCAAGTGTACGTAACCCGTGAACACGGCTGCTCTATTTCCCTTGCTTTGTATTGGAGTTTGGAGATTGGGTTTGCTTCAATAATTTTGTCACACTTAATGTTGTAAATTGCCCCTTGTTACAGTGTCCCGCTTGCCACGATTCGTTTTCTCTTTCCTTTTCTCTTCATTTGTTCTTGTTATACTGTAGCAGGATATTTAGGAACGTGTTCGTTTACATAACTAACATGAATGGGAACTGAATTAATTAACTCTAGTCCAGGTGCATGGCGTCTCGCTTATCTCTTTGGAATTCCAGGTTATTGTTTGACCAAATAACGGAGTTAAAGACAGGCAGGGAAGGAAGTGACTTGATATTGCTTCATAATGAGGAATTTCGGGCAACACCTTTCCAAGTGTAGTGATTATGACGGGGTTCTCTGTCGTTTATTTTCGTCATGGCTGTTTCACTAGTTAGCCATAGGTGATATTATGTTGCTGGCATCTGGGAGAATAGAACAGATCAGTACCAAACTGGAATAGCCCTATAAGCAATGTGGTAAGCGTTCAATTTTTTGCATCATCTTTCTTCTTTAAAGTCAATCACTACTGATCGAAATACGCAATATAATATGACACGTTCCACTGGTAGTTTAGGCAAAGGGAGTTAATGCATGATGCAATGATAAATGTGCTACCATTGATTTTAGAGACGTCATTGTGGTGTGGTACTGGTGATGGTAAGGGAACCATAGATTGCTTTTAAAGTAATGAGACAATCATTGGACCTTTGCATCAAGACCGTATTCCCATCTAGAATATAATGCATGTTCGTGCGGCGTTTTTTTTTTTAATCCTGACGTGGACATTTTTTTTTCTTGTTTTTAATTTAAGAATGTTATATCTAAATTTGTTTCTTTCCCCTAACATTTGTTTTTTGTTGAATATAGAGTTAGACGTTCCGTGATCGAGTAGAAGAGCAGCGATTTAGTTACAGTTTCAATGCATCTTGTTTACCATCTTCTCTGACATTAAATTGATGGTTTTTATATTTGACATTGTCTGTCTATTTGCCAGTTTATGCTCATAAACCACTGCTATAACAACTAATACATTTGCTTCACCTGTCACACGCAATGACATGGATTGCAGTTGTGCATGCAGTTTTCCTTTTGCCACCTCTCGTTTTTCTCTCCCCTTTTCCCTCACTTTGGTTTTGTTATACTGCAGATGGGAATGATTACAATAGCATAACCCAACTTAAAGTAGGAATGAGAACTGAATAAATTAACTCTGGGCCAGGTGTATATAGCGTCTCGCTCATCTCTTTGAAATTTCAGGTTGCCATTGTTCGACCAACGGAGTTGAAGACAGGCTTTATGTTGCTATAGAGGTATCTCGCGCCACATGAATGGAATGCATACGCTGTTTAGTATTAGTAATACACTTTTTCATGCCCATCCCTGCCAATAAAAGTGTGTTTGACGGGGTTCTGTGTCATTCTGCCTACGAGAAAGCAAAGTTTTATTTTCGCCATGGCTGTTTCTCTATGCGTAGCCGTGGGTGATGGGTGTTGTTGGCATCTGGGCAGTAAAGAACCGAGTATCATGCTATAATACCCCCCCCCCCCCCCCGTTAGGTTCTAAGCGTTCAATACGGTGATATATCTTTCTTCTTTATTATATCGATCACTGCTGATGGAATTACAGAATTATGTTATGACACGTTTCACTCAAAGCTTAAAAAACAAAGTTTATGCACGATACAAGTAATGGTGCATGAGTCCTATAGGCCATTGATTTTAGATGAGAAATTATGATATGCCTAAAGTAGTGGTGTCATTGATTAGGAATTAATGACACGATTAAGCACTCCTTCCACTTCTAACTGTCCCCTTTGAATGTGTGTCGATCACGTGAGATCGTCATAAATTATCATTCACGTATAAGCTTACGTTCAAAGTGTACTCTTAGTTGGAGGAGACCTATAGTTACATGGTTAAAGGTGATGTTTTGCCCTTTTCTCTTTAATTGAGGTATCACTTTCGTCCAGGATAAATCACATTCTCATGTAAACAGACTCACTTGCTCTATATCCCCTGTTTTGTATCGGAGGCTTCATTGGTTTTACTGCTGGTAAATCTCACAGGCTTGTATATAGTTGTAAGAGCTCTCTGAACTGATCATTGTGATAGCAAGATTAGAGGGAGTCATATTGGTTATGTAAATAATGGTCAAAGGTCATGTTTTAAAAGGCCACTGTTAAAGCCAGGATGGTTATAAACACTTAATTGTCATGTTTTATTTGTACGTGCCGAGGATCACTTGGACCCCGTTTACAGTGCGAGGCTCGGCCGCGTTCGGTGTAAACGCGCAAAAGGCCAAATGCGGGGCCAAAATTGGCCTCGCATTAGGCCACGCTCTGGAGGTGGTCTCGGCCGCGGCCGAGCCGCGGTCGCGCCCGGCCTTTTTCTCAGTGTAAGCGCAAACTGGGCTAAATGCGCGGCCAATTTTAGTCTGGCTTCCAAACCCTCGCCTGTACTATTTCGCTATTCAGGATATTAACTACTTCAACGTCGAAAACTAGTATAGTTTAAGGTGGTTTTGTCCTGCAAAGGATTTTCTCCTTCGACAAAGGCCTTTGCCCGAACGGCGACTTCGTCGCCACGGAATTCAGTTGGCAAAGGATCTGAAAACCAGACAATACCAAATTGCGTTTGTTTAAAAGGGTAGAGCGCCACTACGACAAAATATTGAAAGGTTCGAATCAAAAGCGCGGCCGAGCCCGGCAGTGTAAACGGACTAAATTGCGGGGCTCGGCCTCGCAATTGAGGTTGTCCTTGATTGCAGCTCGGCCGCGGCTCGGCCCAGCCCCGCACCGTAAACGGGGTCTAAGTTTATGCACTGTAAGTACTCAAAAAGTCCGTAAATCGACTTAGTCGCACACGCACAGAATTTCCACTTAGTTTGTGTGACAGAAAAACAAATGTGATCTGAATAATGTAGGCCCAAAAAAGTTCAACTAAGTATCTCATTAGAACTTCAAGGTTCTGTATTACATTCTTTTCTTTGTCGATCACGGATGACCGACATCTGATGACCCCAAGCGTATCACCTAACTCGTCTTCAGTGTGACGAGTTTCATATCTCGTTCTTCTTTCTTTCTGGACAATTTTGTGTCATCAATATCTCAAGAATGACATTACGGAATAACATGACATTTTCAGGGAACATGTCTCATGACAATATCTAGCCACAATAAGGTTTTCATGACAGTAACATATCTATGACGTCGTCTAGGCGCCATTTTGTGATTTTTGGACCATGTTACATGATCGATCATAACTTCATAACTAAAGGTCATTTCTGTATCATTTTTTGTGGACATAAAGTTCAGGTCACGTTCTATCTTACTTCTTTTGATGCTAATTACCTAGGACATCATTAAGTGCGCGTAAGCGCGCGTCAAAATTTTAAAAGGCTCAAAACAACTTTCCAATGGGAAATCTCGAAGTTTCAGACAATTTTATGCGTTTCAAACAATTTTGCGCGTGCGCGTCCGTCCGCGCATTTTCGCGCGCACAGCGCGTCAGCAACATGAAAATACACTTTTTTTGACAGATTTGGATTCCTGATACTTTGAGCAACAATATCCATTGATTTCTAATCGATTCCTACAAATAACAAAGCAATGCACTTGCGTCAAAGTTCAAATTTCGCGTGCGCGTCTATGTGCAAATATAGTGAAAAAACATGTCTTTGTTTATTTCGCCATAGCTCTTTAAAACGTCAGGTGACCCTATGTTTTTATTGCATATTACAAAAGCATATAAATTGGACATGACGTTTCAAGTATCATTATTTCCATAATTACATTATGACGTCATCATATCGTCATCTGAAATCAAAAAAGTGGAATTAATTTTTTTGAGGTACTGTTTCTGACATTCATTTGCTCGTATCTCTGTTGTTTAAGCTCAATATTATCCCAAATTCAGATATGTTGTACTTTGAACATTTGCCTTTCAAGTCCATGTCATGGTTTTGAAATTTGATGACGTCATCATGCTTTAAATTGTGTTTAAAGGTAAAGACGCAAAATCGGACAAGTTTACGTGTTATGTCTATGGGAGGTGATTTTTTTAGAAACCATGCATTGACTTGACAACGTTTAAGCACCTTTATCTCAGCTGATTTTGCTTCATTTCCTCTGAAACTTATTTATGTTGTAGCTGTGACAATAAGCTGCAGTAATCATGCATTTTATTCTTTGAAATCTCCTCATGAGGTTGACAATTTTGCAATTTAAAACTGAAAATGAGAATGGAATGCGGACCAAACGATTCCTGATTCATCTTTCACGTACATAAGCTTACGTTCCTCTAATTTTCTCGTCGAGACGTATGGTCGAGTGGTTAGAGGCGTCGTCTTAGAAACGTGAGGTTGCACACGTACGGGTTCGATCCTCACAAGAGCACGAAAGAAAATAATATATTTTTTTTACTTTTTTTCTTCAATAGAGTACTACACCTTCGTCCATGTAGAAATCACGTTTGCATGTAAACACACCTATACGCACACACTCACACAGTATACCTTTGTTTTGCGTTGGAGACTGCATTACTTCGACTGCTGCAAAATTATAGTTTTGCAGGTTGGGCTTTTCAAACTGATATAGTATACTGTCACAACATGAAATTTGTTCATATTAATTCAGTAACACAATGTAGTCGTGGTTACTTTGTGCTGATTTATACATGTAACAAGCTATACATTGTAAAAAAGGTATTCAGTCTTCTGTATTGATGATTATTTGTCAATTAGTGGTTTTTGTGGAGTTTCAGATAGTGATAAAAAGTATGGATGATAAGTGCAGCGATAATTCCTATAGTTAGTTCAAAGCTGTGTTACAGATGTTTGATACATACATTTAGCATTGTGTGTGTGTATATACGTGTGTATACAGGTTGGCCATATGACACATGCTAGACAATTACTCTTAATTGATTAGCAAACGTGATCAGCTATGGAACTGAATATGGTACTAATGTATGATGTTAATGATTCTGATTAAACTGTGACGAGTTTAAAGGGATAGCGTAACTGTGTGTAAAAATAAGGCAATTATAAGGATATTTTAGGGCAATTTGATAACCATGCCTATAATAATTTCATACAGGTACTAATGCCTGCCTCATATTCAAATGATAGATCGTCATGTCAATAGCAAACTGACAACGTACGATGAATGTGTTATATATTGAACAACTGTCTTTCAAGTCCATAACGTTCCCCATATTTTCCCGTCGAGACGTGTCGCCGAGTGGTTAAAGGCGACGTCTCAGAGACGTGAGGTTGCGGGTTCGAACCCCACAAGATCACGAAACAAAATAATTAGCTACTTTACTGTTTTTTTTTCTTCAATTTTGTATTACATATTCGTCCATGTAGAAATCACGTTCGTATATAAACGCACCTATACACACACACAGACACACACACACGCCATATCCCTCTTTTTTGTGTGTTGGAGACCACATTGCTTCGACTGCAGCAACATTTTGCAGGTTGACTTTGTCAAACCGATCATAGTATGTAATGACGACGACTGAGGTGTTGTACTTTGAACAATTTTCTTTCAAGACCATGTCATTGTTTTGTAATTTGATGACGTCATTACACTGAAAATTGTGATTAAAGGCAAGGTATCAAAACCAGCCGATTATAGGTTTTATGTCTGCGGGACGTATTTTTCCCAAGTTGCCAGAAATGGCATAGCGACCTCAGTCGTTACAAGGCCGCTTTTCCGTCTAGCAATGCAATAGATGTTCACACGGCCACGTTAGTTGAGTGGGCATTGACTTTCCCCCCGTTATATCTATACATTGTTGTTGTTTTTTTGTCTTACCATTTCCGTGGATGACCCGTGGTCGAGTGGTTACAGATACGGTTTCGCATGCACGCTCAATATAACTTCAAGGTGCCTATATCACATTCTTTTCTTTGTCGATCACAGATGACTGTCATCTCATGACCACAAGCGTATCACCTAACTCGTCCTCAATGTGACGAGTTTTCATGTCTCGTTCTTCTTTCTTTCTGGCACATTTTGTGTCGTGAATATCTCAACATTGACATGACGGAATAACATGACATTTTCAGTCAACATGTCTCATGACAATATCTAGCCACAATAAGGTTTTCATGACAGTAACATATCTATGACGTCATCTAGGCGCCATTTTGTGATTTTCGGACCATGTTACATGATCGATCATAACTTCATAACTAAAGGTCATTTCTGTATCATTTTCGTTGGACATAAAGTTCAGGTCACGCTCTATCTTACTTTTTAATGCTAATTACCTAGGACATCATTACGCGCGCATTAGCGCGCGTCAAAGTTTTTAAATGCTTAAAACGACTTCCCAATGGGAAATCTCGAAGTTTCAGACAATTTTAAGCGTTCCGCGCGTTCGCGTCCGTCCGCGCATTTCCGCGCGCAGTGCGCGTAAGCAACATGAAAATGCACATTTTTTGACAGATTTGGATTCCTGATACATGAAGTAACAATATCCATTGATTTCCGATCAATTTCGACCTATAACAAAGGAATGCGCTGGCGTCAAAGTTGAAATTTCGTGTTCGCGTCTATGTGGAAATATAGCGAAAAACATGTCTTTGTTTATTTCGCCATAGCTCTTTAAAACGTCAGGTGACCCTATGTTTTTATTGCATATTACAAAAGCATATGAATCGAAAATAACGTTTCAAGTATCAATATTTCCCTAAATACATTATGACGTCATCATATCATCATCTGAAATCAAAAAAGTGGAATTAATTTTTTTGAGGTACTGTTTCTGACATTCATTTGCTCGTATCTCTGTTGTTTAAGCTCAATATTATCCCAAATTCAGATATGTTGTACTTTGAACATTTGCCTTTTAAGTCCAAGTCATGGTTTTGATATTTGATGACGTCATCATACCTTAAATTGTGATTAAAGGTAAAGATGCAAAATCGGACAAGTTTACGTGTTATGTCTATGGGAGGTGATTTTTTTTAAAACCATGCATTGACTTGACAACGTTTAAGCACCTTTATCTCAGCTGATTTTGCTTCATTTCCTCTGAAACTTAAGTATGTTGTAGCTGAGACAATAAGCTTCAGTAATCATGCATTTTATTTTTTGAAATCTCATCATCAGGTTGACAATTTTGCAGTTTAAAACTGAAAATGAGAATGGAATGTGGACAAAACGATTCCCGATTCAGCTTTCACATACATAAGTTTACGTTCCTCATATTTTCTCGCCGAGACGTATGGCCGAGTGGTTAAAGGCGACGTCTCAGAGACGTGAGGTTGCGGGTTCGAACCCCACAAGATCACGAAACAAAATACTTAGTTATTTTACTTTTTTTCTTTAATTTTGTATTACATATTCGTCCATGTAGAAATCACGTTCGTATATAAACGCACCTATACACACACACAGACACACAGACACACGCCATATCCCTCTTTTTTGTGTGTTGGAGACCACATTGCTTCGACTGCAGCAACATTTTGCAGGTTGACTTTGTCAAACCGATCATAGTATGTAATGACGACGACTGAGGTGTTGTACTTTGAACATTTGTCTTTCAAGACCATGTCATTGTTTTGTACTTTGATGACGTCATCACACTGAAAATTGTGATTAAAGGCAAGGTATCAAAACCAGCCGATTATAGGCTTTATGTCTACGGCGCGTATTTTTCCCAAGTTGCCAGAAATGGCATAGCGACATCAGTCGTTACAAGGCCGCATTTCCGTCTAGCAATGCAATACATGTTCACGCGGCCACGATTGTTGAGTGGGCATTGACTTTTTCCCCCTGTAATATCCATACATTTCTTTTTTGCCTTACCATTTCCGGGGATGTCCCGTGGCCGAGTGGTTAGAGAAACGGTTTTGCATGCACGCTCAATATAGCTTCAAGGTGCCTATATCACATTCTTTTCTTTGTCGATCACAGATGACCGACACCTGATGACCCCAAGCGTATCACCTAACTCGTCAGCGTGACGAGTTTCATATCTCGTTTTTATTCTTCTTTCTTTCTGCCACATTTTGTGTCGTCAATATCTCAACAATGACATTACGGAATAACATGACATTTTCAGTCAACATGTCTCATAACAATATCTAGCCACAATAAGGTTTTCATGACAGTAACATATCTATGACGTCATCTAGGCGCCATTTTGTGATTTTCGGACCTTGTCACATGATCGATCATAACTTCATAACTAGATATCATTTCTGTATCATTTTCGGTGGACATAAAGTTCAGGTCACGCTCTATCTTACATTTTAACGCTAGTTACCCAGGTCATCATTACGCGCGCGTTTGCGCGCGTCAAAATTTTAAAAGGCTCAAAACGACTTCCCAATGGGAAATCTCGAAGTTTCAGACAATTTTAAGCGTTTCAAACATTTTCTCGCGTGCGCGTCCGTCCGCGCAATTTCGCGCGCAGAGGGCGTAACTAACATGAAAATGCAATTTTTTTGACCGATTTGGATTTCTGATACTTTGAGTAACAATATTCATTGATTTCCGATCGATTTTGACCTATAACAAAGGAATGCACTGGCGTCAAAGTTGAAATTCCGCGCGCGCGTCTTTCTGCAAATATAGTGAAAAAACATGTCTTTGTTTATTTCGCCATAGCTCTTTAAATCGTCCATTGACCCTATATTTCTCTTGCATATTACAAAAGCATATGAATTGGAAATAACGTTTCAACTACCGATATTGCCAGGAAAACTCATGACGTCATCATATCATCATCTGAAATCAAAAAAGTGGAATTAATTTTTTTGAGGTACTGTTTCTGACATTCATTTGCTCGTATCTCTATTGTTTAAGCTTAATATTACCCCAAATTCAGATATGTTTTGCTTTGAACATTTGCCTTTCAAGTCCATGTCATGGTTTTAAAATTTGATGACGTCATCATACTTTAAATTGTGATTAAAAGTAAAGACACAAAATCGGACAAGTTTACGTGTTATGTCTATGGGAGGTGATTTTTTTAAAAACCATGCATTGACTTGACAACGTTTAAGCACCTTTATCTCAGCTGATTTTGCTCCATTTCCTCTGAAACTTAAGTATGTTGTAGCTCAGACAATAAGCTGCAGTCATCATGTATTTTATATTTTCAAATCTCCTCATTAGGTCGACAATTTTGTAGTTAAAAACTGAAAATGAGAATGCAATCTGTACGGAACAATTCCCGATTGTTCTTTGCAACTGGATATTGGTCGAATCCACGCGGCCACTTGTGGGAAGTTGAATAGCGCCATCATAAGTCAACGCTATAACGACAGTGTTATTATACATTTAAGTTTCTCATTCGATCTTCAGGACAGCCGTACATGGCGTAATCGCTTAGCGCGCTGGGTGTTCATAACGCCATACCGGAAGGAGAGAAGTTCGACTCCCGCAGGACTTTTCCCGTTCTTTCTTTTTCTTTTTTTTTCGGCAGTTCAGCTTTACTCCGATGTCATTTATCATATTATTTTATCAAGTGTACGTAACCCGTGAACACGGCTGCTCTATTTCCCTTGTTTTGTATTGGAGTTTGGAGATTGGGTTTGCTTCATTAATTTTGTCACACTTAATGTTGTAAATTGCCCCTTGTTACACTGTCCCGCTTGCCACCTTTCGTTTGCTCTTTCCTTTTCTCTTCATTGGTTATTGTTATACTGTAACAGGATAGGTAGGAACATGTACGTTTAAATAACTTGCAGGAATGGGAGCTGAATTGATTAACTCTAGTCCAGGTGTATGGCGTCTCGCTCATCTCTTTGAAATTCCAGATTGTTATTGTTTGACCTAATAACAGAGTTGTAGACAGGTTTTATGTTACTATAGAGGTATCTTGTGCCACATGAGTGGAAGGCATCACTGTTTAGTGGTAGTAATGAACTTTTTCATGTTGTATATGGTATAAAGATATAAATTTCACATCCAATCTTCGGGACAGCCGTGTGGCTTTATAGTCACTTGGCGCGCTGCATGGTCATTACACACCACCTTAGGACGAGATGTTTGAGACCCGCAGGACGCTATTATTTTTTTTCTCTCTCTTTCTTTGTTTTTCTTTTGGCAGTTCAGCTTCATTCCGATGTCATTACCCCACGACACACAGTCACTCAAGTTCCCCCTTTTTTTTGTCGGAGGCTGGAGGTTGGATTTGCTTCATTTATCATACGTAATGTTGTAAATTGCCCTTGGTATACAGTGCCCCGCTTGCCACCTTTCGTTTTCTCTTTCCTTTTCTCTACGTTTGTTCCTGTTACACTGCACAAGACAGGTCGGAAAATAATTTACATAACACAACCGGAGCAGGAATGGCAACTGAATAAATTAACTCTAGGCCAGGTGTATGGCGTCTCGCTCGTCTCTTTCAAATTCAAGTTGTTATTGTTTGACCCAATAACGGAATTGTAGACAGGTTTTATGTTGCTATAGAGGTATCTTGTGCCACATGATTAGAAGGCATCACTGTTTAGTAGTAGTAATGAACTTTTCATGTCCCTCCTTGTCAATTATAGTGTGTTCAAAGGGGTTGTGTGTCTATCTGCCAAAGAAAAGGAAAACCTTATTTTCGTCATGGCTATTTCTCTATACGTAACCGTAGGTGATGAGTATTGTTGGTATCTGAGCAGTGAATAGCACAGCATCAGGCTAAAATCCCCCTTAGTTATACGCGCTAAGCGTTCAATTTGATATATCTTTATTTATGTAGTCAATCACTGCTAATGGAGTTACAGAATTATGTTATGACACCTTTCACTGAAAGTTTGTAAAGCAAAGTTTATAGACAAGGCAAGCAATTGTACATGAATAATACCAATGATTTCAGAGGGAAATTATGGTATACCTAAATGTAAGGGTATCATTGCTTTGGAATTGCTGAGACAATATCTTGGCACGAGGGCTTCCACCTCTAATAACTGATCCCTTTGAAGATGTGTCGGTCACGGGTGATCGTCATGATTCGTCTTTCACGTAGAAGCTTCCGTTCCACACTCTTAGTTCGAGAAGACTTACCATCATACTTCAAATTGTGATTAAAGGTAAAGACTCAAAATCAGACAAGTTGACGTGTTATGTCTATGGGAGGTGATTTTTTTTTTAAACCATGCATTGACTTGACAACGTTTAAGCACCTTTATTTCAGCTGATTTTGCTCCATTTCCTCTCAAACTTAAGTATGTGGTAGCTCAGACAATAAGCTGCAGTAATCATGCATTTTATTTTTTCAAATCTCCTCATCAGGTTGATAATTTTGCAGCTAAAAACTGAAAATGAGAATGGAATGTGGACCAAACGATTCCTGAATCATCTTTCACATTATAAGCTTACGTTCCTCAAATTTTCTCGTCAAGACGTACATGGCCGAGAGGATAAAGGCGACGTCACAAGAGACGTGATGTTGCACACGTACGGGTTCGAACCCCAAAGGAGCACGAAACAAAATACTTATATCTTTTGCTTTTTTTCTTTTATGGAGTATTCACCTTCGTCCATGTAGAAATCACGTTTTCATGTAAACGTACACACACAGACACACACAATATCCCTTTGTTTTGTGTTGGAGACCACATTGCTTTGACAGGCAACTTGGACTTGAAATTACAAATGTTAAAGTGAAGATGACTCTTAAAAGACCGCATGGCCATGTTTGATTTTTTTTTTTTTACAATATAAAGACCTATTGGTAAATATTCATTCACATATCCTTTCCAATCAACTTACTTGAACACGCCGACACCACACGAAATTTTCAATTAGTTGCATGACAGAAACAATTTCATCTGAATTATGTAGGACTGTATAAAGAATTGGACTTCACGAATATTTCTCAATATTACTTCAAGTCGCTACTTAACATTATTTTCGTTGTCGATCACTGAAAATGAGAATGGAATCTGGTTGAAACGATTCCCGATTTATCTTTGTAACTGTATATTGATCGAATCCACGCGGCCACTCGTGGGAAGTTGAATAGCGCTATCAGTCACTTGACGTATATAGCCAAAAAACTGAATATCAATGTAAATTTGTGTTGTGTATAGCATACATAGATAGATTTAAGTTTCGCACAAGATCATCGGATCTTCCGTGTGGCAGAATCGCTTAGCACGCTGCGTGTTTATAATGCCCGACCGGAAGGAGAGAAGTTAATCGAGTCCCGCAGGACTTTTCCCTTTTATTTCTTTTTTTCTTTTTTTTTCTGCAGTTCAGCTTCACTCTTATGTCATGAACACAGCTACTCTATTTCCCTTGTTTTGCATTGGAGTTTGGAGGTTGGGTTTGCTTCATTAATTTTGTCACACGTAATGTTGTAAATTGCCCCTTGACACAGTACCCCGCTTGCCACCATTCGTTTTCTCTTTCCTTTTCTCTTCATTTGTTCTTGTTATACTGTAGCAGGATATTTAGGAACGTGTACGTTTACATAACTAACATGAATGGGAACTGAATTAATTAACTCTAGTCCAGGTGCATGGCGTCTCGCTTATCTCTTTGGAATTCCAGGTTGTTATTGTTTGACCAAATAACGAAGTTAAAGACAGGCAGGGAAGGAAGTGACTTGATATTGCTTCATAATGAGGAATTTCGGGCAACACCTTTCCAAGTGTAGTGATTATGACGGGGTTCTCTGTCGTTTATTTTCGTCATGGCTGTTTCACTAGTTAGCCATAGGTGATATATGTTGCTGGCATCTTGGAGAATAGAACAGATCAGTACCAAACTGGAATAGCCCTATAAGCAATGTGGTAAGCGTTCAATTTTTTGCATTATCTTTCTTCTTTAAAGTCAATCACTACTGATCGAAATACACACTATAATATGACACGTTCCACTGGTAGTTTAGGAAAAGGGAGTTAATACACGATGCAATGATAAATGTGCTACCATTGATTTTAGAGACGTCATTGTGGTGTGGTACTGGTGATGGTAAGGGAACCATAGATTGCTTTTAAAGTAATGAGACAATCATTGGACCTTTGCATCAACACCGTATTCCCATCTAGAATATAATGCGGCGTGCGGCGTTTTTTAAAATCCTGACGTGGACATTTTCTTTTTCTTGTTTTTAATTTACGAATGTTATATCTAAATTTGTTTCTTTCCCCTAACATTTTTTTTTTGTTGAATATAAAGTTGGACGTTCCTTGACCGAGTCGAAGAGCAGCGATTTAGTTACAGTTTCAATGCATCTTGTTTACCATCTTCTCTGACATTAAATTGATGGTTTTTATATTTGACATTGTCTGTCTATTTGCCTGTTTATGCTCATAAAACACTGCTAAACAACTAATACCTTTGCTTCACTTGTCACACGCAATGATATGGATTGCAGTTGTGCATGCAGTTTTACTTCTGCCACCTCTCGTTTTTCTCTCCCCTTTTCCCTCACTTTGGTTTTGTTATACTGCAGATGGGAATGATTACACTAACATAACCCAACTTGAAGTAGGAATGAGAACTGAATAAATTAACTCTAGGCCAGGTGAATATAGCGTCTCACTCATCTCTTTGAAATTTCAAGTTGTCATTGTTCGACCAACGGAGTTGAAGACAGGCTTTATGTTGCTATAGAGGTATCTCGCGCCACATGAATGGAATGCATACGCTGTTTAGTATTAGTAATGAATTTTTTCATGTCCATCCCTGCCAATAAAAGTGAAGTGTGTTTGACGGGGTTCTGTGTCATTCTGCCTATGAGAAAGGAAAGTTTTATTTTCGCCATGGTTGTTTCTCTATGCGTGGCCGTGGGTGATGGGTGTTGTTGGCATCTGGGCAGTAAAGAACCGAGTATCATGCTATAATACCCCCCCCCCCCTTAGGTTCTAAGCGTTCAATACGGTGATATATCTCTCTTCTTTATCATGTCAATCACTGCTGATGGAATTACAGAGTTATGTTATGACACGTTTCACTCAAAGCTTAAAAAACAAAGTTTATGCAAGATACAAGCAATGGTGCATGAGTCCTATAGGCCATTGATTTTAGATGAGAAATTATGATATGCCTATAGTAGGGGTGTCATTGATTAGGAATTATTAATGACACGATTAAGCACTCCTTCCACTTCTAACTCTCCCCTTTGAATGTGTGTCGATCACGTGAGATCGTCATAAATTATCATTCACGTATAAGCTTTCGTTCAAAGTGTACTCTTAGTTGGAGGAGACCTATAGTTACATGGTTAAAGGCGATGTCTCTTTCGCTGGAGCCGTACGTTTGGCCCGTTTTTCTTTTGCCCTTTTCTCTTTAATTGAGGTATCACTTTCGTCCAGGATAAATCACATTCTCATGTAAACAGACTCACTTGCTCTGTATCCCTTGTTTTGTATCGGAGGCTTCATTGGTTTTACTGCTGATAAATCTCACAGGCTTGTATATAGCTGTAAGAGCTCTCTGAACTGATCATTATGATAGCAAGATTAGAGGGAGTCATATTGGTTATGTAAATAATGGTCAAAGGTCATGTTTTAAAAGGCCACTGTTAAAGCCAGGATGGTTATAAACACTTAATTGTCATGTTTTATTTGTACGTGCCGAGGATCCCTTGGACCCCGTTTACAGTGTGAGGCTCGGCCGCGCCGAGCCCACCTTCATTTCGACGTAAACGCGCAAAAGGCCAAATGCGGGGCCAAATTTGGCCTCGCATTAGGCCACGCTCTGGAGGTGGTCTCGGCCGCGGCCGAGCCGCGGTCGCGCCCGGCCTTTTTCTCAGTGTAAACGGAAACTGGGCTAAATGCGCGGCCAATTCTAGTCTGGCTTCCAAACCCTCGCCTGTACTATTTCGCTATTCAGGATATTAACCACTGCAACGTCGAAAACTAGTATAGTTGAAGGTGGTTTTGTCCTGCAAAGGATTTTCTCCTTCGGCAAAAGCCTTTGCCCGAACGGCGACTTCGTCGCCACGGAATTCAGTTGGCAAAGGATCTGAAAACCAGACAATACCAAATTGCGTTTGTTTACAAGTAGGGCGCCACTACGACAAAATAATAAAAGGTTTGAATCAAAAGCGCGGTCGAGTCCGGCAGTGTAAACGGACTAAATTGCGGGGCTCGGCCTCGCAATTGAGGTTGGCCGCGGCCGCGGCTCCGCCCAGCCCCGCACCGTTAACGGGGTCTAAGTTTATGCACTGTACGTACTCAAAAAGTCCGTAAATCAACTTAGTCGCACACGCACATAATTTCCACCTAGTTTGTGTGCCAGAAAAACAAATGTGATCTGAATAATGTAGGCCCAAAAAAGTTCAACTAAGTATCTCATTATAACTTCCAGGTGCTATATTGCATTCTTTTCTTTGTCGATCACGGATAACCGATATCTGATGACCCCAAGCGTATCACCTAACTCGTCTTTAAAGTGACGAGTTTCATGTCTCGTTTTTTATTCTTCTTTCTTTCTGCCACATTTTGTGTCGTCAATATCTCAACAATGACATTACGGAATAACATGACATTTTCAGTCAACATGTCTCATAACAATATCTAGCCACAATAAGGTTTTCATGACAGTAACATATCTATGACGTCATCTAGGCGCCATTTTGTGATTTTCGGACCTTGTCACATGATCGATCATAACTTCATAACTAGATATCATTTCTGTATCATTTTCGGTGGACATAAAGTTCAGGTCAGGCTCTATCTTACATTTTAACGCTAGTTACACAGGTCATCATTACGCGCGCGTACGCGCGCGTCAAAATTTTAAAAGGCTCAAAACGACTTCCCAATGGGAAATCTCGAAGTTTCAGACAATTTTAAGCGTTTCAAACATTTTCTCGCGTGCGCGTCCGTCCGCGCAATTTCGCGCGCAGAGGGCGTAACCAACATGAAAATGCATTTTTTTTTGACTGATTTGGATTTCTGATACTTTGAGTAACAATATCTATTGATTTCCGATCGATTTTGACCTATAACAAAGGAATGCACTGGCGTCAAAGTTGAAATTCCGCGCGCGCGTCTTTCTGCAAATATAGTGAAAAAACATGTTTTTGTTTATGTCGCCATAACTCTTTAAAACGTCCAGTGACCCTATATTTCTATTGCATATTACAAAAGCATATGAATTGGAAATAACGTTTCAAGTACCAATATTGCCAGGAAAACTCATGACGTCATTATATCATCATCTGAAATCAAAAAAGTGGAATTAATTTTTTTGAGGTACTGTTTCTGACATTCATTTACTCGTATCTCTGTTGTTTAAGCTCAATATTATCCCAAATTCAGATATGTTGTACTTTGAACATTTGCCTTTTAAGTCCATGTCATACTTTTGATATTTGATGACGTCATCATACCTTAAATTGTGATTAAAGGTAAAGACGCAAAATCGGACAAGTTTACGTGTATTGTCTATAGGAGGTGATTTTTTTTTAAACCATCCATTGACTTAACAACGTTTAAGCACCTTTATCTCAGCTGATTTTGCTTCATTTCCTCTGAAACTTTAGTATGTTGTAGCTCAGACAACAAGCTGCAGTCATCATGTATTTTATATTTTCAAATCTCCTCATTAGGTCGACAATTTTGTAGTTAAAAACTGAAAATGAGAATGCAATCTGTACGGAACAATTCCCGATTGTTCTTTGCAACTGGGTATTGGTCGAATCCACGCGGCCACTTGTGGGAAGTTGAATAGCGCCATCACAAGTCAACGCTATAACGACAGTGTTATTATACATTTAAGTTTCTCATTCGATCTTCAGGACAGCCGTATGGCGTAATCGCTTAGCGCGCTGGGTGTTCATAACGCCATACCGGAAGGAGAGAAGTTCGACTCCCGCAGGACTTTTCCCGTTCTTTCTTTTTCTTTTTTTTTCGGCAGTTCAGCTTTACTCCGATGTCATTTATCATATTAATTATTTTATCAAGTGTACGTAACCCGTGAACACGGCTGCTCTATTTCCCTTGTTTTGTATTGGAGTTTGGAGATTGGGTTTGCTTCATTAATTTTGTCACACTTAATGTTGTAAATTGCCCCTTGTTACAGTGTCCCGCTTGCCACCTTTCGTTTGCTCTTTCCTTTTCTCTTCATTGGTTATTGTTATACTGTAACAGGATAGGTAGGAACATGTACGTTTAAATAACTTGCAGGAATGGGAGCTGAATTGATTAACTCTAGTCCAGGTGTATGGCGTCTCGCTCATCTCTTTGAAATTCCAGATTGTTATTGTTTGACCTAATAACGGAGTTGTAGACAGGTTTTATGTTACTATAGAGGTATCTTGTGCCACATGAGTGGAAGGCATCACTGTTTAGTGGTAGTAATGAACTTTTTCATGTTGTATATGGTATAAAGATATAAATTTCACATCCAATCTTCGGGACAGCCGTGTGGCTTTATAGTCACTTGGCGCGCTGCATGGTCATTACACACCACCTTAGGACGAGATGTTTGAGACCCGCAGGACGCTATTATTTTTTTCTCTCTCTTTCTTTGTTTTTCTTTTGGCAGTTCAGCTTCATTCCGATGCCATTACCCCACGACACACAGTCACTCAAGTTCCCCCTTTTTTGTCGGAGGCTGGAGGTTGGATTTGCTTCATTTATCATACGTAATGTTGTAAATTGCCCTTGGTATACAGTGCCCCGCTTGCCACCTTTCGTTTTCTCTTTCCTTTTCTCTACGTTTGTTCCTGTTACACTGCACAAGACAGGTCGGAAAATAATTTACATAACACAACCGGAGCAGGAATGGCAACTGAATAAATTAACTCTAGGCCAGGTGTATGGCGTCTCGCTCGTCTCTTTCAAATTCAAGTTCTTATTGTTTGACCCAATAACGGAATTGTAGACAGGTTTTATGTTGCTATAGAGGTATCTTGTGCCACATGAGTAGAAGGCATCACTGTTTAGTAGTAGTAATGAACTTTTCATGTCCCTCCTTGTCAATTATAGTGTGTTCAAAGGGGTTGTGTGTCTATCTGCCAAAGAAAAGGAAAACCTTATTTTCGTCATGGCTATTTCTCTATACGTAACCGTAGGTGATGAGTATTGTTGGTATCTGAGCAGTGAATAGCACAGCATCAGGCTAAAATCCCCCTTAGTTATACGCGCTAAGCGTTCAATTTGATATATCTTTATTTATGTAGTCAATCACTGCTAATGGAGTTACAGAATTATGTTATGACACCTTTCACTGAAAGTTTGTAAAGCAAAGTTTATAGACAAGGCAAGCAATTGTACATGAATAATACCAATGATTTCAGAGGGAAATTATGGTATACCTAAATGTAAGGGTATCATTGCTTTGGAATGGCTGAGACAATATCTTGGCACGAGGGCTTCCACCTCTAATAACTGATCCCTTTGAAGATGTGTCGGTCACGGGTGATCGTCATGATTCGTCTTTCACGTAGAAGCTTCCGTTCCACACTCTTAGTTCGAGAAGACTTACCATCATACTTCAAATTGTGATTAAAGGTAAAGACTCAAAATCAGACAAGTTGACGTGTTATGTCTATGGGAGGTGATTTTTTTTAAACCATGCATTGACTTGACAACGTTTAAGCACCTTTATTTCAGCTGATTTTGCTCCATTTCCTCTCAAACTTAAGTATGTGGTAGCTCAGACAATAAGCTGCAGTAATCATGCATTTTATTTTTTCAAATCTCCTCATCAGGTTGATAATTTTGCAGCTAAAAACTGAAAATGAGAATGGAATGTGGACCAAACGATTCCTGAATCATCTTTCACACTATAAGCTTACGTTCCTCAAATTTTCTCGTCAAGACGTACATGGCCGAGAGGATAAAGGCGACGTCACAAGAGACGTGATGTTGCACACGTACGGGTTCGAACCCCAAAGGAGCACGAAACAAAATACTTATATCTTTTGCTTTTTTTCTTTTATGGAGTATTCACCTTCGTCCATGTAGAAATCACGTTTTCATGTAAACGTACACACACAGACACACACAATATCCCTTTGTTTTGTGTTGGAGACCACATTGCTTTGACAGGCAACTTGGACTTGAAATTACAAATGTTAAAGTGAAGATGACTCTTAAAAGACCGCATGGCCATGTTTGATTTTTTTTTTACAATATAAAGACCTATTGGTAAATATTCATTCACATATCCTTTCCAATCAACTTACTTGAACACGCCGACACCACACGAAATTTTCAATTAGTTGCATGACAGAAACAATTTCATCTGAATTATGTAGGACTGTATAAAGAATTGGACTTCACGAATATTTCTCAATATTACTTCAAGTCGCTACTTAACATTATTTTCGTTGTCGATCACTGAAAATGAGAATGGAATCTGGTTGAAACGATTCCCGATTTATCTTTGTAACTGTATATTGATCGAATCCACGCGGCCACTCGTGGTAGTCTGGGTGCCAAAGCCACATTTTGGGCCTAACCTTGTTTCACCGTCCACCCAATGTTTTTTGATGGTTTTACCCTATTTCGGGGGTGCTGAATCCGAATCTGGATGATGCAACTCTTGCATCCTTGAGGATTTTGAGATATTCAAGATGGCCGCCAAAATGGCCGCCAAGACCGGAAATTCCCATGTATTTCCTTCTAAAAGGTGAGAAATTGAAAACAATTGATGGTCTTACCTTATTTCGAGGGTGCTGAATCCAAATCTAAATGATGCAACTCTTGCATTCTTGAGGATTTTGAGATATTCAAGATGGCCGCCAAAATGGCCGCCAAGACCGGAAATTCCCACGTATTTCCTTCTAAAAGGTGAGTAAGTGAAAGTTATTGATTCATCTACCATATTTCAAGGGTGCTGAATTCGATTCTGGATGATGCAACTCTTGCATCCTTGAAGATTTTGAGATATTCGAGATGGCCGCCAAAATGACCGCCGAAATGGCCGCCAATTAAAACTAGAAATTCTGATGTATTTCCTTCCAATTGATGAGAAATTGAAAACAATTGATGATTTTACCCTGTTTTGAGGATGCTGAATCCGAATCTGGATGATGCAACTCTTGCATCCTTGAGGGTTTTGAGATATTCAAGATGGCCGCCAAACTGACCGCCCAATCCGGAAATTCCCATGTATTTCCTTCTAAATGGTGAGTAAGTGAAAGCTATTGATTCATTTACCCTATTTCAAGGGTGCTGAATTCGATTCTGGATGATGCAACTCTTGCATCCTTGAGGGTTTCGAGATATTCAAGATGGCCGCCAAGATTGCCGCCAAGATGGCCGCCAAAATGGCCGCCGATTAAAACTAGAAATTCTGATGAATTTCCTTCTAAATGAAGAGAAATTGAAAACAATTGATGGTTTTACCCTGTTTGGAGGGTGCGGAATCCGAATCTGGATGATGCAACTCTTGATCCTTGAGGGTTTTGAGATATTCAAGATGGCCACCAAAATGGCCGCCCAAACCGGAAATTCCTATGTATTTCCTTCTAAGTGGTGAGAAATTGAAAACAATTGATGGTTCACCCTGTTTGGAGGGTGCTGAATCCGAATCTGGATGATGCAACTCCTGCATCCTTGAAGATTTTGAGATATTCAAGATGGCCGCCAAAACGGCCGCCAAAATCGGAAATTCCCACGTATTTTATTCTCAATGGTTCAAAATTGAGAACAATTGATGGTTTTATCCTATTCCAAAATGGCCGCCAAAATCGGAAATTTCCACGTATTTCAATTTTAATAGTTCGAAATTGAGAACAATTTTTTTGATGATTCTACCCTATTTCGATCACTGTGCTGAATGCGAATCTGGACGATGCAACCATTGCATCATTGAGAGTTTGGAGATATTCAAGATAGCCGCCAAAATGCTCGCCATGAAAAATTGATAACAATTGTTGGTTTTACCCTATTTCAGGTTTTCCTCAATGGCAAAATCTAAACCCAACTATACTCTGCTGATACACGAACGCATATTGTAGTTCTTTTATCCCAGTTTGAACTTGCTTTACAGTGAAACCAGCTCTACCGGATGTCTTGGAGTTGGAACGATATAGCTGTGTGCCAGCAATGAATCCTGCAAGACTACAGATGCGGTTGAATATTTTGAAAGATTACACTTTCATCTACATATCATGGATATGTTTTGAACACTAACAATCAGTGGACAAGACGTGCCCATCTCGATCATATTGTGATAGTGATGTAGAGAAGTTTACTGAGATTCCCAACATTACCTGTCTTAATCTATGAACAGTTCTAATCGTTTCATCCATGAACACTCACATTGGTTTATATTGGTTTATATTGGTGGTCTTGATGACATTGTTGTAGACACGAGTTGGACATTTTTATAGTTATGCTTCATATTTTTCTTCAATATGATGTAATATTATATATATATATATAATTTATGTACTGTATATATATATATATATGTACTGTATATATATATATATATATATATATATATATATATATGGGGCGAGAAATCTCGCATCTACAAAATGTCACATGTTCAGGAGAGAAAAACAAAAATTAAAACTAAAAGCAAACAAACATGGCAGCCAAAGCACTATAACAAATGAGAGAACCTTTCCTTTGACATGCCATGGTAGCTTCATTTTTGGGGTAAGACAGCTAAGGTTTGGACAGGACATCATTAACTGATTATCTGACTGTTTATTAAAAAAAAAATCATTTTCACCAAAATTTCAGATACAGGGTCTTGTCGCCCAAGAGACAATATCACATACACACACGAGGGGATGGAAAAATCACAGTGAACGCGCGGTAAAAAACAACAACAACAACAACAACAAACAAACAAACGACAACATGTAAGGTAATAGTTGATAGTCCAGTACTTACGAATATCATAATCACGCAGAGTGCTTTTGAAATTGCCCTGATACATTGATATCTACTGTAGTGGTCATGGATGCAACCATTTTTAGTGACGTAATCAGATTATGCCACAAGTTTCATAAGAGTACGCAGCGAGACTCATAATAATACAAGACAAATTTCAACACCAAATGCCAGCAGGCCATAATATGATATTACTCTTATAGCCAAAAAAGATTAGCTTCACATCAGTCTGTGGAGCCCTTATTGGCTACCACAGGCATTACTTTATATCAATTGTGCATAAAGTTTTTTTTTTTTTTCATTACGTGTTAAAGTTCCGTTTGAGACATATCGGAATATCTCAGTATTACAATACCATTGTGACAATCATTTTGGATGCCATTAGTTGTTGGCTGATTTGACAAATTTGCTCAACCGAGTAGAATTCAAGAATACGGATTATTGCTTTTCACCTTGGGTTTAATCCCTCGCTTCAAGTTATGGCGTAATATTTCACAATTTATGGGAAAATATTATGGAATTTCCGTTTATACAGGACATTGTAAATATCTCAAAACCTTCAGCACCCTCGAAATGGGGTAAGACCATCAATTTATTTTCAAATTTTCACCATTTAGAAAAAAAAAATATTAATATTAGGATTTCAATTTCTGCTAATTATTTTGGCGGTCATCTTGGACATCTCAAAACCCTAAAGAATGCAAAAATTGCAACAACAAAATGTCGAGGGTGCTGAATAGGGTCTAAAAAATTCCAATATTAACAGTTATTTTGGCGGTCATCTTGGAATTCTCAAAACCCTCCAAAACACAAGAGTTGCATTAACCAGGTTCGGATTCAGCACCCTCAAAATAGGGTAAAACCACCAATTGTTTTCAATTTTACACCATTACACCATCTTTAACATCAGGGGCTCAAAATAATTAAGGATGCAAGAGCTGTATCCTGCAGCTTCAAATTCAGCAAACTCAAAATAGGGTAAGACCATCAATTGTTTTCAACTTTACACCATTTAGAAGGAAAAAGGGGGTCTCATTGTGAGTTTCCCTTTCTGGTGGTCATTTTGGTGGCCATCTTTATTATCTCAAAACCCTTCAGAATACAAGAGTTTTATCAAGATTCTGAGCCAGCACCCTCGAACTAGGGTAAAACCAGCAATAGTTTTCAATTTCTCACCATTTAGAAGGAAATACATGAGAATTTTCGGTTTTGGCGGCCATTTTGGTGGCCATCTTGAATATCTCAGAACCCTTAACGATGCAAGAGTTGCATCATCCAGATTCGGATTTAGCACCGTTGAAATAGCGTAGAACTATCTTTTTTTTTCAAATTACTCACCATTAAGAAGGAAATACAAGGGAATTTCCGGTCTTGGCGGCCATTTTGGCGGCCATCTTGAATATCCCAAAATCCTCAAGGAGAGTTGTACCATCCAGATTTGGATTCAGCACCCTCGAAATAGGGTAAAACCATCAATTGTTTTCAATTTCTCACCATTTAGAAGGAAATACATGGGAATTTCCGGTCTTGGCGGCCATTTTGGCGGCCATCTTAAATATCTCAAAATCCTCAAGGATGCAAGAGTTGCATCATCCAGATTTGGATTCAGCACACTCGAAATAGGGTAAAACCATCATTTGTTTTCAATTTCTCACCATTTAGAAGGAATTACATGAGAATTTCCGGTCTTGGCGGCCATTTTGGCGGCCATCTTGAATATCTCAAAATCCTCAACGATGCAAGAGTTGCACTATACAGATTTGGATTCAGCACCCTCGAAATAGGGTAAAATCATCAATTGTTTTCAATTTCTCACCATTTAGAAGGAAATATATGGGAATTTCCGGTTTTGGCGGCCATTTTGGCGGCCATCTTGAATATCTCAAAACCCTCAAGGATGCAATAGTTGCATCATCCAGATTCGGATTCAGCACCCCCGAAATAGGGTAAAACCATCAAAAAACATTGGGTGGACGGTAAAACAAGGTTCAGCCTTTGGCACCCAGACTATGGGAAGTTGAATAGCGCTATCAGTCACTTGACGTATATAGCCAAAAAAATGAATATCAATGTAAATTTGTGTTGTGTATAGCATACATAGATAGATTTAAGTTTCGCACAAGATCATCGGATCTTCCGTGTGGCAGAATCGCTTAGCACGCTGCGTGTTTATAATGCCCGACCGGAAGGAGAGAAGTTAATCGAGTCCCGCAGGACTTTTTCCTTTTATTTCTTTTTTTCTTTTTTTTTCTGCAGTTCAGCTTCACTCTTATGTCATGAACACAGCTACTCTATTCCCCTTGTTTTGCATTGGAGTTTGGAGGTTGGGTTTGCTTCATTAATTTTGTCACACTTAATGTTGTAAATTGCCCCTTGACACAGTACCCCGCTTGCCACCATTCGTTTTCTCTTTCCTTTTCTCTTCATTTGTTCTTGTTATACTGTAGCAGGATATTTAGGAACGTGTACGTTTACATAACTAACATGAATGGGAACTGAATTAATTAACTCTAGTCCAGGTGCATGGCGTCTCGCTTATCTCTTTGGAATTCCAGGTTGTTATTGTTTGACCAAATAACGAAGTTAAAGACAGGCAGGGAAGGAAGTGACTTGATATTGCTTCATAATGAGGAATTTCGGGCAACACCTTTCCAAGTGTAGTGATTATGACGGAGTTCTCTGTCGTTTATTTTCGTCATGGCTGTTTCACTAGTTAGCCATAGGTGATATATGTTGCTGGCATCTTGGAGAATAGAACAGATCAGTACCAAACTGGAATAGCCCTATAAGCAATGTGGTAAGCGTTCAATTTTTTGCATTATCTTTCTTCTTTAAAGTCAATCACTACTGATCGAAATACACACTATAATATGACACGTTCCACTGGTAGTTTAGGAAAAGGGAGTTAATACACGATGCAATGATAAATGTGCTACCATTGATTTTAGAGACGTCATTGTGGTGTGGTACTGGTGATGGTAAGGGAACCATAGATTGCTTTTAAAGTAATGAGACAATCATTGGACCTTTGCATCAACACCGTATTCCCATCTAGAATATAATGCGGCGTGCGGCGTTTTTTAAAATCCTGACGTGGACATTTTCTTTTTCTTGTTTTTAATTTACGAATGTTATATCTAAATTTGTTTCTTTCCCCTAACATTTTTTTTTTGTTGAATATAAAGTTGGACGTTCCTTGACCGAGTCGAAGAGCAGCGATTTAGTTACAGTTTCAATGCATCTTGTTTACCATCTTCTCTGACATTAAATTGATGGTTTTTATGTTTGACATTGTCTGTCTATTTGCCTGTTTATGCTCATAAAACACTGCTATAACAACTAATACCTTTGCTTCACTTGTCACACGCAATGATATGGATTGCAGTTGTGCATGCAGTTTTACTTCTGCCACCTCTCGTTTTTCTCTCCCCTTTTCCCTCACTTTGGTTTTGTTATAGTTGTCATTGTTCGACCAACGGAGTTGAAGACAGGCTTTATGTTGCTATAGAGGTATCTCGCGCCACATGAATGGAATGCATACGCTGTTTAGTATTAGTAATGAATTTTTTCATGTCCATCCCTGCCAATAAAAGTGAAGTGTGTTTGACGGGGTTCTGTGTCATTCTGCCTAGGAAAGAAAGGAAAGTTTTATTTTCGCCATGGTTGTTTCTCTATGCGTGGCCGTGGGTGATGGGTGTTGTTGGCATCTGGGCAGTAAAGAACCGAGTATCATGCTATAATACCCCCCCCCCCCTAGGTTCTAAGCGTTCAATACGGTGATATATCTCTCTTCTTTATCATGTCAATCACTGCTGATGGAATTACAGAGTTATGTTATGACACGTTTCACTCAAAGCTTAAAAAACAAAGTTTATGCAAGATACAAGCAATGGTGCATGAGTCCTATAGGCCATTGATTTTAGATGAGAAATTATGATATGCCTATAGTAGGGGTGTCATTGATTAGGAATTATTAATGACACGATTAAGCACTCCTTCCACTTCTAACTCTCCCCTTTGAATGTGTGTCGATCACGTGAGATCGTCATAAATTATCATTCACGTATAAGCTTTCGTTCAAAGTGTACTCTTAGTTGGAGGAGACCTATAGTTACATGGTTAAAGGCGATGTCTCTTTCGCTGGAGCCGTACGTTTGGCCCGTTTTTCTTTTGCCCTTTTCTCTTTAATTGAGGTATCACTTTCGTCCAGGATAAATCACATTCTCATGTAAACAGACTCACTTGCTCTGTATCCCTTGTTTTGTATCGGAGGCTTCATTGGTTTTACTGCTGGTAAATCTCACAGGCTTGTATATAGCTGTAAGAGCTCTCTGAACTGATCATTATGATAGCAAGATTAGAGGGAGTCATATTGGTTATGTAAATAATGGTCAAAGGTCATGTTTTAAAAGGCCACTGTTAAAGCCAGGATGGTTATAAACACTTAATTGTCATGTTTTATTTGTACGTGCCGAGGATCCCTTGGACCCCGTTTACAGTGTGACTCTCGGCCGCGCCGAGCCCACCTTCATTTCGGTGTAAACGCGCAAAAGGCCAAATGCGGGGCCAAATTTGGCCTCGCATTAGGCCACGCTCTGGAGGTGGTCTCGGCCGCGGCCGAGCCGCGGTCGCGCCCGGCCTTTTTCTCAGTGTAAACGCAAACTGGGCTAAATGCGCGGCCAATTCTAGTCTGGCTTCCAAACCCTCGCCTGTACTATTTCGCTACTCAGGATATTAACCACTGCAACGTCGAAAACTAGTATAGTTGAAGGTGGTTTTGTCCTGCAAAGGATTTTCTCCTTCGGCAAAAGCCTTTGCCCGAACGGCGACTTCGTCGCCACGGAATTCAGTTGGCAAAGGATCTGAAAACCAGACAATACCAAATTGCGTTTGTTTACAAGTACAGCGCCACTACGACAAAATAATGAAAGGTTTGAATCAAAAGCGCGGTCGAGTCCGGCAGTGTAAACGGACTAAATTGCGGGGCTCGGCCTCGCAATTGAGGTTGGCCGCGGCCGCGGCTCCGCCCAGCCCCGCACCGTTAACGGGGTCTAAGTTTATGCACTGTACGTACTCAAAAAGTCCGTAAATCAACTTAGTCGCACACGCACAGAATTTCCACCTAGTTTGTGTGACAGAAAAACAAATGTGATCTGAATAATGTAGGCCCAAAAAAGTTCAACTAAGTATCTCATTATGACTTCCAGGTGCTATATTGCATTCTTTTCTTTGTCGATCACGGATAACCGATATCTGATGACCCCAAGCGTATCACCTAACTCGTCTTTAAAGTGACGAGTTTCATGTCTCGTTCGTTAAGGTCTTCATAGATTAGGACATTCTTATTTGCAAATTATCATACTACATGAATCGCATGAAAGTTAAAAATGTAAATTACGATATTTAAAACGAGCTTTGACGGAGACTTAAAAGCTAAAAAAAAAAAATAGGCTTAAGCTCTGTTAGACTGTAACGCTTATTTTTTCTTTAGCATAAATAATGTCTGCCTTGAAATTAACCCTAAAATTAATCAATAAACTACAATTATCCTTATCTGATAGTTCCATTTGAAGAGTTTGTTCGCAAAAACCGATAAGTCCATATTTGCCAAATGGAGATATTTGTGATTAAAGGTCAAGAAAAATAAAGAGAATAATAAGAAAATTTTTGCTTCTTTCGACCATAACTTCAAAAATGTACCGTCTATGTAGTGACCAATCTATCATTTAAAAGGTATTATTTTGTACTTTATGACAGAGACCGTACTTCAAAATCTTCAAAAATGGACTTACCGGTTTTTGCGAACAAACCCTTCATTTGTTTATTTCCATGTTGACGTGACTGACAGGATTGTAATAGAGAACATTGTTACAGATTTCTCTAGGTGATTTCTACTGAACGTTTATATTCGTGCTTCTGAGTCCTCTATACATGGAGCACGTACTGCATCTGCTCCTGCGTTTCACATTAGACTGCCTTTGAAAAGTGTCAATATGCCCTGAATCTTCTAACATCTTGACCGAACATGAGCTGCAACACCATGATACAGTAATGTATACAAGTAACCGACTAGTTCACAGAGTCAAGGCCGTGCTTTCTGATCACCTGATTTGCAGGCTAGGAACCTAGAGCTGAGGGGCGGAAACGGAGAGTCTACCGCTGAAACCATGAACTACAACAGCGCCCTCAACACTGTTCTCATCAACGCTCCTGGTAACTTCAGCGGCAGCTCGCCAGCCACGATCGCCATCGACTTCGATCGGGTGAGTTTGATTTTGTGCTGCTTCCATTCTGTTTTCATATGATTTTTCCATGACACACAACAATTACATGATAGTGAACATGCAGGTAATGTGTGATATGAATAAGTTGAAAATATCCAATTCGTTAAATTGTATTTCTGCACTGACACTCCTAGCATAATCGTATCATAAACATGAAAGGATTTGCTAGTGCAGCGAACCCTCCCCCCCCCCAAAAAAAACACGATTATTTAGAACTTGAAATTCAGAGAAAGAACTTATGGAACCTTTTTGTTCATGTGTAGGTGGGGTGGGGGGTGGGGCACTGTGGGCAGGCACTGTGGGCAGGGGTCAAAGGTCCAATACTGCCCCTCCTCCCCCTCCCCTTTGCTTGTACGTGAAGAATCTTGGGATTATATAGAGGTTGGATTGTCAAAATGAATAGAGATATGTGTAAAGCGAAATACTTTCATGACGATATTAAACGAAATAGAATACAGTTCAGTGTGGTTATGTCTGTTACACTTCATTCACCTTTCTTTCTTTTTTTCTGTCGTATTCTTTATGCCAATCAGTTCTCATATCCTCCTTTATTAATATGTATTGTTTTGATATAATATTCTTTCCGCAGAATGTGGTGTTTATCAATGTCCACGATCAGAACTCGTGCGTGGGTTTCGCCCTGGGAGACGAAATGGCGGAGGACACGAAAAACCTCATCAGGAGCAGAGATCACAATCAGGTATGCAAATGCCTGCAATTGTGTGTGTGTGCGTGTGTGTGTGTGTGTGTGTGTGATGGTGCGTGTGTGTGCGTGTGGGTGTGTGTCCAGATCAGATTAGTTCAACAATGTCTACGTTTCTTTTTTCAATACAATAAATAACAAAATTCGACAATACATTATGTCATTAATTATTATGAATATCAACCAGTGCCAACGCATATAAACTACCTATTGTTGGGTACAATCGTATTAATCGTACAATCGTATTAATCATCACAATTTTTGCACAGCTGCATACAGCGCCAACTCTATGAAACACATTCTCTACCATCCCCTGTTCCATTTCCCTTGTTCAGCGTGTAGGCATTCTCTCATTCTCTCTTTTTCCTTCTTTCCTTCCATTCTTTTCATCTATTCTGGCAAGTTGTGTCATGTTGTTGTGTTTCTTCTGTTTTGTCCCGTCCTGTCGTATATCATATTTGTCACAAGTGTTTGTAAATAAGTAATTCATAAGTTTTATGAGTGGTTCGCAATATCCAAGCTTTGCTTTTTAGGGGACCTTTCTATTCATTTTTTTTTTTTAACTGAAGCATGGCTTTGTATTATGTCCTTTTTTGCCAGTTTGCGCTCTTATGTTTATCGATACCATGATTGCAAAGGGAAATGTTTTTGTTTATGATGCAATACCTGATTTATCTTGTGTTATGTTTTGTTGGAAAAAGAAGAATGAAAATAAATGATTTTAATTTAATTTAATTAAAAACAAACAAACAAACAAAGACACAAAACGTGTTGGGAGAAAAAATATGGAACAACGTCAAAGTGAAGGTAAACTGTACACAATGAGGTGTTCCTTCGAATTGGTTTAAAGAATGTATTATGTACAATATTGTATGAAATTGGAAATGCAGGGGAAACCTCCGTAAGTAGAGCTTATAATTGGAAAATAGCCCCAGATAAATTTATGACGTAAAATAAGACTATCTTGAGGTATATCTCTATGTCACCATTCACATAGTCAAGAGTAAAATAGCAGTGCAGAGGGTACACAGTGATATGAGTATGTGTGGTGCTGTGATGTTGATCTGTAAAAGTGTGTTCAGTGGTACACGACAATTATGTTGATATGATGTGTAAAACAAATTATAATATCATCACCTCAAAGTCGTTATTCAGATTAGATAAGAACAATAATATTATGGCAAAAATGCATCTAATTATCTGGAGAGTATTGCGATGTAAGGATAATTATTATTCTTAAAATCTATCTTGCGTGTGTGTATGTAAAGGCCGTGTCACAACCTTTCCGGGCAAGCCTTGCGTGCGACTTGCAAAGAACAATTTTTACTACCCGGACGTCCCCGGAATGAGCTGCACATGACAGTACCTAGCACGTATATCACCCGTAGTCATCCGGAGGTGTGCACGCAAATCTTTTTACCCGCAACCACGTTGAGACCCTGTCACACCTTTCAGGGCAAGCTACGCAAGCTTGTTGCGTGTAGGGATTTTCCAGCATACCGGCAATATCTGAGGGCGAACAAGGATTTGGGCGAGTCAGTACATATGTCTCATTTGCCGGACGCGTTCTACTTAAATTCTACTTGCGGGTATACTGTGTGACCATTGTACCAGTCGCGTGGGGGCTGACAACTCAGTGAAGGAATTCCTCTGAAGTAATGGTAAAGTCCCACGGAATGTCATTGACTTGGCTGCATACGGGGACTGCGAAGTACCTTCGTCGGAGTTGCCTGCAAAGTGCTGCCGCTAAGGGCCTCCTACTGGCGTTCTGCGTGGACCTCTCCGAGCATCCCCGCGGCTCACCCGGAAAAAGTTTTGGTCATGCTCAAAACTTGGCTGCTGTTAAATCGGACTTGCGTGCGCACCTCCGGGCAACTAAAAGCGAGATACGCGCTAGGTATACTGTCAGAGAGCTCCGGGTAGCAAATTCGTTTCCCCGCAAGTCAACCCGCAAAACTTCCCCAGATACGGTATGACGAGGCCTTGAGCATGCTCAGAACTTGTTCCGAGTGAGTCGTGGGGGTTCGCTCGCAGAGGTACACGCAGAACACCAGTAGGAGACCCTTACCGGCAGCACCTTGCAGGTAACTCCAACGAAAGTACTTCTCAGTACCCATAAGTCACTCGTAACAGAAAACGGATCGGTTTCAAAGCTCTCACGCAGGTCACACGGAATGCACGCAAGTAGAAGCTAAGTAGCAGGCGTCTAGTAGGTAAGAAACAAGTGCGAAAATTGCAAACATTCTTGTTCGCCCGCGGAAAATCTTCTACGTGCTGGAAACTACCTCCTCGCCACAAGCCCGCGTGGCTTGCCCGGAAAGCTGTGACACGGCCTTAAACTCATATGAGGGCGGAACGTATGTGATTACGGGAAATGGAGGTTGTCGTGGGGATGTTCTTGTACGCCACGCTGTTTACGTCTATCGCCATTGGCTTTAGAACCATTTATTATTAGCTTGTAGACAGTTTAAAAAGGAAATCTAATTGGACCTTACTGTTTGATGTCTAGAATAATCTCAAATATATTTCATGTGTATTTTTGTGTGGTTAGCCCCCAAAACATGCTGTAGATGTTTCACAAATTTTCACACTTACTCATTCCGCATGTTGTGTAATTCTAATTTTATTTTGCTGTATGGTTGATTTCCTTGAGCTGAATCGATTGCGCAGGGAAGTTTAAATAACATTCTTCCTCATTTTCGTTGACCATTTTTTTTTTCAGGTCATCGACTTGGTCTCGGACAAGGCAGGAACCGGAAACTACCGAGTTGCTGGAACGATCCCGGATGGTTACCTCCAGACCGTCAACGGACCTGTCATCCGCGGGATGTGCAGCGGTCGATCCTCTCTGTGGCTGGAGGTGGAAACGGATGAAGAGATGTCCGGGAGGCAGGAGAGAGGAAGATTCTGTGCTTACGTTTGCGCGTATGTGAATGGTTTCAGAGTGTGCTACCGGAGGTGCTGGTAGAGCACCTTCAGTTGAGACATTTCTTTTCGATAGTAATCCCTGAGCTAAGAATTGCACATGTATTTTGTTTTTTAATCTAAGCTAAATGATAGATGATATTTCCTTTTTTTTTTCATATCGAAAAGGAAAATTAACGTAGACTTGTTTGTAAGAAAGTCCTTGAAATCAAAGGCTTGAAGCGTTCCTCAAGTGCGTTTCGAAAGTTCCCGAGATATTTATAGGGTAAAGCCGAATAACATTTCGAGTTTGTTCAGTAGCATGTGCGACAGAATCATTTCATTTGAAGCCATACTCATCAACACGATTTACCGACACTGTTTAACATTTCAACCGAATTCTTTACTACATAATCAACTAGTTACTAACAGGCTAGTTAGTGCAAATGAGCTTAACTCGATATACTCCTGTCCTTTGCTGAAATTAAGCAAATATCGGGTAATTTGTGACACTGATTACTCCCCCTCCCCCCCCCCCCCAAAGAAAAAGAAGTGTCTCGAATAAATGTACAATGGTTAGTATCTAAAGCGCCGCAATCGTGTCGTATATAAGCCGTCATACTTATCCGTGATATAGGCACATGAAAAGCATTGTCGGTATTGGAGAACAAACCCGTTATCCCGTTATCTTATCTATATAGGGCCTTGGTATTAAATGAATTCTAAATGAAACCACACACAGCAAAAAATAGGCCTCTTAGTAATTTGCATCAATTTCATAAGATTTGAATCCTCAGAAAGGGTTTGCAATTTGCAATAATGGCACTGCTATTGAATTGTAGCTTTTCAGGCATTATACCTTCGTGACATACATTGTATACAAAGAATGTTTTCCCTCTCTACCCTACTAGCTTATATAAAGGTTTTGGTAAAAAAGAAAATATAGAAAATGAAGATATCTGAAATAATACACGCATATACATATCCATAGCAGCATTTGGTTGTCTAAGATACTTTTGCTACATTCTGTTTAGCTAAATGATATACGTAGATAGGTTTCCTGGGCTGCCACGTGTTCATGCATTCGCTAAAAGTGTCAGTCCTTCTTTTTCATAATGTCTTCAGGTAAGTTCTTGCAAATTTTGGTAATACAATATATTTTGGTAATGGAATCAATGTACACATTTATTTTTTTTTTCTCCATTGAATCATTGTAATCTATATAGTGATGTTTTTTTAAAGTATGAGTGAAATAAATTCTGATTTATGTGTGAAATTATGTTGAAGAAAAAATAAATCAAAACAAAACAAAACAAATATATGGCGATTTTGAAGTTTGCAGTACATCATGTGAGTAGTCCTGAAATAAACTGTCACGTAGAGAAAAGAGATGGGAAATGTGCAAAGTCAAGTGTAAAGGAGGGAGAGTAGAGACTTCTTGTGTTGTGAATCGGTGTGATATGAAGGTGGAAGGCCATATGAATGTCCTGGTATGACTTGCAATTGGTAGTTGGGGGAAATCACTGAGTAGGGTCTCTGATATGAACCATTTGATTAATTCTTTTATTATCACGTGCAATTATGAGAGGACAGGGGAACGTATGGAGAGCCCTGATAGGAACTGTTAGGTTATTCCTTTCTGCAGTGTAAAGTGACAAGACTCAAATAGGACTTTAGTTCAATAACAAAATGCACCAACAAATATTCGTCCTATTTTTTTTTTTATTCTAAAGGTTGCTATCTAATTGCCACATTAGTTTCAAACATATTTCGTCACCTTTGCCATTTCATGTACAAGAACAAAATTATGCAAAAACGTCAATTTATATCTTCATACTCTGTATTTTTGTTAATGGAAGAGATGAATGTAAAATCATTAGATTTAGGTACAGATAATAGTTTGATTGTGTTGATCTCTTGTGAGTACCCCGCCCCGTTTGTTTGTTTGTTTGTTTGTTTGTTTGTTTTTTCGAGGGGAGGGGGTGAGGGGGTAAATGCAATACATCTCATGGTACTCATCGAAATCTATTCAAAGGCATTATTTCAACTGTGCCAAAAGCACTGAAACAATCTGTGCCCAATTTGTACTTTGAATATTTTCGTATTTTCAAGTAAGCTTGTGCTTCTGCAGACTTCCTACAATAAATATTGGTCTGTTTAACCAAACCTTATCACTAAGATAATTGTTGTTTTCATTTCACGGAATGATATATTATATATATATATATATATATATATATATATATATATATATATATATATATATAATATGCATTTTCAGTTTCCATCTGAGAAGATTTAAGAAAATGAAAAATGTCATGATATTAATGCTTGTTTATTTGTTAGAAAAACAAACAAACACCCCTTGTGAAAGAAATCTTCGGGGAAAGTTCAAATACACCTCATTTTGTTTACAATTTCGGGTCAAATTTCGTTGCACGAAAAACATTTTTTTACCGGAAAAGGGGGGGGGGGTACATTTTTTTTTTTTTTGGTCATTGCACTTTTATGTTTGTTCACAGAAAACCTGTGGGTGTTCCCTTCGGAATTAATGGAGAGCCAATTTTCACATTTTCATATTTTCCTTGAGAATTTTCATTGTCAAATTTTTCCAAACAACGGCTTTGTTTATTGTTTTTGTTTTGTTTTGTTTTGTTTTTTGTTTTGTGCGATCGCTCATCGGCCATCCAGCCAGAGGCTCGACCAATATGATATTTTTCAAAAACTGGTGTGGGTGAAGAGTGTTCGATTCATCTGCCATAGGGTTGGCGTTTGCAAAGAGTGCCTCGTGCCAAGAAAACAGTTTGAGCTGCGTCAGAAGAAACACAATTTAACGAACAAAGAGGGACATGACATGAGAAATTAATTCGTCTTGTCTTTGTCATTTCTACAATCGTCCAAACTGAGGTACGATCTGAATACATCTATAAAAATTGGCTTTACTTGATCGAAATTCATTTTCAACCAGCTGTCAACCGTTTTGAATAAATAAGCATGCATGACAATCTCTCATTTACACGTGTGTGTTTTAGAACCACAGTCTACTGAACGATTGTATTATGTGATAAAATTTACATTGCATCCTAATCTCTACAGCTCGACCTCACCGCCAATGTATGGGGACTCCATTAACGAACATGAACTAAAGCTTTTAGCCTATAGCAACTCATAAATTGAATGTCGGATATCTCTGTCGTGTTCTCCCCCCCCCCCCCCCCCTCCAAATGTCATTTTCATGTGCTTACTTTAATGATGAAACCACCTGTTTGTGTGCTAATTCGAGACAGGAACGAATATCCGCTATTCGCATCTATCATTCTACGTTATGGCTCGAAATTCTTGCCGCACATGGGCAGTGTATTCAATTTCTCCTCTTTGTAAACATAGGAATATTATTCTTTACAAAAATTCAAAAACGTTCCAAATTTTGAAGTGAATGAAGTTCATTACTTGCATTTTTCATTGTGTGCGGAAAACGTGTACAGGACGTCGATGTTTGGCATTTAGCGAATGACATGTGTTTTGTCCCCTTGCCCCCCCCCCCCCTCAAAAAAAAATAACAATAACACACACACACACACACACACACACACACACACACACCACAAAACAAAGCAACGCAAAACCAAACAACCAGACCAAGATTTTGAATTGTAGATCTCACGTATTACCGTCTTACAAATTAATGATAATGTATTTATTTTTTTTATTTTTGCCGTACTACAGATACTGAAATATACCCATTAACATTCATCTAAAAATCATTGATGATACAGGATACTGCTTGACGAGAGCCAGAGGTGGGGCTGATGAAGGGGAATTTCCCTAGAAAGTGTGTTCTATTGAAATCTGAAACAGGAGAAGTCATATTAATGATATACAGGTGTGAAACGCATTATCAGTTTGTAAACTTTTTGAAAGACTCTGAGGGCGATATATACGCGAGACGGTAAAATGTCATCATTACGACGCAGAGGGCGCCATAGTACGCCGCCCCAGAGAGGGAAAAGAAAGCCGCTTGTCTGTCTGTCTGTCTCTCTTTCTCTCTCTCTCTCTTTCTCTCTCTCTTGGGCAGTGTGAACTTCAGAAAAGTTTCCGTCCACTCTGCATCCTGATTGGTTGGCACCCGACGAGTGTAAAAACAACAATGATTGGAAGAAAAGATGCACTTCATTTGAAGGCCAATGGACGAGACTCAATGGAAACACTACTGACCGATTACCACTACACTGTTGTTGTTTTGTAAGTGTAATACTTGTCACTAATATCATTATTTTTTCAAATCTTCCTAACTTAAGAGATCAATGCACGATGATCGATTCTTTTCTGATACCAATTGCCAAATGGAGCTTATCTCATTGCTACACTGGCCAAATCTGTTCTCAGGTTCAAAGGTCCGCCATGATTTCTATTCAAAAGACAACAAACTGAAATATGATTTGAAAGTCGTCAACGTTTAAACGAAATCTTGGCAGGTCCTCTTTGTCTGTGGAGTTCAAAAACACTTTCATGACAAAGTTCTGTCAGAGAATCTTTGACTTAGCATTGAGCTTAGAGGGGAATACCAATCCAATTAAAAGTTAGTGTGAAAGAAATAGCAGGATTCTCTAAACACAACAATGAAAATTTGATCAAAAACAGATGAAAATTAAGGAAATTGTGAAATTGTGAGATTTTGCTAATTTTCATGGACAGTTCTTTTAAGAGTCAGTATGAGTGTGCAAATAGTAAATTAATGCTGTTTCATTACAATTTAATGTAGACGTTGTACCTGAAATCGTGGATTTCAGGTTCAAGTTTTTCGTTCAAACGTAATTATGACCCAGTTCGAAATCCTCATACAGCTGACTAATCATATTTTTTAAGGAACTCAACCAGTAACAACATTATGTTTTAATCTAGCAGAAAAATTTAATTTTCGTTGTGAAGTGATCAGCTCAGTTTATAGAAAAAAAAACAAGCACATTTTTGGCCAAATTCAGTTTGACATGGGAAATTGTAGCTTATGCATGGACTCATCTTGTGTATAATGATAAATCCTAATTACCCCCGGAAGTGCCTGAAATGAATGAGTTAAATCTTATATGAATAAAAGAATGAAGGACTTGGGTCATTCTTACACTCATATCATAGCGCCCTCTCTCGTCCTTCTCTCATCTCTATAGCAGAATATCATGTATGTATATGATTCAAAGAACGACCCAAGTCCATCACACAAATTGGACTCTCCACAACTAATGTAAATGGTAATTGTCATGACAATATACAAATTATGTTCTAATTTTAATATACAATATTGCCTTCCCATCACAGTTAATTATTATTGGACAAATAAAAAAGATATAAAGTTTTTTCAAGTTTACTCGAAATGGTCTTCCATGGACTTGGGTCGTTCTTATGTTCAGATACTCAATTTTGGACACTGGCCTAGTATTAATGATGTCATTTCCTCACAACTTTTTGTAGGGGTTGTAGGCCTATAGGAAATTGTGATTTTTTTTTTTAGTTTGTTTATCTTTAACGCAATTACGCCCCAGTTTCAAGTCCTGACACATCTGAATAATCATTATTTCGAAGTTGCTCAACTAGTATATGATAAACATTATGTCTTGAACTTCTTTAGCAGAAAATTGAATTTTCATCATTTTTTTAACCTAATCAAAGAAAAAGTGTGGCGTGATGACATTATCAGCTCACTCACTGACATATTCTCATGAACTGTTCAAGATCTGTTTATGGAAAAATTAGCGTATCTTTAGAATATCATAGTTCCAGTACTTGTAAAGCCGACTTAATTGGGCTTGTCATATTTCACTCTCTCCATTCCAACTATAACTTATAAGACTTTGTGTGCCATGTTTATTTCCTGTCCATTGGTTTGTGTGTTAAATTTATGATTATTTGGCACATTGACATGTAAAGGGTTAACTCGCCTACAGAATTTCCCTTTATCTTCATCAAGACGTACATGAACGCGTTTGACCTTCGTAATGTGGCAGAATGCCAAAATCTGGCGGGATTGGCAGAATGCCAAAATCTGGCGGGATTTTCCCCCATATACATGTACCTGCTTTCTTCAGGCCATACCAGGATGAATGTCAACCGTTTCCCGTAGATGAGTCGTTACAAGACGTTCCAAGACTTACTGGATGCTTCCTCATGCAGATTCTCGGAACAGGAAGGTCACGTCACCCACTTAAAATCTGAACTTCTTGGAAGAAAACACCTTTTGATGTTAAGCCTTTATATTGTGAAGGCTTAACGTCAACAATCTAACATTCATACAAAATGACTATCAAAATGTCGATAATCATAAACAAAGCAAAGACTATATGCTAGGAGGGGGTATTGGTTTTTAATATAGTAAAGGAGCTTGTGTACTGGGAGCAGTTTAAAATCTATGTATGTAGACAAAAATATTAAGTCATACATGCAATATAATGTCAATAAATAAAAGTACATAAATTTCAATAAATGGTTATTAATCATTGGGGCAAAAACTATCTACTATATTAACAATCTACAGTAAATATGTGAAATCATAAGGTCAACTTTACAGTCTGTCAACATGTAAGAATAGACACAAAATAAAATAAATAGGTATATAAATAAACTGCGTTATACAGTATAATACCGAAAAGAAAGAAAGAAAGAAAGAAAAGTACACAGGGTACGCACAGATGGAAGGTTTAAGCAATTAAGAATTATATAGTATTAATAGCCTATATTATGATGATTCTGGTTATTTCAATAAACTTTCAAAAGTCGTGAGGTAAAGTCTATACGAAAAACTTTGAAGATAAAGTTGACAGGGGCATGGTATAGCGAACGGGGAGTGGGGGATTCATTTGGGTGATGAAGGGGATGTCCCTTGGACGGCTTTGAGGTTCTGAACTTTGCTATTATACCACCAATTAACAAACAAAGCTTTACGTTTTTACCTTTATTTTTGACTATTTAACAACTAGTCTATCTTAAAAGTGCATAGGTATCTGCAGTAATAATTATTACGTATCACTACCATGTCTCTGAGTGTCGAAGAAGCTACAATTCGAACAAGGTGTGAAATTTCTCACCAATTTTATTATGATTGCACAATGTACAAACATAATCTTTCATCACAATTAGTGTCACCTTCGTTTTCTGTTACAACTGGAAGTTCGATATTTACTAGTGTAATATCTGTGAATTTTGGTAAAATTAATAGCATGGTTGCGAGGACGAATCAACACGTATATTTCCAACTCGCTAACTCGAACTTATTTATTTAAAAAATCCTATGATTCACTCATGCAATACTTGATTCAACAGTGCTGAACCAAAATGGAAGAGATTTATCTGCTGAATTCTGCTTGACATCCCTTTAAACCAAAGAGAACAAAGCGATTGAGAAAACCCCGCATCATTAAAACCACAGACAGTAATCACTTTTTGAAGCATAGAGCCAATTTGATTGCAAATCTTGGCTATTGTACATTTAAAAAAAAATTAAACAGTACGTGATTTTTTTTTTGCCAACCGAAGAGTGATCTAGTGATCTTTCTGAACCAGTTTCGACCTACCTCCCCCCCCCCCTCCCCATTCTATACAGATTTTACATTACGTATTACTGGATAACGTGTAGGATTTTATTGTTTACAGTTAAGAATTTTTTTTTTTACAATATTTTACATGAAATTTTTCATCCATCAGGGTGCATTGTAAGTAGCCCAAATTTCACAGCCATAATGTATATAACAATGGGCAGTACAAAACCGTCAATAACTTCATTTGAATATCAATAGGCAGTGCAAGTCTTCCATTTTATGCAGTGATCGAGATGAAGCATAATTATGATTTTAGCCAGAAGGAGCGCCCTCAAGATTCGGAGTTGTGTTTATCAAAGTTCGTTTTCCCCGGTTTCTCAGTTACACATTTCAATGTCGACATGGTATGTTTACCATGTTTACCACATGTACGTTAGGAGGATGGTTACGGTGATAAAAGTAAAAATGAATAGTTAGAAAATAGATAAACAAGTAGGTAAATCATTGAATAAACAAATACACAATCAAATACTAAGGACCTACACTTATTCAAAAGTCAAGGGTCAAGTGAATTTTTTTAAATTATATTTTTATTATTTTTTTATACTTCGGGAATGGCTCGAGGTATCTTCGTTAAACTATAATAGTACAAATGCATTTCCTGCCTGTCAGGGATTATTTTGGGACTGTGTGGGTCATGAGTCAAAGGTCAAAGCCAAGTTATGAAAAGTTCACTCTTTCCCATATTCAAAGAAGTCCAGGAATGTGTGTGCACTTTCTATTTTACATTGTTTTACACCCTACACAGTTTATTTACATCCATACATGAAAAACCAAGGATCATTAAAGGTATAGACACACAATGATCCTGCCGTTGAGGATTTTCTAAGATATCCTCTGGAGTCCTGAGTTTCCACAGTTGAAACTAACGTCAAAATCATGTAACTTAAACCCCTTGGCGTGATGCAGCCTATTTCGTGTACGGAAATTAAAGGCAATATTTACCATTTGCAGATGAAACAAAAACCCAGCATTATTGCTTCTAAATAGTTCTAAAATGTGAAATAGGAATAGAAACAACCAGTGTAAACATTTTAATCAATTGAACCAACGTTAATTGGATGTCTCAGCTATTCCAAAAACGGATTTTCATCAAATAAACGTTGAACTCCTCTTGGAATGGTATGCTCTGTACCATTTCGTAACTTGTTTCTTGGTATCTCGCAAAAAGTAAAAAGGCAAATCCTTAGCTCCACCGACACTGTATCATCCCTTTAAATATTGTTAGATATACAAAACGTGAGAAATAATTACATTAGGATTGTTTGCATAATTAACCGTTTACGATTATTATTCATTTAAAAAATAGTGATATCTTCGAATATGTAAGGCTTTATTGCGAATCTTTTTATATAGTAGTATGTTTTGTGATACAACTGACCTTAACATACGCATCAAAATTTGATAACTCGAACATTATTGTTACATCACTGCTCCCAGTGGTAAACAGTACCTTTAACTTTCGTAAAGTTAGCTAAGTTTACACTGTTTTCATACGATTGGAATGTATTGGAAATAGAGTATGATTCGATATTTTCACACTTACAGGAGCCACTTCTTCGACTAAGTGTTCTATTGACTTTTAATGGAAGTTTCGATTTAAACGATTGCTATGCTTTCATTTCTCTTCTTATTTCTTTTAGTTATCCAAAATAAAGCACGAAGTATAATACATCTGTTAAGTTCCCTCGTTGTGTTTCCCGGTCATTATTTTGTGGCATGGTGCCCTGAAATTTGGGGGAAAAATTGACATAAAAGAGTAAAATTTAAAAATGACAAAAAACAAATTAGAAAAATAGTTACCTCAATACCAGAAGAGTCGAGCCATCCAGTGATAGAGGATAGTTGAACCATGTCTCCAATCTCCTCTGACTGCATGGCACTTAACGCTAATCAAGATGGTCATTGTTAAATCTAATACCTCCGTGTATGTATCAAAATCAGGATATCAAGCATCCATCAGGATAAATATGCCAAAATGAAAGATTCTAATAGAAACAAGATTACGCATAAATCGCTAACCACTGTCTTGTCGTCTTTAGTATTGAAAAAAAAAATCATGCATGAATCTGAGAAATTCATTATTTGCTGTCCTTTGAGATGTTGGACAATCTGGCCCGAATTCACGATGGTGGTACAAATGAAACCATGGTTTAAACCATGGACAAAAACCATGGAGCGCCAAGTGTCGCACGGAATATTCCGTTACGAAATCAGTCATTTCGTCGATATTAATGATTATTTTGTAACGAAATGACAACATTCTGTAACTAAACTGACATTTTGTCCACGAAATGATAATTTCGTTAACGAAACGGTCATTTTGTCAAAGAAATTACTGATTTCGCAACGAAATATTCCGTGCGACACTTGGCGCTCCATGGTTTTTGTCCATGGTTTAAACCATGGTTTCATTTGTACCACCTTCGTGAATTCGGGCCTTTGTGTGTGTGACTTGTTTCTTTGTTGTGGTGTATCACCTCTGTTTCCTTGTGCTAGAGTGACAGAGATCTCAAAGAAAAAGAACAGTTTCGGATGAGATGTTTGTTGAGATAATGAGAAACCTTATATGAAATATGGAAGAGCGTATAACTGCAGGAGGAGTTCATAGTTTATTTGATAAAAAATTGTTCTGAAATGACTGAGATATCCAAAACAAAGGGATTTTGATAAAATGTGGCACCCACCTTTTTAATATTTAGATTGCTTTTTTACTTTTGTTTGTATCACAGCCATTTTAAAAAATCAAATAAGCACCTCTTAGACTTTTATGCTCTCGAACATTTCATAAAGTTATATTAAATGGGCTAGTCAAATACCGTTTAGTGATTGGCTGAACACAGTCACGTGATGAAGGCACATTTGTTATGTTCGCCCATGGGAGAACATTCTTTGTAATGTTCTTCCATGGGAAAACATTTTCACGTAACAAATGACAGAAGACCTAAGACCCGCGCACAGTGAATTTGGATCTGGGCGAGCGATCGAGTGCGTTGTGCTGTGCTGGTGGTTGACAAACGTTGACGTATTTGACGCATCTGACTAACCCATATAATATAACAGATGATGGCTTTTGTTGTCGGGAACATGTATCAAACGTTCCACCCTCAGGGTTTGAAATGCTATTTCGGGAGACTATAAGTCCCTCGACTTTCGTCTCGGGACTTATAACCTCCCTCAATAGCATTTCAAAACCCTTCGGGTGGAACATTCGGTATGTTCCCTCCCCCGCCAGTCATCATCTATATAATGTCGCCTCTCAAGAAGTTAAAGGCTTAATCCTCACTTCAACCAATACTGCACCATCCTTTTAAACACTTTTAAAAGAGATCACAGGAGCTTTCACCTGTGAACTCTGAATACAAGTGAGAGGAGATGCAGGGGGGGGGGGGGGGGGGGGGAGTCCACTCTCCTTGTGGCACCACCCTTTTCAAGGCACCACTCCCCCGCATCTCCCTTACTATGCCTACAGGCGACCCGAGCAGCCTCGACACTGGATAATGTTATGGTATGAAACTGATATAACATTATAGAAGGGGGGTTCCCGTCAAGTCCTACAAGATATCATGTCAAATCTCATTTTGTTGAAGAAAACCCCAACATTTTAAAGTCATTGCTCTCATCAAAGATCAGTAAAAACAAAGTGGTTTAAAAAAAACCCTGACTTTCAAACCTATAGGACATTAACCTATTACATCATGTGTATCATTGTTACTAGTGGTACCTGTTTAAGCCAAGTTTCGATGGGATTTCCCCCTTTCTGTCAAAAGGTGGTACGTTTTATTCCAATCAATATCCTAGAAGGGGTAGGTGGGAGATTTGTGTGCAAACATGACTTGAAACATGACAAACTAGAACAAAAGAACAAAAATAAGTATCTAGGAACACCAACATCATCGCGGTATTATGTATATATATATATATATATATATATATATATATATATATATATATATATATATGATTTTAGAAACTAACGAACCACCATAATTTCAAAAATACACCAAAGAAATGTTACGGATAGTCACATTTTTTACTTCAACGAAAACGTATTTCCTTTTCAGAATACTTGTGCTTCATTGTGCGTGACACAGACACTACATTTAAATGCAAGCAGTGAAAGGTAATTGGGACAAATCATGAACTTTGTGAGAACAAAGTCCACTAATCCCCCTCCTCCCCCCCCCAAAAAAAAAAAAAAAAAATATGGTACCGTTCCGACGGAAAGTATAGTCGTTTATGTTGGAGAATGTGTGCACAAGATTTATTCATATTTATACGTGAAAAGCAAAGATCATTTTAGGGTAGATACATAATGTTTCATGCCAGAAAACGTATAGGACATTAACCTATTACATCATGTGTATCATTGATACTATTTGTACCTGTTTAAGCCAAGTGTCGATGGGATTTTCCCCTTTCTGCGTGTCAAAGGGTGGTACGTTTTATTGCAATTAATATCCTAGAAGGGGTAGGGGGAGATTCGTGTGCAAACATGTTGTTTTTTTGTTTTTTTCTTGAAACTTGGATGACAAACTAGAACAAAGGAATAAGTAACTAGGAACACCAACACCATAATTATATATATATATATATATATGTATAATATGATTGTAGAAACTAACAAATCACCATAATTTTAAAAACACACTAAGGAAATGTTACAGATAGTCACTTTTTTTAGAGGGAAAACGAAGATGTGAGTGAGTGTTGTGCGTGTGCAGTCGTGGCGGTAGGCATGTGGTAGATGCGTTAAATGTTTGTGTTAGCGGCCATATGATATATCATTACACTTCAATGTATCACAGCAATAATACTAACAAGATCAGACCAATTAGTAAATAGAATTATATCAGTTGTTATATTTTCCTAAAAATATTGAGTTATCTCTTTATACTAGGTTCGAAGGAAAACAATGATGTTCATGATATCAGGGAGTCAGGTAAAGCATTCCATATGTCTGGTTCGTGATGCCTCACAGGTCTGTGAGCTATGAGGGATTTTGGATTTTGTAAGGGTAGGGTACGAAAGAATGATTGCATTTATAATCCAAAAAGTTTTGAAATGACTGCGGCAGCAAATTTTAGGTATGTTCATACGTGAATACAGAAGTTTGAAAGTATGTATATCATCAATTTTTAGTACCTTTAGGGCTTAAATAACGGGTAGTATGCGCTAATTACGCAGATTGTGAACAAATTCTGATTGCCTTTCTTTGCGATAAAAACAACAAATTTACCTGCGTCCTACTACAATAATACCCAAAACAATATTACAATAAGTCAACGAGGAAAAACAATTGCATTATAAAGGATAATATAATATGACGTGAATGACAATAAGTATCGCAATTTATATTATAATGCCAAATCTGTCTGGGTAAAACTGTTGTAATATTCCTTTTATGATCATGCCCTGTCAGTTCATTATTCAAAACTACGCCCCCAATTTGGTGTACGTTCGTCCAATGAACAATATGCCAACCACACAAATATTACATTCATCAGGTTGGGAACGTGAACGGTTAAAATACATTAAATTAGTTTTTGGAATAACTTGTTAACAACTATTCAAGGGCTATACAGTTTGCCGAGAAAAAAACCCCGACATAATGAATTTGCGGGGATTCAGCGTTCGAATGAAATTATCATTAGTAATATTTATAGGACACTTAGGAACCCAATTTGAAACCAATATTTACAAAATAAATATTTAAGCAGTGGTATAGTATTGGTGGAGATGAGGATTTGCTTTTAACTTGTTGAGAGATACCAAGAAACCGCTTACAAAGCATACCATTCTTGAAGCGAATTCAAACTTTATTTGATGAAAATCGTTTTTGGAAAGACTGATGCATCCAAAAACAAGGTTAAACAAAGCGATTTTAATAAATGGTGGGTCCCACCTTTTATTGGGGGATTGGTCTGTTTTGGATATCTCAGCCACGAAAAAAAAAAAGAAATCAATTTTCATCAAATGACCATTCATTTCCTCTTTGAATTACTTCCTTCTGATATTTTGATACGATAACAATATTTTAGGTTAACAAAAATAATGGTTTTACCATGATTTCTGAATAAAATTGTCATATGCTGCATTGGCGTCATTTTCTTTGTTAACATCTAACCATCGCTGTTGCGCTGAAATAAAACTTAATAAGTCAATGTTAATTTTGGTTTCTTTCTCCACATTCGATTTCCAACCTGTCGACCGTGATGTGAAATGGGGACGTTTTTCGTGACTGCAAAAAAAATAAACATGGCCAGATGTTTCAGTACAAAGATACCACTAAAATAATCAGCTGTGAGAACCTTGGAAAATATGTTATCCATAAGCGTTTTTGTTGTATGTGTCATGCGTGTTGGTTGAGTAATTTTGGGAGACATGATATTGATGAAATATTCAATATTCTACTTGCTGAATATGAAATAGAAGAAGAAGAATAAATACTGAAATAACCCATAGGTTGTATATTCAAATTTATTTTCTGGTGAGATCTATACAAATGTATTATCAAACTTATCTGAGAACAATTTGGTTGTTTATACTAGTATGTATATTATACTCCAACTAATTAACATTTATTGTAATGATCATTATCTCTATAAATAGATCTTCCGATTCATCAATAGGAAGGTCATTCCTTCTTCTAGATTTTTACATTTAAAACAATCCAGTGCATAAAATGCTACAGAACCATCATGTGGCCAGATCTGTCCTTATATTATAACCAACAATGCTAAACGGGGGTGGGGGGGGGGGGGGGGGTGGGGGGAGGGGCAAGTCAGAGTGCAGGCAAGTTTCAGTAATAGGCCTATACCTATAGAAAACCAAAAAAGTGGATATACATATGAAAGGATTCCATTTTATCATAATTTGTATTCAAACTCCTAGAATGCATATGTATCAGACTAACACGCTAGAAATCATATTGGTGCCACCCTTTTTTTTTTTCGAACTCATTAATCGTATTATGATAAAAGAATTAACATAATGATTTAACAAGCGGGTCAAGGGCAGTGTGTGCGTTAGTGACGGTACACGACACCTTTAACGGTTTGAGTGCGGAGATATGCTGGTGAGTGAGTGGGTGTAAATGTCGAAGTAAATGCATTGAAAATGATGAAGGAGGTTGTGAGAGGCTAGCCTACAGAACGAAGGAGATGGGAAAACATAGCCATGTTGGAGTGTGTGTGTGTGTGGGGGGGGGGGGGGGGCTCCCATCAAATATTGGAAATGCAATGAAAAAAAAAACGTCTTTACACTAAGCGTTTTAATTTTTTTTCTTTAAATAATGAATAAGAGAGGAGAATACTGCAGTAAAAGCAATTATGATAATAACAATTATCACGAGGAGAATGATGAATATGTGAAAGGACCTACATAAATCTTCATCTTCATTTCGAATGAATCATTTCAAACGATTTCCTTATGAGAAGAGAGAATCCTTCCGTTGGTGAATTGCATCCTCAAAGCGAGTTGCTTTAAAAAGTATTGAGTATACTTATTGACAATACATAACAATGTAATCAATTGGATGAAAACGTGATACAGTAATGGCTGTATATTGAAAAAAGGAAAGGTAACCAAAGATATGTATAGGATAGTATGTTCAGGGTGCAAAATAGTTTACCAGTACCATATGTGCAGATAAATCAGAGTTCACGCTAGTACAAGCAGGAAAGGGTGACATATCGCCGCGAGGTATAGCGTCCCCACCCCGTGACGACAATTTGCCTCAGACCAAGGAGGTTTGAGAAATGGAGTAACAACAGTCTCATTCCCTTTAATCCAATGTTTCATGCCGCCACTCAGAAATATTTGAAGTATATGCTAAACTGGAGCTGCCTCACAGATAGGAAGACAATTATTGATTCATGTGGCACTGCATCGTGACTCGTCACTCTCAAAGGAAGATATGTCTTTATGATGGTAATTACTTTTCGCCGTCCCTTCTTTATAAGCGACACGTTAATAATACAGGCACGGGGATATGCGAATAAAAATTGTACAAAAATCGATGAAATTAAAAATCAAAATCACTCGTTTTTACATGAATTTACACTAATCTAACATATAAATGAATAAAGAACTATACTCGAAAATTATACCATATCAGTTTCATTTGTCGGAAGCGGTCGGAAAAATGATAAAATCGGCTTTGTAGTGAGAGTACAGATTCAAATATTTTCACGACATACAGCTCAGGTTTACCCTTTTGCACATAATCTTGCTTTACTTTTGTTTCATATGCTTTACCATTAAGAGAACATTCATTCTATTTGACAAATACACAAGCAGAATATTATAAACGATGTATAATGTAAGAGTTTAAAATGAATCTTCAGATTGCTCAAAAAGACGGCGGCATGGAACCCTGATCATCAGAGGCACAAGTGCACCTGTGGAATTCTTTGGTGCATAAATAGAAAAATTGCAGCTGTTTAAATAATTACAGCCAGTTGGAACTCCATCTCTTAAACCTCCTTGCTCAGACCAAGTGTAAAGTATAAAAAAGGAGAATATTATATATGAAGACTGATAATGCGAAATGGGCTAAGCTCCATTTTTCAACATTTCAAAGTAAGTCCATCATCAGATAGAGCAAAATGAAATCTTTCCAGTAACACCTTACTTGTAACATAACAAGGAATGTTCTAAAAGTTATGATTAAAAATATTCCACATTTTCCTACAATTTCTTTTGTTTTTATCACCTTCACTGCAAAAAGTCCGGTGTTAAATAGTGAACGCCGAGCTGGTGTTAAATTTTCGGTGCTCATTTATGGTGTTAAATTAACACCTACGGGTGTCATTTCCAATTTTTAAACTGTTTTTTGAAGAGTTTCTTAGTAATTGCACTTCTTGTTGATTTTTTATTTAAACAAGACGATCAAGAATTTTACATTGAAATACTAGATTTTTGAAAAAATGTGAAAATAAATTTACACCAAAGTAACACCAGCTGGTGTGGTCCCTTATTGAAGCTGGACGGGTGTTAAACCATTGATATTAACACCAGCAAATATCAAATCAACACCATGTGGTGTCATTTTTGAATTAACACCAGTACAGTGTCAAAATAACACCAAGTCAGTGTCAAATTAACACCACGAAGTGTCAGGTGAACACTTTTCAACACCATCACAGTGCATTTTTAACACCTGTGGGTGTGGTCCTTTATTGAAGTTTGATCGGTGTTAGATTTAACACCCGTGGTGTTAAATCTAACACCGATGTTTTTACAGTGTTCAATCACAAATATCTCAACTTATCAGGAATGGAGTTACTTCCTTTTTTTGCGATAAAACTCTTCGTATTATGCAATGTAAATAGAATACAGTTCGGAATAAACAGTGTTTACTAACATGGGATTACAACATCCGTATAAAAGATATTAAAGGGACGCGACGGTGCAAAATTGTACCTTTTGAGATTAGTTTATAGGAACAGGAAGTGATTACACTGTAGACAAATGAGACTATAACTCGCGGCGAGACATACAGAACCCATACCGCCCCAGTGACATGCCCGAAATCTCTGTCCCATAGTGGCTATGAACAATATTAATGATCAGCAATATGAATATAATGTTTTTAGTACAAGTGCGGGAAAATTGTACGCTTGTCTGTAAAGCCGGGTCTGTTGGAGCAAGAAGAAAAAAAAAAGAAGAGGAGGAGGAGGAGGATTATGTTTGCTTCAAGGCCATGTCACCTCTGTGGTGAATACACGAAACTTCTGGAACACGATAAAATTAACCCACAAAATGTCAAATAGAATGAATTGCCCAAATGAAAGACTTTAATGGAACTAGATTACACATAAATCGCAGACTTATCATATTGATGTCATCTTAGTATTAGAAGGGTTCATACACCGTGCATGTATAATCATTTATGAGAAATTCACTTTTTATTGTCTTTCCATTTTCTTTTCTTGACATGTGTCTCTTGAGCTGTACCATCTCTATTTCCTTGTGCTACAGTGACAGTGATCCTATCGCACATTCAACAAAGGGCACACGAGCTTTCACCTGTGAATTCTAAACCCGAGTTTGAGGATGTTTGGGGGGGGGGGGGGGGGGGGCTTCACATCTCCTTGCGGCACCACTCTCCTCATGGCACCACTCCCCGCATCTCCCCTGCTGGTACCCGAACCGCGGTTAACCGCAGTTATGGTATGTTATGATTTGATACTGCTAGAACATTGTAGACGGGGGTTTCCCGTCAAGTTCTGAGAGAAATCATGTCAACTTTAATCCCGTTGAAGAAAACCTCAATATTTTAAAGTCTCTGCTCTTATTAAATATCAGTAAAAGAGGAAGTGGTTTAAAGAACAACAACAACAAAACCCCTCACTTTCAAACGTATGTTATAGGACATTAACCTATTACATCATGTAGTTCATCGATATTACTTGGACCTGTTTACGCCAACTTTTGATGGGATTTTCCCATTTCTGTCAAACTGCTAAAAGTGTTGTGTTTTAGTTCAATTAATATCCTTTTAAGAGATAGCGGGGGGGGGGGGGGGGTGGGAGGGGGTTGTGCAATGCATATTCTTTACGTAAACTGCGATAACAAAACCAGAACAAAGAAATAATAAACTTTGAGTACCGATTTCAATTATCGTTGTGCACGCATACAAACTACAAACCTCTCCGACATTGATGACTTCATAAATGAGGCAATGTTGAAACAAACTTGAAGGGATTACTATCGAGATACATTGCACCGTCACACAAAGTATAGAATCGAAGAATACTATGCAATATACAACGCAATACAATACAATACAATACAATACAATGCATACAATACAATACAATACAATACAATACAATACAATACAATACAATGCAATGCATTACAATGCAATGCAATACAATGCAATACAATACAATACAATGCAATGCAATGCAATACAATACACTACACTACAATACAATACAATGCATTACAATACAATACAATACAATACAATACAATACAATACAATGCAATACAATACAATACAATACAATACAATACAATACAATGCAATGGAATACAATACAATACAAAACAATACAATACAATACAGACCAATACAATATAATACATTGCATTACAATACAACACAACACAATACAATGTAATACAATGCAATGCAATACAATAAAATTACAATACAATACAATACAATACAATACAATACAATACAATACAATACAACCAGTGGCGTATCTAGGGGAAACGGCGCCCGGGGCAAGCGCGAAAATTGCGCCCCTAATTTCTGAAAAAGTGTTCAACCCCAACCCCATCCCGGTAGGGACTTTAAACAAAGTCTACATTGTATGCTTTTTTCAAGCACTTAAAAGGGGTCTTTTGAGGGTGTAGCGAATTTTTATAAATTTTGGCGAGCGAGCGCAGCGAGCGAGCCGAAAATGTTTGTATTTCAGCTTACAAAACATGGAATTCTTGCCATTTTTTGCTTATAAAATCTTACAATTCTAATCAAGATATAGTGACGGCCTTATAGATAACGATTTATACCAACAAACTGAGGACTTTAAAAAAATACTCTAAATTAGTGCGCGCGAGTGAGCCGAAATTTGTATATTTCTGCGTCATCATCACGTTTTGTTCTTATCTCTCTATATATAAATTTTGGCGAGCGAGCGCAGCGAGCGAGCCGAAAATTTTTGTATTTCAGCTTACTAAGCATGGAACTCTTGTCATTTTTTGCGTATTAAATCTTACAATTCTAATCAAGATATATAGTGACGGCCTTATAGATAACGATTTATACCACCAAAGTGAGGACTTGAAAAAATACTCTAAATCAATATGAGCGAGTGAGCCGAAATTTGTATATTTCCGCGTCATCATTGCGTTTTGTTCTTATCTTGTTTGATTTGGGGTTTTTTTGCGCCCCCCCCCCCCTATGTTCGAAACCGTTGGCGCCTTTTGATCCAATTGGCGATCGCTTCAGAACGAAAGAAATTGCAGCCGCTGCTCAGTGAAACATTTTGCCTGCTAGATATTAAATGACATGTGTGAACACAATAGACATTGTCATTTTGTCCGCGTCATCATCAAGTTTTGTTCTTACCTTCTTTTTGTATATATTTGGCGAGCGAGCGCAGCGAGCGCGCCGAAAATTTTTTTATTTCAGCTTACGGAACATGGAATTCTTGTGTGAACACAATAAACATTGTCATTTTGTCCGCGTCATCATCATGTTTTGTTTTTATCTTGTTTGATTTGGTTTTCTGCCACCCTCCCCCCCCACCATTCTCCCCCCCCCCCCCCTTCCGGGCGAGTTTTTTTTTTTTTCTTCTTCTTCTTCTTTTTTCTTTTCTTCTTCTTCTTCGTTTTTTTTTCTTCTTTTCTTCGCTTTTTTTTTTCGTTTTTTTGCGCCCCCAAGGAGTGGCGCCCGGGGCACGTGCCCCCCTTGCCCCCCCCCCCCCTAGATACGCCACTGAATACAACGCAATACAATACAATAATTTTTTCCCCTCAATGGGATATTCATTATTCAATTCAATTCAATACAATATACATCAAGAAAAAAAGGTGTCGAAAAAGACACCATAATGCATTACAATGCAATGCAATACAATGCAATACAATACAATACAATACAATGCAATGCAATACAATACAATACACTACAATACAATACAATGCATACAATACAATACAATACAATACAATACAATACAATACAACACAATACAATGCAATGGAATACAATACAATACAAAACAATACAATACAATACAGACCAATACAATACAATACATTGCATTACAATATAACACAACACAATACAATGTAATACAATGCAATGCAATACAATAGAATTACAATACAATACAATACAATACAATACAGTACAATACAATACAACGCAATACATTACAATAATTTTTCCCCTCACTGGGATATGTGTATTCAATTCAATTCAATACAATATACATCAAGGAAAAAGGTGTCTAAAAAGACACCATTTTTTCTGAAACACTATGCAATAAATGATTGATAAATTTCCCGTGAGGGTCAGGGCGCTTACACTATTGCAACAAAGAGAGAGAGAGAGATTAAAGGCTCTGTTAACATGATTGCGATTAGATTTATTGTTATCAGTCGAGGGGAGGAGGGCATTGTATTCAGGGCCCTCTATCAGAATAGCCTTTACTGAGGACTGGACAGGTGTACCCACGAGCTGACCGCGAAGAGCAACTGTACAATCCGTGTATGACACATGCATGACATAGGGAAAATGATTGTAGTTTCTCGTATACATTGCAGTCAATTATCCACTTTATTGCGGACAAATGATTTGACGATGGTAGATAATGACCAAATACTGCTGATCTAATCTTAACTAGTTCAATATTTTAAGGAAAAAAAGACATTTAGCCCTGGGTATATAGAGTTAATTATGATACTGTTCTGTCTTGGAGCAAAATGTGTTCCTTGTATAGATATTCGGAATGTACTACATTACTAAAGTAGCGTAGCAGTAGTATTCAAGATGATATAATGATGATGACAGGAATAATGATAATAGGCCATATAATAATAACAATAATAATAATAATACTGATAATTATCATAACATTAGTAATAATAATAAAAATGATATGATGATAATACAATCATAATTATAATAACAAAAATAGTGAAACCAATTAGAATAAGAATGGCAATGGTAACTAGAAAAGCACTCTGAGAGCGCAGACCTCCGCCAAGCAGCTACTTTCCACCGTAATCTTGCTTTTCCATAGAGATCAGTGATTTCGACCCACTAAAAAAATCGCCCGATTTCCCAATATAGAATCCTTTGTTACGTCATAAACCCTCAGCTGCACGGCGCTCTTTAGTGCGCGCATGCAAACTTCAAATACGTGCAGCCTGAACTCCCAAGTTCATTGACCCTACCTGCCAAAATATCAAAAATCCTTAATAAATTCCCCACAACTTCTTGGATCACTACCAAAAGTTAACTGTTTGTTACTTGTGTCATTCTCAACCTTTCTTGCAAGTTTCATCCCAATCCATTTAGTACTTTTTGAGTTATTTTGCACACGGACAAACTAACTAGCTAACGAAAGAACAAACAAACCAACGGTAACGAAAACATAACCTTCTCCCTTGGCGGAGGTAATAATGTCTCTTTTTCTCCAGGGAAGCCTCTGCAGTGTTGATACCGTTTTACACGAGGAACCTGCCATGAAAATTTAATACCCTGGCTTTGCCAAAAACCCATACATACATTTCGGTCGAGCAGAGAGGGTTACATGGTGGGTAAAACATCCTGTCCAAAGACGGATCTTAAGTGAAACTTGATATCATATTGAACGAAAGCCAGATTTAGGTGAGCGCTCCATTGATTTGGTTCCAACCTATCAGAGCACGAGGATTTTGAGTGAAATTTGAGTTTTTACAAAGCCAAGCCCAAACGTTTTGCTATAAATCAGGTGAACCTGCAATATCTTGTCAACAGACAACTGGACGGTGAGCGGACATCTTACCCACTCCTTCAACTGTCGACCTTGCAACTTCTTCCACTGACAGTCTTTCATCAACTACGATTTCACCATGGAGAAATCAGAATCACAGGTAAGCTTTCCAGACTGACTTTTAACATCACAGAAATGATTTGGCAGTATTATTCGCACATTTAGGTGTGTTTTTGAAGCATTAATTTACTTAGCTCGTCTATCCCTTTTAGATGCAAAATAATTTGCAAGCTATAGCACAAAAACGTTATCAGCATCATTCAGTGATCAATTGTAAAATGTTATATAGATCAATTTGACATAAATACATCTTATATGTATAATGGTGTTGTTGCTGTTTTTTTTAATGTTCCACGTCCAACAAGCTTAGCTTTTTAGAGTACACTTTTCCATCATTATGATTACTTCTTCTTTGTTGTTACCTTCACAACTCAGTGTGCACTGTTGTTTTTATTGTTATAACACCATTCGTGCGTATATTTTATATTGTGTTCAATTAATTGTCCTTTCCAGCTGCGTGAAGTCAAACTGACACATGTACCGCTTTGTATCATATATTTTGTTTTGATGGAAATATATAAACTATTGAATTGAATTAAATTGAAACACTTTCCGTACTAGCTATTCCAAGCTAATGCGGCCTCATTGCAATCTTTCAAAGAATTTGCAATTCCCAAAGTCCTTTCAACTGTTCAAGGAAGACAGCAATTAAGTAACAGATCTATATACAGTGGCATTTTTGGCAATGAGCATATTATCATGATGATTATCATAATCGACGTTGATATTCTACGTGCATCTAAGATCTTCGCACAGTTAAAGAGATCGTATGTGACCGTGTATCTCAAAACGAACATAAATTCGCACACATTGATTTTGCGTGAGGACTGAAAATAAGTGAAATGGGTCAACCTAGCCGAACTTGACTTTCTCATATTTTCTGAAAGAGCGGGTCTTCTTTTACATTATGCTAAAATTTGCATGGTATCATAAAACGGGCAGGAAAGTGTGTTTTTTTTAGCAGTTTATCTCGAACGTTTTTGGTAGAATAGTGTGATTAGGTGTGTCTTTAGAATCCCTTTTTCATTTCTGAAAAACCTTGTCCACACTCTTCACTTTCAACTATAATAACTTTTGAATGCTACTGCTTTGAAAGTTGGCATTAATTATGGACAGAATGTGTTAATGAGGCATGCTTAATTTCAGTTTAATTTGATAATTTCTTCATTGTTGTTACTCTGGTGGTTTATTTCCTGTTTTTTGTCCCATTCATCGCACAGCACGGTTTGGTAAAGATTAAGCGCTTGAATAGACACTGTACTTCAAAGCCACTTTTCTCAGTTCACACTTTTTCTGAGTTTGTGCTTTCTTTCCAGTATTTAGATAGGTTAGAGTCCATTTGATTTGAGTTATACATCATTTTAAAGCTTAAAGTCTGCTCTTTCAGAATATGGTCTTAACTAAAAAGTCATGTCTGGCGACTTTTTGTTTGTTTGAGGTGCAGGGTCACGTATAATTTCGGTTGAGATTTGACTTCAGGTTCTAACTTCTGTTGATAATACTTTTTTTTTCTCGAGATAATGAGACACTTCTTACGAAATATGAAAGTGCGTAACATAATTCGAAGTTAAATTCAAAGTTTATTATTGATGGAATTTTGTTTGGAAATAGCCAGGAAACCCGAAACATATCGATGTAAATAACATCTTTAATTGGGATTACTTTGTAAAAAGTATTGTTCCGGATATCTCAGCCAGTTTAAAACCAATTTGCATCAAGCAAACTTAGATTTCCTCGTAGCATTATACTCAGTATAACATTTCATTTCAAGTGGATTCTAAGTAGGACCTATCTTGCAGAAGGCTGAATCATAAAAACTGAATCATAACGTAAAAAAAAAACTATACCATTCCTTTAATATTTCCGAAGTTCACTTCTGCTCATTCAAACTTTCACATCCAAATACCTCAAAACTCCCAACCCCCTCCTTTGCCTACCTTAGTGCGACAATAATTCTTCGTCTCTGCCACCATACGCCGAGATGGGGGCAGATACGGCGCCACCAAAAGCCTCGCGTTTCACCTCGTGGAGGATCCCCTGTACCGCTGTACTCATCACAGTTCTACTTGTAGCCGGTGCCATCACAATCACTGCAATGGCTCACAAGGGGAGTCCTCAATGCCCGCAATCAGCAAACAGTAGTCGCCCGAATCAAGTCCTAGATCATGATTCCGTGAGTGCAAAGATACTTTACATACTTTATGAATACCATTTTGATTATGGTCATGGTGAAAATGATCACAATTCCCCCCCCCCCAAAAAAAAAAAAAAAAACCGTAGCATTAATTCAACCTTAGATTTGTGTGCGTGTGTGTGTGTGTTCCACTGTGGTTATATTTTTATTGAGGCAACATTTTAGAAATTCACTTTATGCAGATAATCATATTTCATGGATAGCATGGAAGTTCTAAAATGCAGATTACATTTACAAACACTTGACGAAGACTAAGAAAGCGTAAAAGACAAAAAAAAAAGGTACAGATAGTGAGACTTATGTTTCTTTTTCTGTGGTATGAAAAGAATATCTACTCAAAATTTACCCCCAAAATTAATCAATTATGAACTCTATTTTTATAATAGATGAAACTGCATTACTTGGTTTATTTTCATGTCGTCCTAATAAGTTTCACATTAGACTAATTTTTGAAAGGTATCAGGATATTGGCTGAATCTTCAAATATCGTGCCCAAACACAAGTTGCTACGTCATAACAACCGATTAACCCTGTAGAGTCAAGGCTGTGTTTACAAACTGATCACGTGATTTGCAGACTGGGCACGTGGAGCTGAGGGGCGAAAACGGGGAATCTGCCTCCGAAACCGTGACCTACAACAGCGCCCTCAACACTGTTCTCATCAACGCTCCTGGTAACTTCAGCGGCAGCTCGCCAGCCACGATCGCGATCGACTTCGATCGGGTGAGTTCGATTTCGTGTTGGCCCCAACATTTACTTTTTTTTTTCATGAAATGCAATACCAAAAAGATAAAGCATACATGAAATAATATGATAACAATAATACAATTACATAAAAAATGATACAAATAACAATGGAATCGTCCACTTCGAGCGTTACTCCTGACTGTACGGTCTCCATTTTTCGTCTCATCTTTCGTCTCAATTTTTCGTTTTATATCTTCCTCTTGGAGTCGACTTTTTAAAAATTATTTGTCATTTTGTACAAAGTTTGCATCGTGGAACATTTTGGTCAGTTATGACGGCTCGTTTTCTGTTGGATGGATGGCGGGTGGTGTGGTGGTACTTTACGACTTTTTGAAATCAGAATTGTTTGTAACAGGACACACATGCGCAGGGACAGTGCAATACTTTAATGAGTAGTTGCCATTTAGTTACAATGTTCTGTTTCCTTCTACATATTTGCATGTCTGTATTCCATTGTTTGAAGAGCTTGCTTCCAAAAAGCGCTAAATCCATCATTTTCAATGGATTTAGAGCTTTTTGGTCGCAAGGGCGGTTTTTTTTTTTTTTTTTTTAGATTATTAACACGATTTTCATGCCTGAGTGCATGGCAATAAATGACTTGAATCTTCGCAAAATGTTTTTTCACACTGTTGACGTTTCTATAAATTGAATAGAATGAAATATATTAGAACTTTTCGAGCATCATCCAAGGAAAACAAAACAAATATATGGGAGGGGGATACCCCACCCCTTCCGACCCTCCTGTTGTAGCTCGGCGATCCTCCTCATAGGTTGTATAGTCGCGACATTTTGTGTGTAATAGCAATATCATTAATTTGCATTGAATTGCATTGCATTACTTGTTTTTATGCAATGACAGTGATAAATTACAAGGTACTAGAGGGGTCAATTTTGTTCAGATAAGTTTATGAACGAATAGTCCAAACACCTTAAAAATCATTTTAAATCACATGTATACAAATCACGTTCATGTTTTGTACAATGATGAGTATTTTATGTGGTTATGTCTGAAAGATATTCATCTGTTCATCTCTTAAAGAGTAACTTGCGAAGTTCAGCATTGTGTAGGACAAGGTAGCCCCCTCCCACTATGGATCTTTTTTCATTTCTTTTTTCGAATCGAAAAAGAACACATAGAAAACACTTTTTGTGGAATATTCGGAATAGTTTCATCCCCAAAGGGTACCGACTCTATAAGCCTATAAGAGGGACGGTCGAGCTGTAACAGGCTCTGATCAACAGGAGGGTCGGAAGGGGCTGGGTATATCCCCTTCCGATTCGAGGGAACTTATGCATTTTTAGAATTGAAATTCAATAATCCCGCGCAAAATTTTGCTAGAATGTCCGGAAATTTGCATCAGGGAATTGTAGTAAGTCTGAATTGAGACCAATCGGTGGAAGGATCGATGAGGAAGGAGGTATCCCTCTCCGATATGCTTCTGCACTTAGATAATTGAAATTCAACAATCTCGTGCACATTTAGTGGAATTACCTTGGGAAACTTGTCCCAAAGTATACTAAATCTCGGTGGGAACCCAGCGGGGAGGATGTGTTTATCCATGGGAGGGGTTGACCTCCCTCCCATGAGATGGAGATTTTGTATTTTCATAACTGAAATTCAACAATCTGGCGCACACTGAGGTCCAAACAGTTAGACAGTTTTCTATAAAATAAAAAGGCCAAACAATTTCACATCTCGAGAATTCCTGGGGCGGGGAAGGGGCAAAAATTTTCATGGGGGGAGGGGGGGGGGTGGCCCACCCCCATGTTAACTAGGTAACTCATCATGTCGTAGGAAAATGGTTGTGAGTTCCTCCTATTTGTGTATTTTTTTTTTTGACGCATCACCATGAAGTCCCGATGTACACTTAAATTAAATATATCAGAATTGTTTCTTTAAATCCTTTCTGGCAGAATGTGGTGTTTATGAACATCCATGATCAAAACACGTGCGTGGGTTTCGCCCTTGAAGACAAACTGGCACAGAAGGCAAAGAACTTCACCAGGAACAAGGAACATAATCAGGTATCATTATTTTATAGAGTTTGCGTATGGTATTGTGAATGTATACACGTGCACAGGAGCGGATCCAGGAATTCTGTAAAAGGGGGGGGGGGCAACTAATATTTCTGGTGCCACTTCTGGGTTTCATTTCGTATTCTTTTTTTATTTATTTTTTTTTATAAAACAAAAAAAAAATAAGGGGGGGGGCATGCGCCTGTTGCGCCCCTCTTGATCCGCCACTGCGTGCATGTTTATAATCCTATATGTATATGATAGTGTGTAATATTTGATATAATATATGTTTATGTGCATGAGTTTTTGTGTATATGTGTGTAAATATCATTCGATTGAAGAGGCTCGAGGACCCATAAATCACAAGGTTACGGGAAGTGGAGTTGTTGTGGGTGTGGAGGTGTCCTCCATGCTATCTACCGTTACCACTTTTGAAGCTTAATCAGTGTTTGTAGTTTGCTTTGAAAAGTAAGAACCAACTTGATTACTTGTTTGTTAGGAGAATCTATTATACTTGACATGCCTTTTGATCCGATTGCTCCTTAAAACAAGCGCTTTCTCTCAAAGTTCCGCCCCCATCCATTACACATGCCTGCTTCTAATTCGTGTGTGTGTGTGTGTGTGTGTGTTCCGTATAGTTGATGTTGATTTGAGTTTATTGAATTAATCTAAAATAGTACTTTATTTTTTCCCTCGTTTGTTTCCCTGTTTGTTCATTCAGGTCATCGACTTGGTCTCGGACAAGATGGAGACAGAGAATTATCGTGACGTAGGAATAATTCCGGCTGGCTACGTCCAGGCCGCCAACGGACCTATCATCCGCGGGATGTGCAGCGGTCGAATGTCTCAGTGGCTGGAGGTGGGGACCGATGGAGAGATGTCGCAAGGGCGGAAGCGGCGCTTCTGCTTCCGAATCTGCGCTAATGTTTTTGGCGCCAGAGTATGCTACTGGCGATGTTAAGTTACAGACTAAGACAGTCTGAATGGCTGGTATCGCTCTACTGTCACAATTCTTAAAGTCTGCGAATTAGATTTCATGAGCCTGTCACCTTTTGGCCACCCCTGAAAATTGAAATGACTTTCCTATAAGCTGGTATGTTTTATAGAGGTAATTCAAACATTTACTCAGAATGATAAAACTGAAACTTCTTTATGATGAAGGGGAAAACAATAGATTTCCACAGAAATTATCCAGACCCCCCAAAATTCCAAAATCCTCCGTTTGAAAGGAAAACGTATATTCTAGTAACATGAGTTTTTTTTTTGTTTTTTTTTTCATTTGTTTTCCCAAAAACTGAGGGACGTATCACCGCCAGATTTCATACAAGATGTTAGGAGACAATAATGTTAAGTATTCTTTAAATCATGCCAACTATCATGGCACTGAACCTTTCAAGTGACATTGAAATTGAGAAACTGAAGATTTCTGATTTGCCAACATATACTACCAGACCTTTGTTCGTTTGTTGTGTTTTCAAAGTGACAAAGAGTTGATGTACACGACCGATATACTATTAAGTTGTAATACCACTACTTCTTCTATTTCTATAAGAATAATTATACTGTATAAAACACATATCTTGTATGATGTTCCTGTGGGAACAAGGTTTTGTTATCAATACTCAATTATGATTAGATCATAATAGTATAGATGTCTGTCCTTAGCTGACATAAGATAAAATTGCACTTTCACCTTTCGCTTTTAAGATTGCCAAAGCTATAGGATAAGTAGGATAGGACTGGTATAGTGAAAATGTTTTAAGAAGTCAGTTGTACAACCTTTGCTCTGTTCATATACCAATGATTTCGGTGTTAACTCTGTGCCAGAATCAGCAGAATATATTCTGTTGAGACAAATGCCTTCGATAGAAATCACTGAGATAAAATAAAGAGCATAAATATTCGAACCTAGGTGTAATAAAAATTGAAGAAAATTGAATGACAGATAAGTGCCGATAAATAAAAAAAAAACCCAAACAATTCCAGGCGTGTATCCTATATATGAAGAGCTTGCGTCCAATAGGCTCTAAATCCATCATTTTTCAATGGTTTTAGCGCCTTTTGGAAGCAAGCTCTTCATATAAATTACTTATCTATATTTCGCGATCTTGATCTCGTAAAAAGTGAACATCTGTGTCTACAAACATTTTCCTAAATGTCGAATTGTCAGTGCAGTAAAATATAAAGAGAGTCTGGCCAACTCGGTTTCGCCATAGATTAATGCGTTTTGAGGCCTGCGATTAGTCAAAATTGGTCCCGTGATTTTCGTGGAGCCATGTCGTTACCAAATTGCGCTTTGACGCAGTGCCCTTTGTCAATTACCCTTTATTTTGCTTGCTTTCATTACGACGTCTGAGAGTACACGATATAACCAACTAAGGCGTAATATGCTGAGTAACGACATGGCGTCTAATTTAGCAGCTAGCCAGACTCTCTTTATATATAGCACTGCAAAATGTTTTAAAGTATAACAGTATTTTTGCATCTTGTAACCTATTCTTATAACCAGTCTGTCTTGCCTAATATATACATACCAGAATAAAAGAGAAAATGCATTCTAAATGAATCAGCCTGCATACTTTGATTTGCATCAATTCACTATGGTTCGAAACATCTCGAAATGGCTTTGCAATTGTAATGGAGTGGCTGTAAAATCGCATCTTTTCGTACTCTACTATTACCCTTTGTGACATAAAACATAATATAAATTATTCTCTCTACCCTTCCACGGGGCTTGAACAAAACAGAAAATAAAGATATTCAAAATACATGCACATATCGATGTGAACTTATTGTGTTAGTCTAACATGTGAAATCACACACTTTAACAACTGAGTTTAAGGGATGGTATAGTTTGGTGGAGATGAAGATTGAGCTTTTAACTTTTTGCGAGATACCAAGAAACCTCTTATAAAATAGTAGATACAGCGCATACCATTCTAAGAGGAATGCAAAGTTTATTTGATGAAAATCGGTTTTAGAATGGCTAGGACATCGTAAAAAAAAGTAAAACAAAGCGATCGTAATAAAAGGCGGGTCCCACCTTTTATTAGGATTACTCTGTTTTGCTCTTTCATATTTCATAAGAGGTTTCTCATTATCATAAAATCACCAAAAAGTGTTAGAAACCTGGAGTTAGGTCTCAACCAAAACTATACGATCCCTTTAAATATTTGCCCAAGATAATCACGATACTGCAATCTATTAACATGACTCAGAGAGTTTTTTCTTGTCTTTTTATTTGAAAGACATACACATGTACATGTCCAAAGAAACATATTCGCCTAGTCTAACATATAAATACACACAAAGGAAAAAGAAAAAGCAGACAAGCTTAAATTTGTGCCACAGGCAAGTAGAAACTGCAATTTACTGACAAAGCTTTAAAAATTCCTTACTCTATAAGTTGAACTAGAAGTATCACTAAAGATGATTAATACCCCTGCTCCCGCAGCCCATATTCCTATGAAAAAGAAGTGAACCAGGGTTTGATAAAAGTTATGTATGTGTGTGTGTGTCTGTCTGTCTGTGTGTCTGTGTGTTTGTGTGTATGTGTGTATGTGTTTAGTAGCTTGTGAGTATCTTGTGAGCTTGACTCCTTTACAATATTGTGGAAGTAGTTCACGCCACAACATTTTCAATAAAATATACCGTTACCATGGCAACGCCTTTTCGGGTACAAACAAAAAGTGTGTCTTTCATAACAACACCTATAGATCATCATACATACCAAATTTGAAATAAATTGCTTGTAAACTGTGGAAGTAGTTAACTCGAAAAAAGTTTTGGGAAAATTGTGGTTACCATGACAATGCTTTCTCCGACAAACACGAAAAGATGTCTTGCACATCTACACTACAAAGTCATCATGTATCCCAAATGTCATCAAAATTGCTTCAAAACTGGAGGAGGAGTTCGAGACGCAAGATTTGCAACGGACCGCCCGACGGACCGACCACACGCTGATTCTTATCTAACCCCTTATACACTTCGTGTATGCGGGGGTATGGCAATATCTTTCTAGCAAGAGGCTAACAAAATCAAAGGCATATGATATTACAGTATTTTGACTACTCCCCCCCCCCCCCTGAATTTACCTTTCTTTTGCTTTGTGATATACATAGTTAAACTTAAGAGGTGATAGACATTTTGAATTGAATTACTGAAACTGCACTGGTCTTACACTTGAGACATAGTGAACAGTTGTCAAATTAGCAAACAGTTCTGCACTTGCCTGAAAATGTATTTGTTCTCTTAATTCTTATATCGATCATGATTATGTCAAACAGCATTATATAATGGTTATAAAAAATACACCAAACGATGTCTTCGGCTTAACGAGCTAAATCATATATCATTATAGAAGAGTAAGAACAAAATTTTTGACCATAGCAAAATATTTCATTGAACTCTTTACACGAACAAAAGATGCGTACTTTTCTCTTCATCTTTATACAAGATATACGCAGACTATCTGCCTCTAACTGAATTACAACATATAATGGATGTTAAAATCTTGAACATCTCAGGAATGATACCAGTTTCATCACTGATGGTGATCAATCCCGTTTCGGACAAACCCTAATCAAGTTGCATTACACAAAACCACGGAGTTAATTGTAGCTCCATGCCCCCCCCCCAAAAAAAAAAATTATATATATATATATATATATATATATATATATATATATGTATATATATATATGTATATATATATATATATATATATATATATGTATATATATATACATATATACACTGTATATACATACAAGTATATCAAGAAAATCTATTCGCAATTGATATCGACGTTGTAATTCACGGTATGAGAGTAAAAACGAGAACTTTTGTAACATATCATTAACAATAAAGAAATGAATAAATGACAAATAAATGAATGAATAAATAAATGAAAACATCAGGATTAAACTTCATTGCCTTCTCATTTACTTTTCTCTAGAAATTTCCCCTAGTGTTGACGTGCAATGCATTCACATAGTTCTGAAAATGCCAATTGATAGTGCTCAGTAATAAAAGAAAAAAATATAATTATATTGCATGACTTCAACGAAACTGAGTGAAACATAAGCAGTAAAAAGTTTGTCTAAAAACTAAATCTATCCATGCAAGTTCAAGTATTCTGATATATCCTGCGTAAACAAATATTAATATATATATATCATTTTTCTCTTAATTCCACCATAAATATCCAGACTCACTTGCCACATTAGTTTCCGTCCATCGTACTCGGGGCTCGATCAATACACCTTCTATGTTTTCAACAACACGCGTGATTTACGTCTATGCTATCCACCCCTAGGGTTCGTGTTTGAGAAGAGCACCTCGTGCCGAGTAAACTGCTGGAGGTGCTTCTAGAGAAAGGAACAATAAAAAAAAAAATAAAATGATTTTCTAGTCTATCGATACCATATTCCTACAATAGTCAAATCATATGCATGGCAACATTTCTGCATGAACAAAATTGGGCTTGACTTCCTCAGAATTTATGTTTCAACAACGTTAAATAAGCATTCATGCGAATCTCTCATTTACATTTCGTACTTTTGTGCTGCTATCGAATCAATGAATGATTGCATTATGTAAATGATTTACACGGCCTCCTATAACATTTACAACGCGACCTCACTTCACATAACTGCTGATAAGACATGGGCAGCGCAGTGCAAATAGCCTCACAAATTATATGTCCCCATCGTGTCGCCATCTCTGGCGTGTTCTTATTCCCCTCTAAACGTTATTTCCATGCATGTGCTTTAATGCCATAATGACGGCACAACCAATTTGTGTGCCAAAAGGTAACCGGAACAAGTATCTGCTGTTCAAATCTATAATTCTACGTTAATGTTGGAAATGCCTGCCACACATGGACAATGTATTTGATTTCTCCTCTTTGCTAATATCGGAAGAACTTCGCTAAAATGCAAAACTCTCCAGAAATCAACAAAGAGTATCGCCACTAACATTTTTTTTTTTTATTCAGAAAACGTGCACGATGTCGGTAATCGTCGAATGTCACGTGGTTTGCATCCCCCCCAAAAAAAAAGAAAAGAAAAGAAAACAACAACATCAAAGCACCAAGAAATAAGTGAAAAAAAATTAAGGTACATTGTACTGTTTACCATTAGAAGCAGTGATTTAGAAAATGTTCGAGTTATCACACGTAATGCATATGTGTAGTTCAGTCATGTCAGTTGTATCATAAAACACCCTACCATAAATTATAAGATTTCGCAACAGAACCTGAAAATATAAGGAGATATCACTATTTATCTCAATAAACCATAACTGTAGACAGATTAATCTAAAAACAGTCCTACTATAATCATTGTTCACATTTTGTACATTTAGAAATACTTAACATTGATTATACTGCTTAACATTTTAACGTCGGTTGTTTCTATCCTTAAAATAGTTTTATTTTAGAACTATTTTGAAGCACTAAAGCTATAGGTTTTTGTTTTATCTGCAAATATATGCCTTTGATTACGAACGATGCTGAATTATACGTAGTGGCATAACTACGGGGGGGGGGAGGGGGCATCCGCTGGTTTTTTTTTTAAAAAAAACTTACCAAAATGGTATTTCAAGGGTTAGAAACTGCTTTTGAAATCGACATGAAAGGCTTATCAAGAAATAAGATATTTTTCTAAGATTTCTTTTAACCTAAATTAAAGATGTATATCAATTGAAACATTGTTCAAAAAGCCCGGAGCCGACAAAAGATTGTGATTCAGCGTGATTCCTGGTTGGCATCCTGAATATAAGCAGGATTTGCGCAGTGTACTCAGAACATCCGAACGGCAAAAGCAGTCGCTGCAATGTTGCGCAATGTGGTGTAGAATGTACACCTTTGTACCTTACGCTTCATTATACAATGTATCAAAGCTAGATCTTTGATTTTGCAGTGTGGCTTTACATACTAGTCTACATTAATAAGTCTACATGTATGTGGCAAAACTCTCATTGAAAAACAAAAATAATGTACATTAATACTCATTATGCTCAGGAAACACTGCAAACCTCAGACATACTGTACTGCTTGAAAAGCGGTGTGCAACTTGTAAGATAACCAAGAAATTTTGGTGACAGGATAAAGCGGGAAGGAAAGCTTGGCTATATCTGTGTTCACAAAGTGCCAAATGAAATGAAAATAAAATGACAAATTTAAAGACTTAAATGGAACTAGATTACACACAAATCACGGACTTATCAATTGTTGTCATTTCAGTATTAGAATGGGTAAATACACTGTGCATGTATATGAGAAATTCACTTTTTACTGTCTTTTCCTTTTTTTTTACATGTGTCTTTGTTGAGCTGCACCACCTCTGTTTCCTTGTGCTAGAGTGACAGTGATCCTATAGTATGTATCACACGTACATGACATAGGGGAACTGATTATAGTATCTCGTATACATTGCAGTTTGATTATCCACTTTATTGCGGACAAATGATTTGGCGATGGTAGATAATGACCAAATACTACAGAGCTAATCTTAACTAGTTCAATATTTAAGGAAAAAGAGACATTTAGCCCTAGATAGAGTTAAGTAGGGCCTATTTGATACTGTTTTGTCTTGCTAACTAGAGCGATCTGTGCTCGTTGTATAGATATTCGGAATGTACTACAATACTATATATAGTAGCGTAGCAGGAGTATTCAAGATAAAATAATGATGATGATAGGAATAATGATAATAGGCCATATTAATAATGATAATAATCATAACAATAATAACAATAAATGATAACGACAGTGATGAAGATACTAATGATAATAATAATTATTATTATTTTACTATTATTATCATTATTATCATTGTTTGTATTATTATTATTTTTATTATCATTATATCAATAATAGTGAAACCAATAAGAATATGAATGGCAATGATAATAATGTTTCTTTTTAACCAGGGAAGCCTCTAAAGTGTTGACACCGTTCTACCCGAGGAACCTGTCTACCCTAGCTTTGCCAAAAACCCATTCATACTTTTCGGTCGAGCAGAGAGAGTTACAAGGTCGGTAAAATATCCTGTCCAAAGACGGATCTTCAGTGAAACTTGTAATCATATTGAATGAAAGCCAGATTTGGGTGAGCACTCCATTGATTTGGTTCCAACCAATCAGAGCGCGAGTATTTTGAGTGAAATTTGAGTTTTTTTTTTTTTTTAATCAAGTGAACTTGCAGTGTCGTTTCATCAGTCAACTGGACGGTGAGCAGAACTACAACCAACTCCTTCAACTGTCAACCTTGCAACTTCTTCCACTGAGAGTCTTTCATCAACTATACGACTTATTCACCATGGACAAATCAGGATCCCTGGTAAGCTTTCTAAACCGACTTTTAACATCCCCCCAGAAAAATGGATCTACAGGGTTATTCTTATCATTCTTCTCATGTTTTAAAGCATTGAAGTTACTTAACTTGTGCATCCCAATTGGATGCAGAATAATTTGTCATGGTATACTAAGTAGATTACACTTTGTTTTTGCAATCGCATTGCAATCTTTCAAGGAATTTACGACTATCCTCCAATTTCAAACAGCAACAATAAGCATTGTTCCTCGCAGCCGTCAACTGAAGACAAAATAAAGTGACAAATATACTATTGCAACCATAACAATGACCACATTACGACAAGGTCGACATTGATATTCTTAATTCTTCTTTAATAGGTGTTTGCGCTTTCAGAGCGCGCATAGTTCATTCCTGTTCATCATTTTTCACACTCCAACAACCCGAAACTTTATACAACGCCCTCTTTTCTTGCCTACCTTTATAGTACGACAATCCCTCGTCTCTGCCAGCGTACGCCAAGATGGAGGAAGACACGGCGCCACCCAGAGGCTCGCGTTTCGCCTCGTGGAGGATCCCCTGTACCGCTGTACTCATCACAGCTCTTCTTGTAGGCGGTGCCATCACAATCACTGCAATAGTTCACAAGGGGAGTGCTCACTGTGAGCAACCAACCGACGGTGGTCGCCCGGACAGAACACGCGATCAGATCCTTGATCATGATACAGTGAGTACATCGTTTTCATACATAGATACCAAATCGATGTGTAGATTCATAATTATGTAAACTATGAAAAATGTTCTTTAAACCTCTGCTCCTATGCATACTGTTTATATAGATGTTAGTCTTTCTATGAATATAGCAACTGTACTGCTCTGCTGAGAATAAAATACGAATGGTTACATAACAGTGTAATCATCCACATCTTTTATGTCTTTGTTCTCATGTTTAATAAGGACTTCCCGCAGAATAGTCATAGGCAGACGGACAGATACAAAATACTAAATTTAGATTAATGATCAGTTCATTTGGCAGAAATTACAAACACTTTTAAAGAAGATATGATATTTTTGTCGCTTGAACCCTGTGATAGGATATTTTTTGTTGTTAATTTACATTTCCAAGAATGTCGGAGTATCCAATTAACTTTTCAATTACCATGCATTTCATTTCACTCCTTCGTTAAAGCCTTCATATATTAAAACATTCTTATTTGTAAATCATCATATTGCATGAACCGCATAAGAATTAAAAATGGAAATTGCGATATTAAGAACGAGTTTTGACCGAGACTTAAAAGCTAAAAAAACCTAAATAGCCATAAGTTATGTAAGACTGTCATGCTTAATTTTCTCTTGCATACAAATAATGTCTGCCATGAAATTAAACCTAAAATTAATCAATAGATTATGATTATTCTTATCTGATAGTACAGTTTCTTTATTTCGATGTTGACGTGACTGATAGGATTGTAATAGAGAACATTTTTACAGATCTCTCTAAGTGATTTCTACTGCACGGTTTAATTCGTGCTTCTGAGTCCTCATACATGGAACATACTGCATCTGCCCCTGCGTTTCACATTACAGATTGCCTTTGAACAGTGTCAACATACATGCGAGGATTCTAATATCATGACCGAACATGAGTTGCAACACCATGATACAATTTGTATACTAGTAACCGACTAGTTCGTATAGAGTCAAGGCCGTGTTAACTGATCACGTGATTTGCAGGCTAGGAACCTAGAGCTGAGGGGCGGAAACGGAGAGTCTGCCTCTGAAACCATGAACTACAACAGCGCCCTCAACACTGTTCTCATCAACGCTCCTGGTAATTTCAGCGGCAGCTCGCCAGCCACGATCGCCATCGACTTCGATCGGGTGAGTTTGATTTCGTGCTGCTTCCTTTTTGTTTTCACATGATTTTTTTTTCCATGACAAACTGTAATTACATGACAAGCAGGAAATGTGCGATACGATAAGTTGAAAATATCCACTTTGTAAGATTGTGTTTCTGCACTGACGCTCGTAACATAATTGTATCATCGTATCATTATCATAAGTGCATGAAAGGGATGAATACTACAGTGAGCCCCCATCCAGAAAAACAATGATTTAGAACAAAAATTCCATGAGAAAGAATATGTGATTTTTGTTGTTGTTGTTTGTGTGTAGGTAAATGTGTGTGTGTGTGGGGGGGGGGGGGTGGGCTGCGGGCAGGGGTCAAAGTTCCATATAACCCCTCCTCCCCTCCCCTTCGCTTATACGAGAAGAATCTTGGGAAGTTCTCTTAAATATTATATATCCAATATATAATAATAAGTTGTTGCAAACCTTGTAATCGAGGTTTGATAGCCAAAATGATTGATCATAAATAGCTGTGAATAAAGATTATAGATCTGTGTGAGTGAAACACTTTCATGACGATATCAAACGAAATAAAGTATAGTTCAGTGTGGTTAATATGTCTGATACACTCCATGGATACACTTCAATCGCCTTTCTTTCTGTCGTATTCTACATGCTACTCAGTTCTCGTATCCTCTTTCATCTAGTATTGTTTTAATATAATATTCTTTCCGCAGAATGTGGTGTTCATCAATGTTCACGATCAGAACTCCTGCGTGGGTTTCGCCCTGGGAGATGAAATGGCGGAGGACACGAAAAACCTCATTAGGAACAATGATCACAATCAGGTATGCAAATTCGTGCAGTTGTGTGTGTGTAGGTGTGTGTGTGTAAACCCATTGGAGAGCCTCTAGGGCATAATTCACGTGATTACGGGAAATGCCGGTGGTTGTCGTGGGAGGTGTTCTTGTCCCTCAAACTGTCTCTGCGTCTACTCTCATTGTTTATAACAATTAAGAACTAATTAGCATCAACTTCAGATCAGTTGAAAAAGGAATTCTTATAGGACCTTTTATGTTTGATCTACAGGATAATCTGAAATATATATTTTCATGTGTATTTTTGTGTGCTTAGCAACGCACCCTTACTCATTGCACATGGGGATTTGAAAAGTTAACACAGATTGAAAATTCTTATTTGCAATTTTGTAAAGGTCTTCTTGGTGTTCATAGGAAGACCCCTAACTGTATAGTTCATGGTGAATTGGGGAGATTTAAATTAGAGTATATTGTTGCAAAATTGAAAATGTGTATTTGAAATTTTGTAAAGGTCTTCTTGGTGTTCATAGGAAGACCACTAACTGTATAGTTTATGGCGAATTGGGGAGATATAAATTAGAGTATATTGTTGCAAGTCGTATGCTTATGTTTTGGTATAGGATAGTTCATGGAAAGCAAGGTAAACTGGCTAGCATAATGTATTCGTTTTATTTTTCTCTTTTTGAAACTTGTACTTACATCCTGCCATGGCTTGGGAAGATTAAAAGTATTTTTGATAGCATAGGATTTTCATACATTTGGGATAACCAAGCACAAGATATGGAGTTTTCTGTGTTTAAGAAAATTGTGTCGCAGAGGTTGAATGATACACGCCAACAAGTTTGGCATAACGAAATAAATGTGAATTCTCAATGTATTGTGTATCGAATATATAAGCAAAAGCTAGTGTTTGAAGATTATATGGTGCACCTTAAAGGACAAGTCCACCTTCATATACATGTGGATTGAGTGAATGCAGCAATATTAGTAAAACACATCAGTGAAAGTTTGAGGAAAATCGGACAATCCGTTTAAAAGTTATGAATTTTTAAAGTATCTGGGTAGTCACTGCTGGATGAGAAGACTACTACAGTGTGTGATGTCATATGCGTACAACCATATAAAGAAAATAAAAAGAGAATTTCACAAAACTTTACTTTTTGAATAAAGTGCACATTTCTTCGACTTGTTACTGACATATGTTAAGAGTAATATTATTCCCCCTGCCTTCTGAAAGAGAGAAGTCAAGTGTTCTTTTGTTATACGAGAAAAGTGAAAATATGTTGAATTTTCTTTATTCTTTCTTTATATCGTTGTGCTCATGTGACATCACAAGCTATAGTAGTCTTTTCATCCAGCCATGACTGAGCAGAAATTTCAAAAATGCATAACTTTTTAACAGATTGTCCAATTTTGCTCAAACTCTCACTGATGTGTTCTACTAATATTGCTGCATTCAATCAACCCACACGTCTATGAAGGTGAACTTGTCCTTTAATCCATGTGATAGGATTTTTTTTTTTTTGTAGATTTCGATGTTTAAATAATAAGCTTCCTACAGTGACTGGAAGGTATGCAAATATTCCTCGAGATGATCGAATATGTGAATGTTGCACCCTGAATCAGATCGGGGATGAATTTCATTATTTGTTTCAGTGTCCAATATTTGAAAATGATCGTAAACAAGCCATGAAGAATTTTTTTTTGGGAACGACCTAATGTATATAAAATGGATCTTTTACTTAACCACTCTACGCAAACAGTGATGTTGAAATTAGTAAAGTTTTGTAAGGTAATTGTAGATCATTTTGATAAACTTTGAAAAGATTTGCTTGTGTGTGATTATGAGTACTTATACATTAACCCTGTTAGAGGGTGATGATTGTTTAGCTTACATGTATTGCAGGCACAGTGCCTGTTATAGAAAGTAGATAGTCTGATGTATTCGTATATTCATCTCTATTCCATGTACATGTATATATCTTCATTGCATGTTTAGACTGTCATGTAGATTGTTATTCTTGCCAGTTTGTATCTTACATGTATTTATTTTTACTCACATACCCCAGAAGGGTGATTGAGTTAATAAACTACTACTACTACTACTACTACTACTACTACATGTTGTGTGCTTCTAATTTTGTTTTTCCACATAACATGTTTTTTTATATGAATTGATTGCCCAGGAAAGTTTGAATTTTTCCTTAATTGCATTGACCATTTTTGTTTCTTCAGGTCATAGACTTGGTCTCGGACAAGGCAGGAACCGGAAACTACCGAGTCGCTGGAACGATCCCTGACGGTTACCTCCAGACCGCGAACGGACCTGTCATCCGCGGGATGTGCAGCGGTCGATCCTCTCTGTGGCTGGAGGTGGAAACGGATGAAGAGATGTCCGGGAGGCAGGAGAGAGGAAGATTCTGTGCTTACGTTTGCGCGTATGTGAATGGTTTCAGAGTGTGCTATCGGAGGTGCTGGTAGAGGTATAGCACCTTCAGTTGAGACATTTCTCTTCGATAGAAATCCCTATTCTAAGAAATACACAGGCATTGCTTATTATTCTTAATCTAAGCCAAACGATAGATAATTATAATCATTTTCCCTTTTTTATATCGAAAAGGAAAATTAACGTAGATTTGTTTGTAGGAAAGTCGTTAAAATCAAAGGCTTGAAGCGTTCTTCAAGTGAAGTGCATTTCGTAAGTTCCTGAGATAAATACTAAAAGTATACAGCCAAATAACATTTCAAGATTGGTCAGTGGCTTGTGTGACAGAATCATTTTATTTCAAGAAGTATTCAAAAACACGATTTACCGAAACTGTACAACATTTCAACTGAATTCTTTACTACTAGTAAATAATCCAACGCAAAGTAGGCTATAGTTAGTGCCAATGAGCTGAGCTCGTTATATTCCTGTTTTCGTGCTGAAATTAACCAGAACATGGGGTAATTTGTGACACTGATTATACCTCCCCTCCCTACCCCTTTAAAAAAAAATGAGATTGAAGAGTCTCGAATAAATGTGCAATGACTAGTATCTAAAGTGCCGCAATGTTATGTTGCATGTTGGTATGTTATGTTGCATGTTGGTATGTTATCCGTCATACTTATCCGTGATAACTGCACATGAAGGGCATTGCCGGTATTTGAGAACAAACCCGTTTATCTTAACTATATACACATTTATTGGTATTAGATGAATTATAAATGAAACCATATACGGAAAATAGGCCTCTTAATGATTTTCACCAATTTATGATTTGAAACGTTTACAAAGGGATTTGTAATTTGCAATAATGGCACTGCTATAGAATATTGTAGCTTTTCAGGCATTATACCATCGTGACATGCATAAAGCCTTTTCCCCTCTCATACCCTACTAGCTTCCACAGGGTTTTAGTAAAAAAATAGATAAATATAGAAAGATATACGCATATACATTTCCTTATCAACATTCGGTTGTCTAAGATTCTTTCCCTCCATTCTGCTTAGCTAAATGATATGTATACGTAGATAGGTTTTCTGGGCTGCCACGTGTTCAAGCATCCGCTTGTAGTGGCAGTCCTTCTGCATGATTTCTTGGGTAATTATTTTCAAAATTTGGTAATACAATATATTTTGGTAATGGAATCAATGTTCCCTTTTTTTTCTCCATTGAATCATTGTAATCTATATAGTGATGTTTTTTTTAAAGTATGAGTGAAATAAATTCTGATTCATGTGTGAAATTATGTTGAAGAAAAAATAAATCAAAACAAAACAAATATATGGCGATTTTGAAGTTTGCAGTACATCATGTGAGTAGTCCTGAAATGAACTGTCCTGTAGAGTGAAGAGATGGAAATGTGAAAAGTCAACTGGTGTAAAGGAGGGAGAGTAGAGACTTCTTGTGTTGTGAATCGGTGTTATGTAAAGGTGGAAGGCCATATGAATGGTCCTGGTATGACTTGCAATTGGCAGTTGGGGTTGGGGGTTGGGGAAATCACTGAGTAGGGTCTCTGATATGAACCATGTGATTAATTCTTTTGTTATCCCGTGCAATCATGAGAGGAAAGGGGAACGTATGGAGAGCCCTGATAGGAACTGTTGGGTTATTCCTTTCTGCAGTGTAAATTGACAAGACTCAAATAGGACTTTATTTCAATAACAAAATGCACCAACAAATATTCGTCTTATTTTTTTTTTTTTATTCTACCGTTGCTATCTAATTGCCACATTAGTTTCAAACATATTTCGTCACGTTTGCCATTTCATGTATAAAAACAAAATTATGCAAAAACATCAATTTATATCTTCATAATCTTAATTTTTGTTAATGGAAGAGATGAATGTAAAATCATCAGATTTAGGTACAGATAATGATTTAATTGTGTTGATCTCTTGTGAGTACCCCCCCCCCATTTGTTTTGTTTGTTTGTTTGTTTGTTTGTTTCGAGGGGGAGGGGGTAAATGCAATACATCTCATGGTCCTCATCGAAATCTATTCAAAGGCATTATTTCAACTGTGCCAAAGCACTGAAACAATCTGTGCCCAATTTGTACTTTGAATATTTTCGTATTTTCAAGTAAGCTCGTGTTTTTGCAGACTTAATATTGGTGTGTTTAACCAAACCTTATCACTAAAATAATTGTTTTCATTTCACGGAATTACATATATATATATATATATATATATATATATATATATATATAATTTGAGTATATGAGAGCTATGCTCCGTTTTTAAGATCTTCAAGATCTAGGATTTATTATTTTTTTCTACTGATTCTTCTACTGATTCTTTGAATTATATATATATATATATATACATACATACATACATATATATATATATGATATATATATATATATATATATATATATATATATTCCATCTGAGAAGATTTAAAAAAATGAAAAATATGACATTGATTTGTTTATTTAATAGAAAAAAAACAAACACCCCTTGTGAAAGAAATCTTCAGGGAAAGTTCAAATACACCTCATTTTGTTTACAATTTCGGGCCAAATTTGGTTTACCGGAAAAGGGGGGGGGGTAATTTTTTTTTTTTTTTTTTTTTTTTTTTTTTTTGGTCATTGCACTTTTATGTTAGTTCACAGAAAACCTGTGGATGTTACCTTCGGAATTAATGGAGAACCATTTTTTTACATTTTCATATTTTTCTTGAGACTTTGATTTTTCTCCAAGCAAAAGTTCTTTGCGATCGCTCACCGACCGGCGGTCATCAAGCCACAGGTTTGACCAATACAAAATTTTTGCAACAACTGGTGTGGGTGAAAAGTATTCTATTCATCTGCGGTTGATAGGGTTGGCCCTTGCAAAGAGTGCCTCGTTCCTAGAAAACAGTTTGAGCTGTGTCAGGAGAAACATACAATTTAACGAACGAAAAGGGACACGTCAGGACATGAGAAATTAACTTCGTCTTGTCTTTGTCATTTCTACAATCGTCCAAACTGAGGTACGATCTGAATGCATGTATAAAGTTTCGGTTTACTTGATCGAAATTCATTTTCAACCAGCTGTCAACCGTTTTGAATAAATAAGCATGCATGACAATCTCTCCTTTACACGTGTGTGTGTTTAGAACCGCAGTCTACTGAACGATTGCATGATGTGATAATGATATTTACATTGCATCCTAACCTCTACAACTCGACCTCACCGCCAATGTATGGGGACTCCATTAACGAACATGAACTAAAGCTTTTAGCCTATAGCAATTCATAAATTGAATGTCAGATATCTCTGTCGTGTTCTCTCCCCCTCCCCCTCCAAATGTCATTTTCATGTGCTTACTTTAATGATAAAACCACCTGTTTTGTGCTAATTCGAGACAGGAGCGAATATCCGCAATTCGCATCTATCATTCTACGAGTACGTTATGGCTCGAAATTCTTGCCGCACATGGGCAGTGTATTCAATTTCTCCTCTTTGTAAACATAGGAATTATTCTTTACAAACATGCAAAAACGTTCCAAATATTGAACTGAATGAAGTTCATTACTCGCATTTTTCACTGTGCGCGGAAAACGTGTACAGGACGTCGATGTTTGCCATCAGCGAATGACATGTGTTTTTTCCCCTGCCCCCCCCCCCGCTCCAAAAAAAACAAACAAACAAACAAAACAAAACAAAACAAAAAACAAAAACAAAACACACACACCACAAATCAAAGCAATGCAAAACCAAACAACCAGACCAAGATGTTAAATTGTAGATCTCACGTATTACCATTTTACAAATTAATGATAATGTATTTTTTTATTTTATTTTTGCCGTACTACAGATACTGAAATATACCCATTAACATTCATCTAAAAATCATTGATGATACAGGATACCAGCTTGACGAGAGAACCAGAGGTGGGGCTGATGAAGGGGAATTTCCCTAGAAAGTGTGTTCTATTGAAATCTGAAACAGGAGAAGTCATATTAATGATATACAGGTGTGAAACGCATTATCAGTTTGTAAAGTACAATGGCTTTTGAAAGACTCTGAGGGCGATATATACGCGAGACGGAAAAATGTCATCATTGCGACGCAGAGGGCGCCATAGTACCCGCCCAGAGGGAAGAGAAAGCCGCTTGTCTGTTTCTGTCTCTCTCTCTCTCTCTCTCTCTCTCTCTCTCTCTCTCTTGGGCAGTGTGAACTTCAGAAAAGTTTCCTCCCACTCTGCATTCTGATTGGTTGGCACCCGACGAGTGTAAAAACAACAATGATTGGAAGAAAAGATGCACTTCATTTGAAGGCCAATGGACGAGACTCAATGGAAACACTACTGACCGATTACCACTACACTGTTGTTGTTTTGTAAGTGTAATACTTGTCACTAATATCATTATTTTTTCAAATCTTCCTAACTTAAGAGATCAATGCACGATGATCGATTCTTTTCTGATACCAATTGCCAAATGGAGCTTATCTCATTGCTACACTGGCCAAATCTGTTCTCAGGTTCAAAGGTCCGCCATGATTTCTATTCAAAAGACAACAAACTGAAATATGATTTGAAAGTCGTCAACGTTTAAACGAAATCTTGGCAGGTCCTCTTTGTCTGTGGAGTTCAAAAACACTTTCATGACAAAGTTCTGTCAGAGAATCTTTGACTTAGCATTGAGCTTAGAGGGGAATACCAATCCAATTAAAAGTTAGTGTGAAAGAAAGAGCAGGATTCTCTAAACACAACAATGAAAATTTGATCAAAAACAGATGAAAATTAAGGAAATTGTGAAATTGTGAGATTTTGCTAATTTTCATGGACAGTTCTTGTTAAGAGTCAGTATGAGTGTGCAAATAGTAAATTAATGCTGTTTCATTACAATTTAATGTAGACGTTGTACCTGAAATCGTGGATTTCAGGTTCAAGTTTTTCGTTCAAACGTAATTATGACCCAGTTCGAAATCCTCATACAGCTGACTAATCATATTTTTTAAGGAACTCAACCAGTAACAACATTATGTTTTAATCTAGCAGAAAAATTTAATTTTCGTTGTGAAGTGATCAGCTCAGTTTATAGAAAAAAAAAAAAACAAGCACATTTTTGGCCAAATTCAGTTTGACATGGGAAATTGTAGCTTATGCATGGACTCATCTTGTGTATAATGATAAATCCTAATTACCCCCGGAAGTGCCTGAAATGAATGAGTTAAATCTTATATGAATAAAAGAATGAAGGACTTGGGTCATTCTTACACTCATATCATAGCGCCCTCTCTCGTCCTTCTCTCATCTCTATAGCAGAATATCATGTATGTATATGATTCAAAGAACGACCCAAGTCCATCACACAAATTGGACTCTCCACAACTAATGTAAATGGTAATTGTCATGACAATATACAAATTATGTTCTAATTTTAATATACAATATTGCCTTCCCATCACAGTTAATTATTATTGGACAAATAAAAAAGATATAAAGTTTTTTCAAGTTTACTCGAAATGGTCTTCCATGGACTTGGGTCGTTCTTATGTTCAGATACTCAATTTTGGACACTGGCCTAGTATTAATGATGTCATTTCCTCACAACTTTTTGTAGGGGTTGTAGGCCTATAGGAAATTGTGATTTTTTTTTTTTAGTTTGTTTATCTTTAACGCAATTACGCCCCAGTTTCAAGTCCTGACACATCTGAATAATCATTATTTCGAAGTTGCTCAACTAGTATATGATAAACATTATGTCTTGAACTTCTTTAGCAGAAAATTGAATTTTCATCATTTTTTTAACCTAATCAAAGAAAAAGTGTGGCGTGATGACATTATCAGCTCACTCACTGACATATTCTCATGAACTGTTCAAGATCTGTTTATGGAAAAATTAGCGTATCTTTAGAATATCATAGTTCCAGTACTTGTAAAGCCGACTTAATTGGGCTTGTCATATTTCACTCTCTCCATTCCAACTATAACTTATAAGACTTTGTGTGCCATGTTTATTTCCTGTCCATTGGTTTGTGTGTTAAATTTATGATTATTTGGCACATTGACATGTAAAGGGTTAACTCGCCTACAGAATTTCCCTTTATCTTCATCAAGACGTACATGAACGCGTTTGACCTTCGTAATGTGGCAGAATGCCAAAATCTGGCGGGATTGGCAGAATGCCAAAATCTGGCGGGATTTTCCCCCATATACATGTACCTGCTTTCTTCAGGCCATACCAGGATGAATGTCAACCGTTTCCCGTAGATGAGTCGTTACAAGACGTTCCAAGACTTACTGGATGCTTCCTCATGCAGATTCTCGGAACAGGAAGGTCACGTCATCCACTTAAAATTTGAACTTCTTGGAAGAAAACACCTTTTGATGTTAAGCCTTTATATTGTGAAGGCTTAACGTCAACAATCTAACATTCATACAAAATGACTATCAAAATGTCGATAATCATAAACAAAGCAAAGACTATATGCTAGGAGGGGGTATTGGTTTTTAATATAGTAAAGGAGCTTGTGTACTGGGAGCAGTTTAAAATCTATGTATGTAGACAAAAATATTAAGTCATACATGCAATATAATGTCAATAAATAAAAGTACATAAATTTCAATAAATGGTTATTAATCATTGGGGCAAAAACTATCTACTATATTAACAATCTACAGTAAATATGTGAAATCATAAGGTCAACTTTACAGTCTGTCAACATGTAAGAATAGACACAAAATAAAATAAATAGGTATATAAATAAACTGCGTTATACAGTATAATACCGAAAAGAAAGAAAGAAAGAAAGAAAAGTACACAGGGTACGCACAGATGGAAGGTTTAAGCAATTAAGAATTATATAGTATTAATAGCCTATATTATGATGATTCTGGTTATTTCAATAAACTTTCAAAAGTCGTGAGGTAAAGTCTATACGAAAACTTTGAAGATAAAGTTGACAGGGGCATGGTATAGCGAACGGGGAGTGGGGGATTCATTTGGGTGATGAAGGGGATGTCCCTAGGACGGCTTTGAGGTTCTGAACTTTGCTATTATACCACCAATTAACAAACAAAGCTTTACGTTTTTACCTTTATTTTTGACTATTTAACAACTAGTCTATCTTAAAAGTGCATAGGTATCTGCAGTAATAATTATTACGTATCACTACCATGTCTCTGAGTGTCGAAGAAGCTACAATTCGAACAAGGTGTGAAATTTCTCACCAATTTTATTATGATTGCACAATGTACAAACATAATCTTTCATCACAATTAGTGTCACCTTCGTTTTCTGTTACAACTGGAAGTTCGATATTTACTAGTGTAATATCTGTGAATTTTGGTAAAATTAATAGCATGGTTGCGAGGACGAATCAACACGTATATTTCCAACTCGCTAACTCGAACTTATTTATTTAAAAAATCCTATGATTCACTCATGCAATACTTGATTCAACAGTGCTGAACCAAAATGGAAGAGATTTATCTGCTGAATTCTGCTTGACATCCCTTTAAACCAAAGGGAACAAAGCGATTGAGAAAACCCCGCATCATTAAAACCACAGACAGTAATCACTTTTTGAAGCATAGAGCCAATTTGATTGCAAATCTTGGCTATTGTACATTTTAAAAAAAATTAAACAGTACGTGATTTTTTTTTTTTGCCAACCGAAGAGTGATCTAGTGATCTTTCTGAACCAGTTTCGACCTACCTCCCCCCCCCCCCCCCCCTCCCCATTCTATATAGATTTTACATTACGTATTACTGGATAACGTGTAGGATTTTATTGTTTACAGTTAAGATTTTTTTTTTTTTACAATATTTTACATGAAATTTTTCATCCATCAGGGTGCATTGTAAGTAGCCCAAATTTCACAGCCATAATGTATATAACAATGGGCAGTACAAAACCGTCTATAACTTCATTTGAATATCAATAGGCAGTGCAAGTCTTCCATTTTATGCAGTGATCGAGATGAAGCATAATTATGATTTTAGCCAGAAGGAGCGCCCTCAAGATTCGGAGTTGTGTTTATCAAAGTTCGTTTTCCCCGGTTTCTCAGTTACACATTTCAATGTCGACATGGTATGTTTACCATGTTTACCACATGTACGTTAGGAGGATGGTTACGGTGATAAAAGTAAAAATGAATAGTTAGAAAATAGATAAACAAGTAGGTAAATCATTGAATAAACAAATACACAATCAAATACTAAGGACCTACACTTATTCAAAAGTCAAGGGTCAAGTGATTTTTTTTAAATTATATTTTTATTATTTTTTTATACTTCGGGAATGGCTCGAGGTATCTTCGTTAAACTATAATAGTACAAATGCATTTCCTGCCTGTCAGGGATTATTTTGGGACTGTGTGGGTCATGAGTCAAAGGTCAAAGCCAAGTTATGAAAAGTTCACTCTTTCCCATATTCAAAGAAGTCCAGGAATGTGTGTGCACTTTCTATTTTACATTGTTTTACACCCTACACAGTTTATTTACATCCATACATGAAAAACCAAGGATCATTAAAGGTATAGACACACAATGATCCTGCCGTTGAGGATTTTCTAAGATATCCTCTGGAGTCCTGAGTTTCCACAGTTGAAACTAACGTCAAAATCATGTAACTTGGAAACCCCTTGGCGTGATGCAGCCTATTTCGTGTACGGAAATTAAAGGCAATATTTACCATTTGCAGATGAAACAAAAACCCAGCATTATTGCTTCTAAATATTTCTAAAATGTGAAATAGGAATAGAAACAACCAGTGTAAACATTTTAATCAATTGAACCAACGTTAATTGGATGTCTCAGCTATTCCAAAAACGGATTTTCATCAAATAAACGTTGAACTCCTCTTGGAATAGTATGCTCTGTACCATTTCGTAACTTGTTTCTTGGTATCTCGCAAAAAGTTAAAAGGCAAATCCTTAGCTCCACCGACACTGTATCATCCCTTTAAATATTGTTAGATATACAAAACGTGAGAAATAATTACATTAGGATTGTTTGCATAATTAACCGTTTACGATTATTATTCATTTAAAAAATAGTGATATCTTCGAATATGTAAGGCTTTATTGCGAATTTTTTTATATAGTAGTATGTTTTGTGATACAACTGACCTTAACATACGCATCAAAATTTGATAACTCGAACATTATTGTTACATCACTGCTCCCAGTGGTAAACAGTACCTTTAACTTTCGTAAAGTTAGCTAAGTTTACACTGTTTTCATACAATTGGAATGTATTGGAAATAGAGTATAATTCGATATTTTCACACTTACAGGAGCCACTTCTTCGACTAAGTGTTCTATTGACTTTTAATGGAAGTTTCGATTTAAACGATTGCTATGCTTTCATTTCTCTTCTTATTTCTTTTAGTTATCCAAAATAAAGCACGAAGTATAATACATCTGTTAAGTTCCCTCGTTGTGTTTCCCGGTCATTATTTTGTGGCATGGTGCCCTGAAATTTTGGGGGAAAAATTGACATAAAAGAGTAAAATTTAAAAATGACAAAAAACAAATTACAAAAATAGTTACCTCAATACCAGAAGAGTCGAGCCATCCAGTGATAGAGGATAGTTGAACCATGTCTCCAATCTCCTCTGACTGCATGGCACTTAACGCTAATCAAGATGGTCATTGTTAAATCTAATACCTCCGTGTATGTATCAAAATCAGGATATCAAGCATCCATCAGGATAAATATGCCAAAAATGAAAGATTCTAATAGAAACATGATTACACATAAATCGCTAACTACTGTCTTGTCGTCTTTAGGATTGAAAAAAAATTCATGCATGAATCTGAGAAATTCATTATTTGCTGTCCTTTGAGATGTTGGACAATCTGACCCGAATTCGCGATGGTGGTGCAAATGAAACCATGGTTTAAACCATGGACAAAAACCATGGAGCGCCAAGTGTCGCACGGAATATTTCGTTACGAAATCAGTCATTTCGTCGATATTAATGATTATTTTGTAACGAAATGACAACATTCTGTAACTAAATTGACATTTTGTCAACGAAATGATAATTTCGTTAACGAAACGGTCATTTTGTCGAAGAAATGACTGATTTCGTAACGAAATATTCCGTGCGACACTTGGCACTCCATGGTTTTTGTCCATGGTTTAAACCATGGTTTCATTTGTACCACCTTCGTGGATTCGGGCCTTTTGTGTGTGTGTGTGTGTGTGTGTGTGTGTGTGTGTGTGTGTGTGTGTGTGTGCGTGTGTGTGTGTGCGTGTGTGTGTGTGTGTGTGTGACTTGTTTCTTTGTTGCGGTCTATCACCTCTGTTTCCTTGTGCTAGAGTGACAGTGATCTTAAAGAAAAAGAACAGTTTCAGATGAGATGTTTGTTGAGATGATGAGAAACCTCCTACGAAATATGGAAGAGGTTTTGATAAAATGTGGCACCCACCATTTATTTAGATTGCTTTTTTACTTTTGTTTGTATCACAGCCATTAAAAAAAAATCAAATAAGCACCTCTTAGACTTTTATGCTCTCGAACATTTCATAAAGTTATATTAAATGGGTTTAGTCAAATACCGTTTAGTGATTGGCTGAACACAGTCACGTGATGGAAGCACATTCGTTATGTTCGCCCATGGGAGAACATTCTTTTCAATGTTCTCCATGGGAAAAGATTTTCACGTAACAAATGACAGAAGACCTAAGACCCAGTCATCATCTATATAATGTCGCCTCTCAAGAAGTTAAAGGCTTAATCCTCACCTCAGCCAATACTGCACCATCTATTTAAACACTTTTAAAAGAGATCACAGGAGCTTTCACCTGTGAACTCTGAATACAAGTGAGAGGAGATGCAGGGGGGGGGGGGGGGGGGGGGAGTCCACTCTCCTTGTGGCACCACCCTCCTCAAGGCACCACTCCCCGCATCTCCCTTACTATGCCTACAGGCGACCCGAGCAGCCTCGACACTGGATAATGTTATGGTATGAAACTGATATAACATTATAGAAGGGGGGTTCCCGTCAAGTCCTACAAGATATCATGTCAAACCTCATTTTGTTGAAGAAAACCCCAACATTTTAAAGTCATTGCTCTCATCAAAGATCAGTAAAAACAAAGTGTTTAAAAAACCCTGACTTTCAAACGTATAGGACATTAACCTATTACATCATGTGTATCATTGTTACTATTGGTACCTGTTTAAGCCAAGTTTCGATGGGATTTCCCCCTTTCTGTCAAAAGGTGGTACGTTTTATTCCAATCAATATCCTAGAAGGGGTAGGTGGGAGATTTGTGTGCAAACATGACAAACATGACAAACTAGAACAAAAGAGTACCTAGGAACACCAACATCATCGCGGTATTATGTATATATATATATATATATATATATATATATATATATATATACGATTTTAGAAACTAACGAACCACCATAATTTCAAAAATACACCCAAGAAATGTTACGGATAGTCACTTTTTTTACTTCAACGAAAACGTATTTCCTTTTCAGAATACTTGTGCTTCATTGTGCGTGACACAGACACTACATTTAAATGCAAGCAGTGAAAGATAATTGGGACAAATCATGAACTTTGTGAGAACAAAGTCCACTAATCCCCCTCCTCCCTTCCCCCCCCCCCCCCAAAAAAAAAAAAATATGGTACCGTTCCGACGGAAAGTATAGTCGTTTATGTTGGGAGAATGTGTGCACAAGATTTATTCATATTTATACGTGAAAAGCAAAGATCATTTTAGGGTAGATACATAATGTTTCATGCCAGAAAACGTATAGGACATTAACCTATTACATCATGTGTATCATTGATACTATTTGTACCTGTTTAAGCCAAGTTTCGATGGAATTTTCCCCTTTCTGCGTGTCAAAGGGTGGTACGTTTTATTGCAATTAATATCCTAGAAGGGGGTAGGGGGGACATACGTGTGCAAACATGTTTTTTTTTTCTTGAAACTTGGATGACAAACTAGAACAAAGGAATAAGTAACTAGGAACACCAACATGTATGATATGATTTTAGAAACTAACAAATTACCATAATTTTAAAAACACACTGAGGAAATGTTACAGATAGTCACTTTTTTTAGAGGGAAAACGAAGATGTGAGTGAGTGTTGTGCGTGTGCAGTCGTGGCGGTAGGCATGTGGTAGATGCGTTAAATGTTTGTGTTAGCGGCCATATGATATATCATTACACTTCAATGCATCACAGTAATAATACTAACAAGATCAGACCAATTAGTAAATAGAATTATATCAGTTGTTATATTTTCCTAAATATATTGAGTTATCTCTTTTAGGTTCGAAGGAAAACAATGATGTTCATGATATCAGGGAGTCAGGTAAAGCATTCCATATGTCTGGTTCGTGATGCCTCACAGGTCTGTGAGCTATGAGGGATTTTGGATTTTGTAAGGGTAGGGTACGAAAGAATGATTGCATTTATAATCCAAAAAGTTTTGAAAGGACTGCGGCAGCAAATTTTAGGTATGTTCATACGTGAATACAGAAGTTTGAAAGTATGTATATCATCAATTTTTAGTACCTTTAGGGGCTTAAATAACGGGTAGTATGCGCTAATTACGCATATTGTGAACAAATTCTGATTGCCTTTCTTTGCGATAAAAACAACAAATTTTCCTGCATCCTACTACAATAATACCCAAAACAATATTACAATAAGTCAACGAGGAAAAACAATTGCATGATAAAAGCATAATATATTATGACGTGAATGACAATAAGTATCGCAATTATATCATAATGCCAAATCTGTCTGGGTAAAACTGTTGTAATATTCCTTTTATGATCATGCCCTGTCAGTTCATTATTCAAAACTACGCCCCCAATTTGGTGTACGTTCGTCCAATGAACAATATGCCAACCACACAAATATTACATTCATCAGGTTGGGAACGTGAACGGTTTAAAATACATTAAATTAGTTTTTGGAATAACTTGTTAACAACTATACAAGGGCTGTACAGTTTGCCGAGAAAAAAAACCCCGACATAATGAATTTGCGGGGATTCAGCGTTCGCATGAAATTGTCATTAGTAATATTTATAGGACACTTAGGAACCCAATTTGAAACCAATATTTACAAAATAAATATTTAAGCAGTGGTATAGTATTGGTGGAGATGAGGATTTGGTTTTAACTTGTTGAGAGATACCAAAAAACCGCTTACAAAGCATACCATTCTTGAAGCGAATTCAAACTTTATTTGATGAAAATCGGTTTTGGAAAGACTGATGCATCCAAAAACAAGGTTAAACAAAGCGATTTTAATAAATGGTGGGTCCCAACTTTTATTGGGGATTGGTCTGTTTTGGATATCTCAGCCACGAAAAAAAAAAGAAATCAATTTTCATCAAATGACCATTCATTTCCTCTTTGAATTACTTCCTTCGGATATTTTAATACGATAACGATATTCAGTTGAACAAAAATAATGGTTTTATCATGATTTCTGAATAAAATTGTCATAAAATATGCTGCATTGGCGTCATTTTCTTGGTTAACATCTAACCATCGCTGTTGCGCTGAAATAAAACTTAATAAGTCAATGTTAATTTTGGTTTCTTTCTCCACATTCGATTTCCAACCTGCCGACCGTGATGTGAAATGGGGACGTTTTTCGTGACTGCAAAAACATAAACATGGCCAGATGTTTCACTACAAAGATACCACTAAAATAATTAGCTGTGAGAACCTTGGAAAATATGTTATCCATAAGCGTTTTTGTTGTATGTGTCGTGCCTGTTATTTGAGTAATTTTGGGAGACATGATATTGATGAAATATTCAATATTCTACTTGCTGAATATGAAATAGAAGAAGAAGAATAAATACTGAAATAACCCATTGGTTGTATATTCAAATGTATTTTCTGATGAGATCTTTACAAATGTATTATCAAACTTATCTGAGAACAATTTGGTTGTTTATACTAGTATGTATATTATACTCCAACTAATTAACATTTATTGTAATGATCATTATCTCTATAAATAGATCTTCCGATTCATCAATAGGAAGGTCATTCCTTCTTCTAGATGTTTACATTTAAAACAATCCAGTGCATAAAATGCTACAGAACCATCATGTGGCCCGATCTGTCCTTAGATTATAACCAACAATGCTAAACGGGGGGGGGGGGGGGGGGGAGGGGGGCAAGTCAGAGTGCAGGCAAGTTTCAGTAATAGGCCTACCTATAGAAAACCAAAAAAAAAAAATGGATATACACATGAAAGGATTCCATTTTATTATAATTTGTATTCAAACTCCTAGAATGCATATGTATCAGACTAACAGGCTAGAAATCATATTGGTGCCACACTTTTTTTTCGAACTCATTAATCGTATTATAATAAAAGAATTAACATAAAGATTTAACAAGCTGGTCAAGGGCAGTGTGTGCGTTATAGTGAAGGTACATGACACCTTAACGGTTTGAGTGCGGAGATATGCTGGTGAGTGAGTGGGTGTAAATGTCGAAGTAAATGCATTGAAAATGATGAAGGAGGTTGTGAGAGGCTAGCCTACTAGTACCTGACAGAACGAAGGAGATGGGAAAACATAGCCATGTTGGAGTGTGTGTGTGTGGGGGGGGGGGGGGCTCCCATCAAATATTGGAAATGCAATGAAAAAAAAGTCTTTACACTAAGCGATTTAATTTCTTTTCTTTAAATAATGAATAAGAGAGGAGAATACTGCAGTAAAAGCAATTAAGATAATAACAATTATCACGAGGAGAATGATGAAAATGTGTAAGGACCTACATAAATCTTCATCTTCATTTCGAATGAATCATTTCAAACGATTTCCTTATGAGAAGAGAGAATCTTTCCGTTGGTGAATTGCATCCTCAAAGCGAGTTGCTTTAAAAAGTATTGAGTATACTTATTGACAATACACGTATATAACAATGTAATTAATTGGATGAAAACGTGATACAGTAATAGCTGTATATTGAAAAAAGGAAAGGTAACCAAAGATATGTACAGGATAGTATGCTCTGGGTGCAAAATAGTTTACCAGTACCATATGTGCAGATAAATCAGAGGTCACGCTAGTAGAAGCAGGAAAGGGTGACATATCGCCGCGAGGTATAGGGGTCCCCACCCCGTGACGACAATTTGCCTCAGACCAAGGAGGTTTGAGAAATGGAGTAACAACAGTCTCATTCCCTTTAAGCCAATGTTTCATGCCGCCACTCAGAAATATTTGAAGTATATGCTAAACTGGAGCTGCCTCACAGATAGGAAGACAATTATTGATTCATGTGGCACTGCATCGTGACTCGTCACTCTCAAAGGAAGATATGTCTTTATGATGGTAATTACTTTTCGCCGTCCCTTCTTTATAAGCGACACATTAATAGTACAGTATGTCCCAAAAAAAATTACAACGGGGCCCTCCGCAATGATATCTTTAAAAATAGTGAATCAATCTAAATACAAATTTAGGGTATGAAACTATAACTCATAGCCCACATCTTACAGAAAACCCCATTCGATTTGCTTCAGTGGTCAAAGAGAAATACGGAATTTTGTAGAGGATGTCGGGAATCTCTTCTGTCCAAGTTCTGTCTATTGTTCACACACAAGATCATCGAAATGCTAAACTCGGAAGAATCTGATTCATGACATGCTTTACAACAATCCACATTTCTCTGTGACCGCTTAACCAAATCGAATGGGGATTTCTGCAAAATAGAGCTAAAATGTTATATTTCAAGACCCTGAAGTAGCATTTCAAAAATCTAATCATATTGGGCATTATCAATGCGAAAATCTTATTGTAATTTTTTTGGGGGGACATACTGCAGTAAGTCGCCCCAAAAATTACAATCAGATTTTCGAATTGATAACACCTATTATGATCAACCTGTGTACGTGCTACTTCAGAGTCTTAAGGTATAACATCTTAGCTCTATTTTGCAGAAAACCCCATTCAATTTAATTAAGCGGTCACCGAGAAATGTGGATTGTTGTAAAGCATGTCATGAATCGGATTCTTCCGAGTTTAGCATTTCGATGATCTTGTGTGTGGACAATAGACAGAACTTGGACAGAAGAGATTCCCGATATCCTCTACAAAATTCCGTATTTCTCTTTGACCACTGAAGCAAATCGAATGGGGTTTTCTGTAAGATGTGGGCAATGAGTTATAGTCTCATTCCCTGAATTTTTATTAAGATTCATTCACTATTTTTAAAGATATCATTGCGGAAGGCCGCGTTGTAATTTTTTTTTGGGGGGACATACTGTACAGGCACGGGGATATGCGAATAAAAATTGTACAAAAATCGATGAAATTAAAAATCAAAATCACTCGTTTTTACATGAATTTACACTAATCTAACATATAAATGAATAAAGAACTATACTCGAAAATTATACCATATCAGTTTCATTTGTCGGAAGCGGTCGGAAAAATGATAAAATCGGCTTTGTAGTGAGAGTACAGATTCAAATATTTTCACGACATACAGCTCAGGTTTACCTTTTTGCACATAATCTTGCTTTACTTTTGTTTCATATGCTTTACCATTAAGAGAACATTCATTCTATTTGACAAATAAACAAGCAGAATATTATAAACGATGTATAATGTAAGAGTTTAAAATGAATCTTAAGATTGCTCAAAAAGACGGCGGCATGGAACCCTGATCATCAGAGGCACAAGTGCACCTGTGGAATTCATGGTGCATCAATAGAAAAATTGCAGCTGTTTAAATAATTACATCCAGATGGAACTCCATCTCTTAAACCTCCTTGCTCATACCAAGTGTAAAGTATAAAAAAGGAGAATATTATATATGAAGACTGATAATGCGAAATGGGCTAAGCTCCATTTTTAAACATTTCAAAGTAAGTCCATCATCAGATAGAGCAAAATGAAATCTTTCCAGTAACACCTCACTTGTAACATAACAAGGAATGTTCTAAAAGTTATGATTAAAGATATTCTACATTTTCCTACAATTTCTTTTGTTTTTAGCACCTTCAATCGCAAATATCTCAACTTATCAGGAATGGAGTTACCTCCTTTTTTTGCGATAAAACTCTTCGTATAACGCAATGTAAATAGAATACAGTTCGGAATAAACAGTGTTTACTAACATGGGATTACAACATCCGTATAAAAGATATTAAAGGGACGCGACGGTGCAAAATTGTACCTTTTGAGATTAGTTTATAGGAACAGGAAGTGATTACACTGTAGACAAATGAGACTATAACTCGCGGCGAGACATACAGAACCCATACCGCCCCAGTG